>NC_090034.1:96415165-96731832 GCF_037176765.1 Anolis sagrei
TTACTGTTACGAATTGTAATGTAAATGTCTGATATGCAGGGTGTATTTTCATTCAATGGACCAAATTTGGCACAAATACCCAACACCCAAATTTGAATACTGATGGGGTTGTGGGGGGGGGGGGTGATTTTGTCATCTGGGAGTAGTAGTTGCTGGGATTTATAGTTCACCTCCAATCAAAGAGCATTTCGAACTCCGCCAATGATAGAATTGGGCCAAACTTCCCACACAGAACCACCATAATCAACAGAAAATACTGGAGGGATTTGGGAGGGACTGACAGTGATTTAGGGGAGATGTAGTTCACCTACATCTGTAGAGCCCTGTGAACCCAAACAACAATGGATGCTGCTGGGCCACTCTCAGTACCACATCATGCAGGCGCTTTTCCCCCTGCCTTGGACTCGTTGCTGAGAGCCTCCCTCCAGCCTCGCACGCTCTCCCTTGCCCATGCATGCATACTACGCTGCCATGCCTGCTCTCCCCTCCCCACTTGGAGTCTCAGAAACAGCCCTTCCATTGGCTGAGAGGCCACCTAAAAGGCCGGCCAATCACAGCAGAGAAGGGCTTTTGGTAGGAGCATTCGCCGTCTGTTTCCAAAAAGGAAGAGAAGGACAGGGGGAGAGATCTTCAGCTTTCTCTGCCAAGACCATCAGAAATATGTGTTTCCTTATGGTCTTTGGCGACCCCTCCAAACCCTCATCACCACCACCCCCAAAGGGTCCCAACATTGCTCCAGACCAACACTTTGGAAAGTTACCTCATTGGATTTCAACTGCCAATATCCTACAGCTAGCATGATCATTGACCATGCTATGTGAGGGATTGAGGAGTTATGATCATTTTAAAAACCTTTTTAAAAACCAACCCTGCAGTATATTATTGTTGGGATGCGTTCCTTGATCTGGATAGGGTAGATCATCAATACTCCCCTCCATGCCCTCACCTGCATTTCATCCATCCAGTCAATCATGTAGACCATCTCCTGGAAGATCTTCTGAAGGGCCAAATTCTGCTCCAGCCGAGCTCGCCGGGCACTGACCAGCTCTGTCAAGAGCCCCCACTGGCGCAGCACATTGTCTTTCTGCGCATTGATCCGCTTGCTGTCATAGTAGCTCTCTGACTCCATCTCTTGGGCCAACTCCACCACCACCTGGATGCGCTCCTGGTAGGAGGAGATGTCTGCCTCAATGGCCTCGTGCTTCTTCATGGCGGCCTCCACCGCAGGAAGGTCATAACCAAAGTTGTCCTGGGAAGCGAAGTGAAACAAAGGGGTGAGGAGGCGAGTCTGTCAGATAGGATCATGTAACAGCATGATGAGAAGCAGGTGAATTTGCATTGTTTTCCATTCACTGGCTAGAAAAACAACAAAAACCCTCATCCTGAGCTGGAATTCAAAGTTCCCTTCCCACCCTTTGTAATTCTTTCCTTTACTTCTTCCACATCTGCACAACAAGCATTTGCCTTCTAGTTACCTGAGAGACGAGTCGCTGGTTCTCATTCAGCCAGGTTTCTCGCATGATAGCTTTGTGGTCAAAGCGCTGGGCCAGCAACTCCAGCTTCTCTTGCCGGATCAGCTCATTGCGGAGGGCCACCTCTCGCTCATGTTCAGCCTTCTCCAGCCTGGTCCAGGCCTGGCAAGAGGAGAGGGAATAGCAGAAGAGAGAGAGAGAGGGTGAGCGGAATGGGGTGGGAGGAAGAGAAATGCAGGCTTCGGCATTTCTTTGCAGGCTTTCCATTCATGTCTCTGATGAGCTGACTGCCTACATACCAACCCTGCCTTTTGATCCAATCTCCCACCTTGTTGATGTCAGAGATGCTCCTTCCCTCCTTGGGGATGTAGAGCTTGCGGTTGTTGGCTCGGAGTTTGCTCTGGATGGAGAACAGCAAGACCTCCAGGTTCCCCTTTTCCTGAAACCTGTAGGCAATAAGCAATAAACAAAAGATCAGCCTTCCAGAGGGCCAGCTTCTGCTTGTGCCATCATCAGACTCATCCAGGGGGGCCCTGGTGGCGCAGTGGGTTAAACCGCTGAGCTGCTGAACTTGCGTGGTTTAAATCCGGGGAGCGGGGTGATCTCCCGCTGTTAGCCCCAGCTTCTTCCAACCTAGCAGTTTGAAAACATGCAAATGTGAGTAGATCACTAGGTACTGCTTCTGTGGGAAAGTAATGACACTCCACACAGTCATGCTGGTCACATGCCCTTGGTGGTGCCTATGAACAACGGCTGCTCTTCAGCTTAGAAATGGAGGTCAGCACCAACCCCCAGAGTCAGACATGACTACACTTAATGTCACCTTCAGGATGATATGGGTAGGATACAGATGTTGTCAATAAATAAATAAATTAATTAATGTCAGGGGAAACCTTTACCTTTACTATACAATATATAATTATTATATTATTATATTGTATTACATTATAATATTATGATCAATATTATATGTACCTACAATATATTATATTATTAGCATAGCACAATATTAGTATTTTATAATATACCACTATTTTGTTGTTCATTCGTTCAGTCATCTCCGACTCTTCGTGACCTCCTGGACCAGCCCACGCCAGAGCTCCCTGTCAGCCGTCACCACCCCCAGCTCCTTCAAGGTTAGTCCAGTCACTTCAAGGATGCCATCCATCCATCTTGCCCTTGGTCGGCCCCTCTTCCTTTTACCTTCCACCTTCCCCAGCATAATTGTCTTCTCCAGGCTTTGCTGTCTCCTCATGATGTGGCCAAAGTACTTCAACTTTGTCTCTAGTATCTTTCCCTCCAGTGAGCAGCCGGGCTTTATTTCCTGGAGGATGGACTGGTTGGATCTTCTCGCAGTCCAAGGCACTCTCAGAACTCTCTTCCAACACCACAGCTCAAAAGCATCGATCTTCCTTCGCTCAGCCTTCCCTAAGGTCCAGCTCTCACATCCGTAGGTGACTACAGGGAATACCATGGCTTTGACTAGGCGGATCTTTGTTGCCAGTCTGATGTCTCTACTCTTTACTATTTTATCGAGATTGGACATTGCTCTCCTCCCAAAAAGTAAGTGTCTTCTGATTTCCTGGCCACAGTCTGCATCTGCAGTAATCTTTGCACCTAGAAATACAAAGTCTGTCATGGCCTCCACATTTTCTCCCTCTATTTTCCAGTTGTCAATCATTCTTGTTGCCATAATCTTGGTTTTTTTGATGTTTAGCTGCAACCCAGCTTTTGCGCTTTCTTCTTTCACCTTGATTAGAAAGCTCCTCAGCTCCTCCTCGCTTTTGGCCATCAGAGTGGTGTCATCTGCATATCTGAGGTTGTTAATGTTTCTTCCAGCAATTTTCACCCCAGCTTTGCATTCATCAAGCCCCGCACATTGCATGATGTGTTCTGCATACAAGTTAAAGAGGTTGGGTGAGAGGATGCAGCCTTGCCGTACGCCTTTCCCAATCTTGAACCAGTCTGTTGTTCCGTGGTCAGTTCTGACTGTTGCTCCTTGGTCCTTGTACAGATTCCTCAGGAGAGAGACAAGGTGGCTTGGTATGCCCATCCCACCAAGAACTTGCCACAATTTATTATGATCCACACAGTCAAAGGCTTTAGAGTAGTCAATGAAGCAGAAATAGATGTTTTTCTGAAACTCCCTGCCTTTCTCCATTATCCAGCGGATATTGGCAATTTGGTCTCTCGTTCCTCTGCCTTTTCTAAACCCAGCTTGAACATCTGGCAACTCTCGCTCCATGTCTTGCTGGAGTCTTCCTTGCAGGATCTTGAGCATTACCTTACTGGCATGAGAAATAAGGGCCACTGTACGGAAGTTGGAGCAGTCTTTCGCATTTCCCTTTTTTGGTAAGGGGATATAAGTTGATTTTTTCCAATCTGATGGCAATTCTTGTGTTTTCCATATTTGCTGGCATATGGCATGCATCACCTTGACAGCATCATCTTTTAAGATTTTATACAGTTCAGCTGGGATCCCGTCGTCTCCTGCTGCCTTGTTGTTAGCAATGCTTCTTAAGGCCCATTCAACCTCACTCCTCAGGATGTCTGGTTCTAATTCATTCACCACACCGTCAAAACTATCCTCGGTATTATTATCCTTCCTATACAGAACTTCTGTATAGTCTCACCACCTTCTCTTGATCTCTTCAGCTTCTGTTAGGTCCCTGCCATCTTTGTTTCTTATCATACCAATTTTTGCCTGAAATTTACCTCCAATGTTTCTAATTTTCTGGAAGAGGTCTCTTGTCCTTCCTATTCTGTTGTCTTCTTCCACTTCCATGCATTGAATATACCACTATAAGGGAATATTATTAGTAATATTACATGCAATATAGAATATACAATTATTATATTGTATTATTATTAGTAGTATTATATTGTATTACATTATACTAGATAAAGGTAAAGATAAAGGTTTTCCCCTGACATTAAGTCCAGTTGTGTCCGACTCTGGGGGTTGGTACTCTTCTCCATTTCTAAGCCGAAAAGCCGATGTTGTCCGTAGACACCTCCAAGGTCATGTGGCCAGTAAGCCTGCATGGAGCGCCGTTACCTTCCCGCCGGAGCAGTACCTATTAATCTACTCACATTTGCATGTTTTTGAACTGCTAGGTTGGCAGGAGCTGGGGTTAGCAGCAGGAGCTAATGGCGCTCCCCAGATATGAACTGCTGACCTTTTGGTCAGCAAGTTCAACAGTTCAGTGTGCCACTGGGGCCTTACACATATATTAAATTAATGTTGGACTATGTTTCTGGAGATGAAGGTGCAAGTTACTGCTCAGCCATAGAAATCCATTGGGTGACCTTGGCTGAGTCACACACTTTCTGCTCCACAAAACCACACTGTAGTTTTGCTTTAGCTTTACCATAAATCAGAAACAACATGAAAGCACACAACAATGATGCATTCCTTGTACTCCTAAAAAGGTTCTTCCCTCCACCACTTCCTTTGCTGCTTCATTTAGGGAAGTCCCATCACCAAGCCTCCATCTCCCCACTGTCTTGCTGCAGCACTCCTTGCCCATCCACTCACTTCACAGGCTTCTCTAGTGTGCAGAAAGCGGTGAAGGCTTGCAACTGCTGTTGGACACCAGCGAGAGAGTTGGCAAACTTCTGGTTGCTGATGATGGCAATGGTGAGCTCGATCCACTCCAGCAACTCACTGGCCAGGGACTCATAGCGCTCAATGATCTTCTCAATCTCCAGGACTTGATCTAGCACCTGCGTAAAAGGAAGGGCATAAGCAAGTTGCACATCCACAGCCAGATTGGGACATACATGGGAAAAGAAAGGGATGTGGAAAACGTCTCTTAGGTGTTGGGGATGGAAAGATACAAAGAAAGAGGGGTTCATATACTCAAGGTTTTTCTTACAAAACCCATCCTCCCAGCATCCTCCAACTTGAGCTTCTTATTCATTCAGCTGGAATAACGAAGCTCCCTCAATTATTTACATCACGATAACTTCCTCCATTAGTAGCAGTTCCTTGGTGGATGGCAATCCTCCTCTGCTAATCACAGAAGATAGCAATTTATTTCCAAAAATATTATTGTCACCACATGAGTTTTAGCTGGATATCAACTCTCTCAGCTGTGTCTATGAAATTTACTGAATCGCTGTAAGTTGACTCAAAGGATACATACATACTGTTTGTCTTTAATTCTGAAACACATTTTTCCCCATGTAAACATCTGTAAAAATGGGGTGAGTCAATAGAATCATGAGTAGCTTTTTCCCTGTTGGTGGTACTGAAATGTTTGTGTGCGTGTTCTGTTACAAGCTGGGCCTGTAACAGCTGTCTTTTCTGTAGGACGTATACTTTAAGCCCAGCGGGAAGCCAGGGTGCCTCAAAGAGAGGTTCTCAGGGATTTTTCTGAAGTAATGGTCTTTAGAATCTTTAATGATACAACAAAGTCTTTATTATGGAACAAACAACAAATCTTCAATGGTTCAAACAACACTTCAAGGCTTTCTTAGTCGAGCCCTCAATGAACTGGTACCTGACTTTAATTAACTGTACTTTCTCTGTAGGAAAAAAAAACCCTATTTAACCTCTACCAGGCTGTTTACTATCTATGCCTCATCGGTGTGGGTCCTACTACCAATTCCAAATGCATCTGGGTATCGAGTAGACCTACCAGCCGAGGCTTGTAGATATTTCAGATGGAGTTCCATGGGTCTGTAGTGCTGTCCTCCCTCAGAGAATTCTTTGAAAACTTCAGGGCTGTTGTCCCTCTGATTGCTGTGAGGCTGAGAGGCTGTGAGCTCTCAGCCAGAGCCTTGGGACCTTTTCCCTGGAATTTCTGTTTCCCCAGATGTTCTTGAGAAAAGAAGGTTTTTTTACGGGACGAACTGGTCTACGTCCTATAGTTTAGCTTCCTTATGTGAGACTGCCCAAAAAAATGGCTCCTTTCCCTCCCAGAGCCCTGAAAAAGGGGTGGAACCAAAGCTTAATTATGATGGACAGGAGGCCTACCCTATGACTGCAAACAGAGAACAGAAAGAAAATAAAGTTGGAGCTCCTGGTACAGCCATACCAGCACAGTGCATCTTACAGACAACACATCTAGAGCGGGCTATTGGGGCGGTAGATGGATGAGAACATCTAAAATTCCAGAATCCAAACCAAAAATACTCCATTGTGCATTTTGAACTCCAATTTCATCACGTAACAGTCATCACTGCATCATAGTTGCATTTTTGGAGTGCCAAAAATAATACATTTGTTTCCTCACATAATAGTCGCACCCCCATTTGAGGCTCGTCCTTCCTTCTTTCTTCAAAGGCAAACTATAAACTGAGGTTACTAAAGCTCTGCTTTTCCTTCCTCCCTCCGAGGCCTTAAGGCAATTTAAATGTCCTTCATTTTTATGTCCTCGTGTTGAAATGTTGTTTTATCTTATGTTTAATTGCCTTATTGATTTTAATGCATAATTATATGCTTTGTTTAGATTTATGATTTGGTTTTATATATGTGAGGCATTGAATTTTGCCATTATTTGTTGTAAACCGCTTTGAGTCCCCCCTGGAGTGAGAAAAGAGGTACATAAATACAGTTAATAAGAATAATAATAATAATTTAGACTAAGCATTCTAAATTAGCACATATTGTGTTCATTCGGTCCTTCTTGAGTGACAACTGAGTTTCCTACAGGTTGTTGGTTCTAGACAACTACCCTGGAGAGCCACCACAATGCCAGGCAGAAACAGCACGGCTTTCTCAACAACAGAAGAAGAAAGACCTCCTGCTTGTGCAAAGAGTGTTGGGACTACTCTTCTCCCATTTGAAACTCACCTTCCCGATCCTCTTCCCTTCTACTGCCAGGGCCTTCATCTTGGAGAAGTAATGGTAGTAGGAGACGACATAAGTGATGATGGACTTCTCGTCAGGATGCTCCATGTTAACATCTGCAATTGCAGACAGAGAGATGAGGATTTGAAAGGGAGCAGATATGGAGTCAACAAATGAGAGCTTGGTGCATTCACCCTGGAATGCATGTCAAGTAGAAGATGGAAAGAAACCACAGGCTTTTGACTGAGAACATTGGGCAAAGAGTTGAGAAGATTGGCATATCCAATTACCTTGAAAGGCGATTCTGCGCTCTTTTGGGTCAGAATCTTGGTTTGTGGAGGGAAGTGGTGGGCAAAGTGTGCTCTCTGAGCAACACATCACAGGATGCATGTACATTGTAGAATATTGCAATACAACACCACTTTTTATCTGCCATGGCTCAGTACTATGGAGTCAGAAGAGTTGCAAGTTGGTGAGACACCAGCACATATTGGCAGAGAGGGGGGGGGGGGAACCTTTGTAAAACTACAAATCCCATGAGTCCATAGCATTAGAGCCATGATTGCTAAAGTGATGCCAAATAGCATAAATTCTACAGTATAGATCAGTCATGGGCAAACTTTGCTCTCAAAGAAATTAAAGGAGAAGAAAGCTCGCAGCTTGAAACAGTGCATTTGTATCATCCTCCTCTCCTCAAAAGAGGATGCTGGGGATGCTGGGCACAGTAGTCTGGAAGAGAGTGTGAATATGCTATTGTGTGTTTTGTTTGCTGGGGCAGTCATTTCTGCACATGCCCTGAAACATCTTTTTGCTTTTTTGGCTTTTTAGATCCTTCTGCTGTGTTTTTCAATGTTTTTATGAGTGATGGTCCCTCATTGGCCTGATAGGTGTATTGTGCCCAAATTTGGTGTCAATTCATCTAGTGGTTTTTGAGTTATGTTAATCCCACAAACGAACATTGCATTTTTATATATACAGACTAGCCATCCCCTGCCATGCGTTGCTGTGGCGCAGTCTGTGTATATGTGTTTTGTGTGTGTATATATTTGTGTATATGTGTATATCAATTTTATCCTAGTGCATTTGGCCCACCCATTGTGTTCTATTTCTCTATCATGTTATTTTGTAATTCTTTATTTTATTCTGTTATTTCATGTATTTATTTTGATGGTATTTTCTGCTTCTTTGTATTTTATTGTGCTGAACTGTAATTTTGGGCTTGGCCTCATGTTAGCCGCTCTAAGTCCCCTTTGCGGAGATTGTGGTGGGGTACAAATTATTATTATTATTATTATTATTATTATTTGTTTGTTTGTATATATGTGTATGTGGTTTTGTGCATGCATTGTAATGTATTTCTTGTTTTTTGGCCTTTTAAGTCTCTTCTGCTGTGTTTTTCAGTGTTTTTATGAGTGATGGTCACTTGGTGGCCTGACAGGTGTATTGTGCCCACATTTGTGTCAATTCGTCTAGTGGTTTTTGAGTTATGTTAATCCCACAATTATGCTGGGGAAAGTGGAAGGCAAAAGGAAGAGAGGCCGACCAAGGGGAAGATGGATGGATGGCATCCTTGAAGTGACTGGACTGACCTTGAAGAGCTGGGGGTGGTGACGGCCGACAGGGAGCTCTGGCGTGGGCTGGTCCATGAGGTTACGAAGAGTCGGAGACGACTGAACGAATGAACAACAACAATCCCACAAACTAACATTACATTTTTATTTATATAGATTAATCTTTTCAAAAACCCGCAAAACTGCAAGTCTGCTAAAAGCGAACCGCGAAGTAGCGAGGGAACACTGTATTCCCAATTTGCTTCTCACACGATAAATAATAATAGAGGTCATACTGTGGTTGCTTACTAGACTTAACCTTTGGGTGAAGATTCTAGAGATTTCTGCCAGGAAATTAAAAAAAAGTGGATAAGCATAGAGATAATATGGCAAATCAAAATGAAGCTGGAGGCAGAGAGATGGATGGGTGGAAGGAGCGGGTTTCTTTCTATCAGATGTCTAGTTCAGCAGACAGCGGATCAAATCCCTCGCCTACAAATGAGGAAAGCGTGGCCTGGATACAGGGAGTTCCACATCACAGCTGGGCGGTTTGCACGTCTCACATTTCATCCAGTGAAGGAGGGATTCCAGAAGACGGCTCAAGAAGGGAAAGGACGGCAAGGCAGGCAAGCAGGAGGGAGTGAAATGGCTGGCAGCGGCAGGAGGAGGAATTAAAAGCCAGCGAGGCAGATTAAAAGGCGGCCTGATTAGAATGATTAGATTAAAACCAATCAGATCATGGCAGATCAGGGAGATGTGATTAGAGTAAGGAGCTCACAGCAGGCGCTGCGCACATACATACACACAAACACACCAAGAATGCCAAAAGGCAAGCGAGAAAACACAGAGGAGAACTCCTCAACTGAGCCTTGGTAAGCAACTGAGTGTTCCCCAAAATTTGGAAGTCTCTTTTTGTGCTGGAGATTTCTATAACAGTGCTCTGACTTACAGAGAACCTATGATTGGATTTTCCTGACTAGATGTATTCAGAGGATATTTGCATTTGGGTTGTTGTAGGTTTTTCCGGGCTATATGGCCATGTTCTGGAGGCAATTTTTCTCCTGACGTTTCGCCTGCATCTATGGCAAGCATCCTCAGAGGTAATGAGGTCTGTTGGGACTAGGAAAAATGGGTTTATATATCTGTGGAATGACCAGGGTGAGACAAAGGACTTTTGTCTGCTGGGGCTAGCTGTGAATGTTTCAGCTGATCACCTTGATTTGCATTCAATGGCTTGGCAGCGCCTGGGGGGAATCTTTTGTTGAGAATGATTTCATGTGCCTCTGAGGATGCTTGCCATAGATGCAGGCGAAACGTAAGGAGAAAAACTGCCTCCAGAACATGGCCATATAGCCCAGAAAAACCTACAACAACCCATGGATTCCGGCCATGAAAGCCTTCGACAATACATTGATATTTGCATTTGTCGTTTTTGAGGTCACCCAGTGGTTGCAGAGGGATTCGAATTCTTATCTCCTGGAATCCAAATCTAAATCACTGCACCATATTCACACTCCCTGGGACATGTAGTCCAAAAAGAGAGAGGAAATTTCCCAAACTCTGGACCCACTTTGACTTTATGTGTCTGAGGATCCTTCCACAGTTTCCTAGGTCACATAATATAAATTCGACCCCAATGCAACCATTCTTAGTCACACAGAAAGCATCTAGAAACCACTATAGCAGTGTTTCTCAACCTTCCTAATGCCGCAACCCCTTAATACAGTTCCTCATGTTGTGGTGACCCCCAACCATAATATTATTTTCATTGCTACTTCATAACTGTAATTCTGCTACTGTTATGAATCATAATGCAAATATCTGATTTGCAGGATGTATTTTCCTTCACTGGATCAAATTTGGCACAAATACCCGATATGCCCAAATTGGAATACTGGTGGGGTTTGGCAGGTGGGAGGGGAGGGGATTGATTTTGTCATTTGGGAGTTGTAGTTGCTGGGATTTATCATTCACCTACAATCAAAGAGCATTCTGAAGTCCTCCAATGATGGAATTGAACTAAACTTGGCACACAGAATTCCCATGACCAACAGAAAATGCTAGAAGGATCTGGTGGGCATTGACCTTGAGTTTTGGAGTTGTAGTTCATCTATATCCAGAGAGAACTGTGGACTCAAACAATAATGGATCTGGACCAGACTTGTCACAAACACTCAATATGCCCAAATGTGGAGTTTGGGGAAAATAGATCTTGACATTTGGGAGTTGTAATTGCTGGGATTATAGTTCACCTACAATCAAATAGCATCCTGAATGCCACCAATGAGAGAATTGGGCCAAACTTCCCACATAAAACATCCTGACCAACAGAAAATACTGTGTTTTCTGATGGTCTTTGGCAACCCCTCTGACACCCCCCTCGCAATCCCCCAAGGGGTCCTGACTCCCAGGTTGAGAAACACTGTACTATAGGAAGAGAGAGTAGCCTGCATGTGTAACACAATTCTTGTCCTCTGGAACACTTATAGACCTCAAATATCAGCCTTCCAGGTGTGAGCATACAGAAAATATACTCCAATGTTAATCTCCATTTCTTCCTCACTCATAACTATATCCTGTTTCTATAAGCAGTGGAACTCCAACAGAATTGGACCTTCCTGGCTTTAAATAGGAATTGCTGCCAAGAATGGAACATCCCAAGTACACGTTCTCCTGTCTCAAAGCAGCTATAGATAGGTTCTCCTCCTGTTCATCACTCAGCAGGTCAATTGAGGACATTACCTTCTGGATCCAGCAGTTTGGCAAGGCCCAGCTGTTGCTCTGCTGTGTTGAAGGCCTGCTGGAGGTTGTAGGCAGCATTGGATTTGGTTAGCTTCCTGAAATCAATGACGTCCGGCCTGCGGAAGGAATGAGAAGGCCATACCTGAGAGAAAAGGTCCCAATTCTCTTCCTGCCCATATTCCCTCTGGCTTTGTTATAACAGAGAGGGGTGGCTTTAAATCACAGGTGAGGTAAGGACTTCCAGATGCTGGAATACAACTCCCATGACCCTAGGTTGCACAGAGTGAGGGATGCTGGGAGATGCAGTCCATTGGCATTTGGAGAGTTCCATGATTGCCACAACTGCTTCAAACAAACTTCTTACTGTGCTTAATCACTGTTTGTAACTCCAGCCCTTAGTGCATGCATGCCTTTCAGATTCCTCCCTCATTCTGATGAAATCAACTTTATGGAGAGGGTAAACTGATGTGACAAGTTACATTTCTGCTCCACACTCTCAACACACCATTAGCTAGAGACCTGAGCTGCTTGTGGAGACACTAGTGGTGTTTCTGTCCTAGACTAGCTAAGAGACGGATATTGTGTCCCTCTTAGGGAACTACTGGCATCGATAATCAAACCCAAACTCAGCCTGATACAATTGTGCCATAGCAGCCTTGGCCCTTCTTCATACCTGTGCTTGTGGATGAGGGCATTGAAAGCTAGCCCGTCCCTCCAACTGGTAGTGAAGTTCTGGATATTGACTTCGGGGTACCTGAGAAGAGAAGGATAGTTACAAGAAAGCAAAGCAGGTATTCCTGCAACTTTATATTGAAGTGATCATCCTTCACCATTTCACTCAAACCAAATGGCAAAAGGTAACTTGGAGCAACGTAATTGGGAGCTTAGGGAAATGAGTGACCCTACTGACATGGGAGAATGTTCCTTGGTCAAAACACTTCTAATATTTAATTCTATTTTGCTTTACTTGTAGCAAGCCACCTTGAGTCCCAAACTAGGGAAAATATGCAATATAAATAAATAAACAACAATATTCCTTTGCTTTTACTTTTCATGCTCACCAAAGTTGTTGCTGGGCCCCCAATTTATTGAATTAGTGCAAAATCTTTTTACCAACTTTGGATGTAGTTTTCTGAAATCTGTATGATGCAGAACTAGAACTTTTCACCATGAAATATTAAGGTTTGGAGGTTGATGTATCAAATGGTGGCTGGTGGCTCTTAAGTAGTGAATCTATTCCATCAAAGGAGCTGTCCAAAGTTCTGAACTTAGTTAAGGCCACTTTTCAGCACCTTGGAGCACTCCTTTCAAACCTGGATGAAAACATGGCACGAATTTACCATGCCACTGACATGGGAACTGCCCATTACCATTGGTCATATCATTTGTGTTTTATTTCTAAACTGTAATATGAACTGGGAAACGATGTTTAATAAAGTAAAATAGAACAAAGAGGCAAGTGACTCTGATCATGATGGGAGAGGGGATCCAGAGAGGTTGCACTCAACTGCCCACTGACTAAAGACTCAAGTCTGTAGTTGTGCTTCTGTTGGCAAATCAGTCACTGCTACCATCCTAAAAACCCTGCTTACCCTGCTGTCTTCATTTGGCACCAGAGCAGCAAGGCATCCTTGGCTGAGCGGGTCTCTCGGTTGTCTTCGGTTTCAATTTTAATCACCTGGATCTGAGAAGGAGCCATGGGGAAAGACAGAATGGCAAGAGTCCATGCCTACCACGCCTTCCTTCCCACCACAACCCTGCCATCAAAATCTGGACTGGTGCAGGCTCCAGGAGAGGCAAAATAATAGCCACAGATCTCATGGACTTCTTGGAGTTTCTCTTTGTGGGCTCAACAAATGACAGGAAGGCACATGCAGCACCACACCATGCTCCCCATTTGTCCCTTTCAGCCTTACCTGGAACCTCAAGATGATGGTCCAGATCAGGCCCAGCGTCAGACGATGGTTGCCATCAACAATGTCATGGGAGCCCACATTCTCCAGGTGGACTCGCTGCTCCTTCAGGAACTGCAGTGCCTTGTCCACGTTTTCCAGGGAGTGGATACGCATCCGGCCACGTGTTGGCTTGGGCTTCCAGGAAGGACAAGAAAAACTGGAGTGAAGTGTACCCAAGGAAGCATATCTCATGGTAATTTCTCATCTTGACTCTACCCTTGATTCCACCCAGCCTTCTCCAATGAAGGAGAACTTATCACCTTCTGAAGAAGTCCACTCTATTGTTGGATACAGTTCTTCCTAATATCGCCCTAGGGCTGAGAGCGGCGGTTAATAAGTGCAAGTAATAAATAAATAAATAAATAAATAATACTACGCAGACTAAGCTATGTATCTGGCTTTATGGAAGTGGCCCCTTCTCCCTTAGAAGTAAGTGCTAGATGTCTTCTCCAGCAGCCAAGGGTATATAAGGACACAAACACATACACCACTTACCAACTGCTCTCCAGACAGAACTTCCAGCAGCTTTGTCAACATGTAGCCATCCCGCAGGTCTGTGTAGAGGTCATTGATTCGACAGGAGACTTGGCTCAGGTGAGAGTTGACCCACTTGGTGAAAGTCTTCTTCTGGACAGCATCTCGTTCATCTGCCAGAATTTCAGCTTGTTAGGTGACACCCCACACCCTTAAGAACACCAGGGAGAATCCAGGTATCCAGAATGCAGCTCTCTTGTGAAACACTCACGGCTTTCCTTTGAAATGCATCGGAGGAGACAACGGAAACCCTCACTGGATTAAAATGCTGTCTCTAATCCAATGAGAATTAAAGTGCCACCTACTTCCTGGTTTTTGTTTTCCCCTGGAAGGATGTCTTATAGTTATAACCTATAAAGCCTCACGGTTGACAGTGTTTCTCAACCTTCCAAATGCCACAACCCCTTAATACAGTTCCTCATGTTGTGGTGACCCCCAACCATAAAATTAATTTTGTTGCTACTTCATAACTGTAGTTTTGCTACTGTTATGAATCATATTGTAAATATCTGTAATGCAAGATTATTTTCATTCACTGGACGAAATTTGGCACAAATATTTGATTTTGAGTCCCCCTTGTGGGGAGAAGGGTGGGATAGAAATGCACTAAATAAATAAATAAATAAATAAATTTGTCATTTGGGAGTTGTAGTTTCTGGGATTTATAGTTCATCTATAGTCAAAGAAGATTCTGAACTTCACCAATGATGGAAACTTGGTACACAGAACTACCATGGCCAACAGAAAATACTGGAAGGGTTTGGTGGGCATTGACCTTGAGTTTTGGAGTTGTAGTTCACCTAAATCCAGAGAGCACTGTGAACTCAAACAATGATGGATCTGGAGGAAACCTGGCACATATACTCAATATGCCCAAATGTGAACACTGGTGGAGTTTGGTGAAAATAGACCTTGACATTTGGAAGTTGTAGTTGCTGGGATTTATAGTTCACCTACAATCAAGTAGCGTTCTGAACCCCACTAACAACAGAATTGGACCAAACTTCCCATGCAGAACCTCCATGACCAACAGAAAATACTGTTTTCTGATGGTCTTTGGTGACCCCTCTGAAACCCGCTCACAACCCCCCCAGGGGACCTGACTCTCAGGTTGAGAAACGCTGGCCTAAAGGGATAGGTTATGACCTATTCAGTCCCATACTTCCTGGATTCTGGTGATCTCATGGATTGATTAAGCTGCCCACATTTTGAGCCTGCCCACATTTTTAGATCTTTTAGGGAAGCCCTTCTCGCTATCATGCCACCTTTACAGGAACATCTGGTGAGGACGTCTGAGAGGACTTTCTTGGTGACTGTTCTAGAGATCTTAAACTGGGACTTTACCTTTACATTTCAGCAAGAATTTGATGGTTGATTGTTCAAGTGGCCAAACATTATCGTAGGAGAGAACTAGGTGCATCATCCTTCAGCACCCTGCTCACCGGCACTGCAAAAATCTGTCCATTGTGGTGGATGTGTGTATTTTAATGAGTCATTCATAATTATGGTAATGACACCAAACCACAAACCACCTATTACAATGCAGCCTGAGCTCTGCCACATGCACAATGGAGGACCTTCTTATAGCAACACCAGAGGCATTCCAAGTGGCCAGCTTCTGGTCAAAGGTCATTTAGTATAATGCCAAATTTTAAAACTTTGTGTTTTTAATACACTACAACTGTTACCTCGATTCACTTCTGATATGATAAATTAATAACCATGATCATAAATGTGAATAGGAACCAGTTACAAAGTAGTGAGCCCAATCTGCAAAGTCATAACTGATTAACAGAATGCCAGCCACTACTTTGTAAATTTCAAAGCTCCATCTCTTTCAGCTTTTGTAAGCCACCTTAAGAGCCAGACTGGGAGAAAGGCAGGAAGTAATAATAATAGTAATGATGGTTTGCTATGTTTTTAATCTGCTATTCAGGATTTCTCTCTTCTACTCATCATAAAGCAAAGACCACAGATCTGATATTGATAAGCACAGGAGTGTCTGAACCAGGCATGGGCAAACTTGGGCCCTCCAGGTGTTTTGGATTTCAACTCCCACAATCCCTAACAGCCTCAGGCCCTTTCCTTTTCCCCCTCAGCCACTTAAGCATCTGAGGGAGGAAAGGAAAGGGCCTGAGGCTGTTAGGGACTGTAGGAGTTGGAGTCCAAAACACCTGGAGGGCCAAAGTTTGCCCATGCATGATCTGGACCCAAGACACCGACCTACCAGCTAACGCTTTGATCCGAGAGCATTCGAAGAGTTTGGCAGTGGCAGTGGTCTCATCCCAGGTTCGGTGGGGATGGTGGTGCTCTGTATTTTCCCACCGAGTGTTGTTATTTTGTTGTTGTTGCTGCTGCTGCTGCTGTTGCTGGGCTTCCATGTTATCCAGCTTAGCTGGAGAAACGTTTGCCATCTTGCTGTCGTGGCGGAGAAGCAGATCCCGTCACGGATCCACATGCGGGGACTTCATGAACTCCTGAAGCTGCAAGAGGCTGCTGGAAATTCCTGTTGGGTTGAAGATTTCAGAGAGAACTAAATCAGACCAGAGAAAGGAAGGTTCAGTGAGAAGCTTTGTTTATAAGTTGCAGCCAACAGGGTAACATCCTTTGCAATGCCTTGCAAAACAAAAACAAGCCTCCTATCTACATAAGATTCCAGAAATGTCCTAGCTCACAGAAGAACTATGATTTTTCTCTCCCCTATTAGTTTTTCAAGCTTGTTTGGTGGAAACAAGGGAGAGGGCCTTCTCAGTGGTTGCTCCAAGACTTTAGTATTCATTCTCTAGAGCAGTGGATCCCAACCTGTGGTCCATGAACCACCAGCAGTTCGCAAGAACTAAAATACGGTCCACAGCCTCACCATTACTACATCATTGCAATAAGAGCAACTGGTATCGCGAAACTCGATTTTAGTACCAAGACTTATTAAATATGGTTTTCTGTGGGCAATGAGATGCCGACTACTGAATGGCACATGTTCTGTACCACAAATTAGAGCTGATGTGGTCTATCCAATGCAAGTTTCTGAATCAGCACCCCAAATAACCAAACTGAATCTCAAGTTGAGCAAAAACCGATTAGTAACCCTTTTGGTACTAATGTTGGAGAGTGGTCCCTGGTCAAAGTAGTCCCTGGTCATGTGGTCCCTGGTCAAAGTGGTCCCTGGTCAAAGTGGCCCCTGATCAAGTGGTTCCTGGTCAAAGTGATCCCTGGTCAAAGTGGCCCCTGATCAAAGTTGTCCCTGGTCAAAGTTGTCCCTGGTCAAGCGGTCCCTGGTGAAGTCATCCCTGATCAAAGTGGTCCCTGATCAAAGTGGTCCCTGGTCAAATGGTCCCTGGTCAATTGATCCCTGGTCAAAAAAAAAGGATGGGAACCATTGCTCTAGAGCAGGGGTCCACAAACTTTTTAAACAGAGGGCCAGGTCACAGTCCCTCAAACTGTTGGCGGGCCGAATTATAATTCGAAAAAAACATGAATTAATTCCTATGCACACTGCAAATACCTTATTTGTAGTGCAAAAAAATAAATAAAAACAATACAATAATTAAAATTGAGAACAATTTTAACAAATGTAAACTTATTCGTATTTCAGTGGAAAGTGTGGGTCTGCTTTTGGCTGATGAGATAGGATTATTGTTGTTATTGTGTCCTTTCAAGTAGCTTCGTACTTAGGTTGACCCAGAGAGAGGGCCGGGTAAATGACCTTGGAGGGCCGCATCCGGCCCCCAGGCCTTAGTTTGAGGACCCCTGCTCTAGCGAGTCTAGGATGGTTCCCTGATTACTCTTTTCCCATTGTCAAATAGAAGCATCCCTGCTTTGTCAGGCTTTTAGGAATGGACCTGATGGGCTTTTAATGGTGTACTGTGCAGTTTTGTTGTCTTTAATGATTTTAAATTGTTCTATTCATTGTTGTTCTTGTTTGCCTGCACGGCTGTTTCTGGCTTAATGCTGAGCTGAATGCAAGAGGTTTTCTGAGGTTAGGACTGCACGACTTGCCCAAGATCACCTGGCAAGTTTTCATGGTTGAGTGGGGATTTGAAAACCTGTATAAAGAATTGCTATAATTCAGCTAGGAGGAGCATAGGAGGAGCAAACTGTGATAAGGTGCCCTGTATGCTTGCCTGCTTGGTTTGCTACCCAGATGTGCCAACTGTTGATGGACAATCCCGTCTCCCTAGATATGGTTCTCAGCCTAGAAATGTTTACTCCTATACCTGATTTTCAGAGACTTTACCATCCCATCCTTTGCTTTCTTCCAATCCTTACCCCAAACTCATCCTTGGGCCCATTTCCCACATTTCTTCACATGACAGATATCATGAAGCCTGGAACTATGTCTTAATATGTATGGAGCCAAACAATTACACACTTTTCCTCAGCTCCCAACTACTTGGTTCAGGTGGTGCAATGGGTTAAACCCTTGTGCCGGCAGGACTGCTGACCAAAAGGTGAGCAGTTTAAATCCAGGGAGCAGGGTAAGCTCCCATCTGTCAGCTCCAGCTTCTCATGTGAAGACATGAGAGAAGCCTCCCACAGGATGGTAAACATCTGGGCATCCCCAGGCAATGTCCTTGCAGATGGCCAATTCTCAGGTTGCAGTTTCTCAAGTCGCTCCTGACATGAAAAAAAAATCCCATTGTTTACTTTTTACTTTCTAACTGAAGTCCCCAGAGGTGAGTGGGTTAAACCACTGAGCTGCTGAATTTGGTGACTGAAAGGTCGCAGGTTCAAATCCGGAGAGTGGGGTGAGCTCCCACTGTTAGCACCAGCTCCTGCCAACCTAGCAGTTCAAAAACATGCATATGTGAGTAGATCAATAGGGGTGGTAATGGCACTCCATACAGTCATGCTGGCCACATGACATTGGAGGTGTCTACAGACAACACTGGCTCTTCGGCTTAGAAATGGAGATGAGTACCAACTCCAAGAGTTGGACATGACTGGACTTAATGTCAAGGGAAAACCTTTACCTTTTACCTACTTTCTGACTGGAACCTTCTTGGAGCAGGGTCCTTCTTTCTAACATAAGTAAAGTACCAAGCACCCCTAGGGAAGTTCCAAAATAAATGGTCATCCTGTGGTGGAAATTCCTTCCTTGGAGGATATTAAACAGCGGCTGGATAGCCATCTGTCGGATGGCCATCTGTCGGAGGTACTTTGATTGTGCTTTTCCTGCATGGCAGGGGTTGGTCTAGATGGCCAATGTGGTCTCTTCCATTATTATATCATTCTTGCAATCCATTTGCAGAATTGGTGTTCTGGAAAAGCCATGCATCACAACAAGACAGAAAAGGAAGGGCCGCTGCTTTGCATACAAAAATCTCTTGCAAGTTCAGTCCCTGGCTAGGGAATCCCTGGCTAGTTGTGAACAAAACGTCAGGAGAGAATGCTTCTAGAACATAGCCATACATCCTGGAAAACTCACAGCAACCCAGTGATTCCAGCCATGAAAGTCTTTGACAACACACATGCAATATGTCAGTTAATCATTGGAGCCCCCAACGGTGCAATGGGTTAAACTAGTGGTTCTCAACCTGGGATCCCCAGATGTTTTTGGCCTACAACTCCCAGAAATCCCAGCCAGTTTACCAGCTGTTAGGATTTCTGGGAGTTGAAGGCCAAAAACATCTGGAGACCCCAGGTTGAGAACCACTGGGTTAAACCCTTGTGCTGGCAGGCCTGAAGGCTGACAGATTGGACATTCGAATTTGGGCAGAATGTGGATGAGCTCCCTCTGTCAGCTCCAGCTCCCCATGTCGGGACATGAGAGAAGCCTCCCACAAGGATGGAAGAATGTCAAAACATCAGGGCGTCCCTTAGTCAGCGTCCTTGCAGACAGCCAATTCTCTCACACCAGAAGCGACTTGCAGTTTCTCAAGTCGGAAAACGAAGTCCCTGACTGGGAAAGCTCCTTCCCTTATCTAGAACCCTGGGAATATGTTACCAATCCTTCCACCCTTGATGAACCCATGTAGGGCAGCATCCCAGGAAAGGATCTCAGGTCTTGAAGACAAAATGCAGCTTTTGTCTTGGCTTTGGGTGGGGCTAGCTCTGAAAAAAAAACCCCAAAACACTAGGACATTGGCTCCTTGCAATTTCAAACCTCATTTTTCTGCTTTCTTCCAGACTGAATGTGATTCCTTCTAATGCCTGGCCTAGTCTGGGAAGCAGTTCATCTCAATCTAAGCGTCCTAACCCCACCCCAGGCTCACGGCTGCAATAAGGTCATGAGTGCCCGGCTGGGGCCGTCCATCACGTCGCAGATCTTGATAAGACACCCACTGCATTATTGGCCTCCAGCCAGCGCAGTTCCTAACCAAATAAAAATCCAAAAGAGGATCCAATCCAACTCTGGAGGAACTCCAGGTGAGTTGAATCTCGCCGTCTTCTTTGAAATAGAGACAATAGTCTGATCAGTCATATCTCTTGTAGAGCAGGCATAGGCCAAGTTGGGCCCTCTGGATGCTTTGGACTTCAACTCCCACCATTCCTAACAGCCCCAGGCCCTTTCCTTTTCCCCCTCCGCCGCTTAAGCGGCGGAGGGGGAAAAGGAAGGGGCCTGAGGCTGTTAGGAATGGTGGGAGTTGAAGTCCAAAGCACCCAGAGGGCCCAACTTGGCCCATGCCTGTTATAGAGTGTGGAAGAAGCAATCCATGGTTTTAGGATTGGAATTACACAAAGCCATTTGCCTTATCCAGTGACTTACCCAAGGACCTGCTTTAGTAATATAAATTGAGAACAAGAGGCCATCAAAGCGTGAAAGACATTTATATGGCTGCAAAATGTTTCATACTCTTCAGTACAATAAGCACAATCAATTGGGAACTCATTTCAATGGGACATGTGCAGGACAAATGTCCCAATGGGTTGTTCTACCTCCAGCCCACTTTCTGAAATGTCCCACACTTCCATCTCGAAGGCAACACTGAGGAAAAAACAATCCCCTTGAATTGGTGAATGTCTTCAAGGCAAGCAGCTTCTAAGAAATCTGGAAGGTAACCTGGAACCAATGGCAGGTGACCATCATGGACATGGTCTACACCCTCAAGCGCCAGGGGATGACCCTCTATGGCTTCGGTGGCTAAGGCCAGTGCCTCTGAGCACCCACCCAAAGTCATAACCAAAATCAGATGGGACTTTTGACATATTCAGTGGTTTCTTGTCTAAGACTTTCATGGCCGGAATCACTGAGTTGCTGTGAGTTTTCTGGGTTGTATGGACATGTTCTA
Organism: Anolis sagrei; assembly: GCF_037176765.1. Lineage (NCBI taxonomy): Eukaryota > Metazoa > Chordata > Lepidosauria > Squamata > Anolidae > Anolis > Anolis sagrei. The sequence continues at coordinate 96,436,445 of NC_090034.1, forward strand.
GAAGCATTCTCTCCTGACTTTTCACCCACATCTATGTCATTAAAATATTATTGCAGATTTGACAAATGTGAATTTAATAATGATGTGTGGGAATGAATGGAAGAATGGAAGATGAATGTATGGATGGAGCTAATAATTTTGGAAGTACCAGTAAAATATTAAGGCCTGCAATGACTAACTACCTGCTTGCTGGACTGTAATTAAAAGTTGCTAATAGTAAATTCTGATAACACTGCCTGCTGACTAGATTGTAATTAAAAGTTGCTAATAGTAAACTGATAACTACTGGGAGAGTGATAACAGAAATGTTTATAACATTCCTTATGTTAAGAAGGAAGTCAACACAAGCCTTGTGTTTGTCAACACCAATCAAGAAGATCAACATCTGGCCAGGAAACTGAGATGGATCCAGGATAGAAGATGTTTATTATTAATTTTCAACTTTGGGACTGTATCAACAGAATATTCCTATAAAAGACTCGGTCTAATAATGCTCAAAGTGTGACAGACCTGAGGAGTCTGGTTCATCTACTATGCTCTGCTCCATGGGAAGGAGAGAGATAGTGTACCTATGGATAGTGGCAGATTTGCACGGGAGCAGTCTGGTCACTTTGGGGCTTCTTTCTCAAGGGAAGAGGAAGAAGTGTGCTTTTGGAGTCTTAGATTTTGTGCAGGGAGTCAGATCTGCTGTATGGAAAACAGAGATCTGTGCCTTGGCATTGTTCTTAAGCAAAGAAGTTTTGAGATTTTGGTGTTTTGAAGTTTTGGTGTTATGGAATTATACATTGGCAGGCTGCAGGAAAGCAGGGTCTGGCCTAACATTCTAATATTTGATAGCCGTAGTATACTCAGAAATTGAAGTTTTGTCTCTTTTGTAGGAAGTCTATACCTTATTTATGCATTCTCTTGGGATTTTGACTCTGCTAACCCATTTTTTTAGCTGTTGTGGTGCTCACCTTTCAATTGACATAACAACCCCCAAATATCTGTATTGGAAACTGGCCTCCTGTTCGGTTATGTATTTGGGGAAGCTGGTTATTATTATTATTTTTGCAGCCCATGCAGTCTGCAGATGATCCTGAGCAGAAGACATTGGCTCACAGACCCATCAGAGTTGCCTAGTTTATAGTAAGACCTTTGGCATAGGCTCTACGGAAGCACACCAAAGAATAACAATAGCCGCTTTCCCATTGTGGTTGGCCAGGAGCTACTGGGAAGCTCCCAAGAAGGGCACAAAATGACAATTCCCCATCATCAACACTGTTGCTGTTCATTGTGTTTATGGAGAGCCACATGTAACCAAGGAAAGTACCCACAAATACCATGATGCCAAGCAGAAAGGCACACACATTCTCAGTCACAGAATCATAGTTGGAGGAGACCTCATGGGCCATCCAGTCCAACCCCATTCTGCCAAGAAGCAGGAAAATTGCATTTAAAGCACCCCCCAACAGATGGCCATCCAGCCTCTGTTTAAAAGCTTCCAAAGAAGGAGCCTCCACCACACTCCGGGGCAGAGCATTCCACTGCTGAACAGCTCTCACAATCAGGAAGTTCTTCTTAATATTCATATGGAATCTCCTTTCTTGTAGTCCCTTTCCCACCAAGCCCTACTTCAGACTTCTGAACAGGCGTGGATCAATATCGCTCTTTCCTTATAAAAGTAAATATTCCCCCTTGACATTAAGTCTAATCATTAACATTATCTCTGAGCATTGGTGCTCATCTCCATTTTGAAGCTGAAGAACCGACATTGTCCATAGACACCTCCAAGGTCATGTGGGCAGCATGACTTCATGGAGTGCTGTTACCTTCCTGCCGAAGGAGTACCTATTGATCTACTCACATGCACATGTTTTCAAACTGCTAGGTTGACAGAAGTTGGGGTTAACAGTGGGAGCTCACCCCACTCCCCGGATTCGAACCACCAACCTTTCAGTCAGCAAGTTCAGCAGCTCAGCAGTTTTAATGCAGTGGTTCCTAACCTTTTTTGACCAGGGACCACTTGGCCAGGAGCCACTCTCCAATATTAGTGCCAAAAATGTTAAAGGTAAAGGTTTCCCCTGACATTAAATCCAGTTGTGTCTGACAATGGGGGTGGTGCTCATCTCCATTTCTAAGCCAAAGAGCTGGCATTGTAGATACCTCCTTGGTCATGTGGCCAGCATGACTGCAATATTACTGCCAAAAAGGTTAAAAGTGAAGGTAAAGGTTTCCCCTGACATTAAATCTAGTCATGTCTGACTCTGGGGATGGTGCTCATCTTCATTTCTAAGCCAAACAACCAGCATTGTCCGTAGACGCCTCCTAAGTCATGTGGCCGGCATGACTGCATGGAGTGCCGTTACCTTCCAGATGAAACAGTACCTATTGATCTACTCACATTTGCATGTTTTTGATCTGCTAGGTTGGCAGAAGCTGGGGCTAACTGTGGGAGCTTACCCTGTTCCCCGGATTTGAACTGATGACTGTTTGGTCTGGAAGTTCAGCAGCTCAGCGCATTAACCGGCAGCCCCAAATAAAAGAAGCAAATGGGTTGCTGTAAGTTTTTTGGGCTGTATGGCTATGTTCCAGAAGCATTCTGTCCTGACGAAAAAGAGCAAATATTTGCTTACTTTGGTCCACACTACATTGGGGTGACCAGATCCCCCCAAAAGTTTCCCTGACTGTGAATGCACATTGAAAGCAATCCAGACATTTGCAAGGACAGGCTCCAGGAGGGGGAAAGAGGGGAGAATTCCACAGAAGGCCTAGTTTTCCCTTATCTTCAGTTGCCAGCCCAGCTAATTAAACAATGGATGCCAATAAGTCATCACCACACCAAGGCTGCTCCTTGGTGTACTCAATCTCTCTTTCCCGGCGTTACAGAAACCTAATTTGCAAACAACTGGAACGTTCCGAATGGGGAGCTCAGCACTTTGTGTTCCGACATGCTCATATATAGTTCCCTTAAGGGGAAGGGAAACTGGGGACCCGATTCCCCGGGAATCTCTTCTGCAATGATGATACACACAAAGGAACTGCAGGCATTCCAGCTCTGTTCGTGGGGGGCTTTGGCAAAACATGGATAAGCCCCTCATGCTTTACCAGTCAATGCAATGATGCATAAAATCACCAGCTAGGGCTATAGGTGAAAGAGACACAGCGGCATATGCAAATAGGAGAAGGCTTTCCCACGATTCCTGCTTCTCTCATTCTCCTTCGACTCCAGAAAGGCCAAGGAGACCTCCTTTAGGAGATGCCATGTGTCCTTCCTTGCTGCACCCGGTCACCATCTTTGGGCCTGGCATGGCCTAAAAGCACCTGAACATCAGCCCATTGGTGGTGGTGCTCAAGGAGGGGGGTGAGGAGAGACCCAAAGGCAAAGCAGGCCTGGTCCAGATGGGATGAGGAAGGCCTCCAATGACCTTTCCAGGGAGGGAGAAAACAACCATGGACAGCGCCGGCTGGCGAGGGATGGCATTGGGGGAAATGCTGAGACTCGCCACCCAGTCTATCAGAAGGGAACAATGCCCAGTTGGCATGATGGGTGCCAAGTCCAGGAATCCCCAATTCCAAAGCTGGAGACATCAAGAGGGGAGAGGGAAGAGGTCTGCCCCTCCCTGTTTATTTAGTAGCTGGGTCTCCTCTCTCTTTGGGCAGGGGCACAAGGAGAGAGGGAGGTGCCAAGGCCAGGTGCCCACCACGCACGTACACACTCACATCTATGGGGAGAAAGGGTTGAGGAAGGGTGGAGAAAGCCCCCCTCTATGCACTCACCTCGCCTTCTCCAAGGCTGGCCAAGGGATGCAGGAGGAAAGGGAGGAGGAAGGAGGCAGAGCAGCGGTCCTTTGCGCTCCGGCTAAGGCAGCCTTGGCAGCCAATCCCCGCCTAGCCCAGCCCAGCCCCGGAGAACGGAGGAAGGAGGAGGAGGAAGAGTAGGAAGAGGAGGAGGAGGAAGAAGAAGAGGAGGAGGAGGAGGCGCGCTTTCCAGGAAGGATGGAGGAGAGACAGGCGAGGCGCACCGCCTCTCTTCTCTAGGGATGCTGGAAGGATGGCAGCAGCAGGAGGAGGAGGGCTCTAACCATCTCTGGCCTGGAAGTTAAGGGGAACATCTTTGTCTTCCTTCCAGCCACCCTTAAGTCTCTTCTTTATGTAAAGTACACAACACAACCTTTCTTTCAAAGGTTTTTTTTGGACCACTTCTTTTGAAAATGATTTTGGAACACCTTCAGTCCCTTTTGGGTGCCTCCCAGCTTTGCCCAAGCAGAATGATAGAGTTGGAAAAGACACCCCAAAGAGCATCTAGTCCAGGCATAAGCAAACTTAGGCCCTCCAGGTTTATTTATTTATTAAACACTTTTATATCAATAGTGAAAGGACCAAGGCAGTGACATCTCCAGCCCACCCCCTGTTTGGGTATCAGCCAGCACATCAAAGACTTAAATCAAGAAATAGTTTTCTAAGATCTACAGAGACACTCGCTGGAACACCTCAGCAAGCAAGAGTCCAAAAGTGGCAAGCTCAAATCCAGAACCTCAATCAATGGCTGATACCCAATGAGAAACTCCCCCCTGGGCACACAGAAGACTGGGCGACTTGGAAGGCACTGAACAGACTGTGCTCTGGCACCACGAGGTGCAGAGCCAATCTTAAGAAATGCGGCTACAAAGTGGAATCCACAACATGCAAGTGTGGAGAAGAGCAAACTACAGACCACTTGCTGCAATGCAACCTGCACAATGGAGGACCTCCTTGTGGCAACACCAGAAGCACTCCAAGTGGCCAGCTACTGGTCAAAGGACATTTAATCAACTACCAAGCTTGCAAACTCTGTGTCTTTTGCATGTATGTTTGTTTGTTTGTTCTGTAAAAAATGTAATACAACGGTTCAGTTGCCTGACACGATTAATAAATAAATATCCCGATATTCTCACCTCCGTAGAGGGACTCAGACCGGCTTACAGCAAGGATTCAATGCTACTAACACAAGTTAAGACATCATACAACAATCTATATAATTACAAATGTAATGTTTGTTTGTGGGATTGACAAAACTCAAAAACCACTGGACGAATTGACACCAAATTTGGACACAAGACACCGATCAGGCCAACAAGTGACTATCACTCATAAAAACACTGAAAAACACAGCAGAAGGGACTTAAGAAGCCAAAAAACAAAACAAAAAAACATTAAAACACAAGCACAAAACCACATATATGCACACACAAAACATACACAGAAATGGGGAAGGAAGGAGAGAGAGAAAGAGGGAAAGAAGGAGGGAAGGAGAGAAAGAAAGGTAGAGAAGGAAGGAAGGAGAGAAGGAAATAAAAAAGTGAAATGGAAGGAAGGAGAGAAGGAACAAAAGAGAGAAAGAAGGAGGGAAGGAAGGTAGGAAAGAAAGAAAGAAAGAAAGAAAGAAAGAAAGAAAGGCAGATAAGGAAGGAAGGCAGATAAGGAACACAAAAACCACTGGACGAATTGACACCAAATTTGGACACAAGACACCTCTCAGGCCAACAAGTGACTATCACTCATAAAAACACTGAAAAACACAACAGAAGAGACTTAAAAAGCCAAAAAACAAAAATTGCATTACAACGCATGCGCAAAACCACATATATAAATGCAAACACACACATACACACAAAAAACACATATACGCAGACTGGGCCACAGCAATGCATGGCAGGGGCTGGCTACTCTATACTAATAAAAATGTAATGTTCGTTTGTGGGATTAACAGAACTCAAAAACCACTGGGGGAATTGACACCAAATTTGGACACAATACACCTGACAATCCAATGTATGGCCTTCACTCAAAATTTTTTGATTTTGTCATTTGGGAGTTGTAGTTCTTGGGATTTATAGTTCATCTACAATCAAAGAGCATTCTGAACCCCACCAACGATAGAATTGAACCAAACTTGGCACACAATTCTCCCATGACCAACAGAAAACACTAGAAGGGTTTGGTGGGCAGTGTCCTTTGGTTTGGGAAGTTGTAGTTCACCTACATCCAGAGATCACTGTGGACTCAAACAATGATGGATCTGGACCAAATTCTACACGAATACTCAATATGCCCAAATGTGAACACTGGTGGAGTTTGGGGAAAATAGAATCTTGACATTTGGGAGTTGTAGTTGCTGGGATTGGTAGTTCACCTACAATCACAGAGCATTCTGAACCCCACCAACGATACAATTGGGCCAAATCTTCCACAAAGAACCCCCATGACTACCAGAGTGGGCCACAGCAACTCATGGCAGGGGACGGCTAGTCTATACAAATAAAAATGTAATGTTTCTTTGTGGGATTGATATAACTCAAAAATTACTGGGCAAATTGACATCAAATTTGGACACAATACACCTATCACGCCAACAAGTGACCATCACTCATAAAAACATTGAAAAACACAGCAGAAGAGACTTAAAAAGCCAAAAAACAAAAATACATTACAACGCATGCACAAAACCACATATATACACAAAAACACATATATACAAATATATACACACACATGGATACACACAAAACACACACAGAGACTGGGCCACAGCAACGTGTGGCAGGAAATGGCTAGTACAAGGTTAAAATATGTATAGATAAAATACATATATACCAGATCCATCATTGTTTGAGTCCACAGTGCTCTCTGGATGGAGGTGAACTACAACTCCCAAACTCAAGATCAGTACCTACCAAACCCTTCTAGTGTTTTCTGTTGGTCATGAGAGTCCTGTATGCCACGTTTGGTTCAATTCCATCATTGTTGGAGGTCAGAATGCTCTTTGATTGTAAGTGAACTATAAATCCCAGCAACTACCACTCCCAAATGACAAAATTAATTTTTTTGAGTGAAGGACATACATTGGGTTGTTAGGTGTGTGCTGTCGAAATTTGGTGTCAATTTTTCCAGTGGTTTTTGAGTTATGTTAATCCCACAAACGAACATTACATGTTTATTTATATAGATAAAACCACTACCTTCACTATTAATTTTGTCATCCAAAAACATCATCTAAGCCATTCCAGTATTCAGTTTCATACAGTTCCGTGTTTATCTATTGCACTTGGTTCTCAAAGACTTGTTCAAAAAGCCACGTTTTCACTTTTTGTGGAAGGTCAGGAGAGAAGGGGCTGATCTAATCTTCCTAAGGAAGGAATTCCACAGCCAAGGAGCCACCACTGAGATATATTTTATTATACAGTAAATAAATTACAAAAGATATATTGTTTCTGTTTTCATGTTTCTTACTTTTTAGGTGGCAAAAGCTAAAATATTATTATTAGAATCATAGTCATAGAATTGGAAAAGACCTTGTGGACCATCCAGTCCAACCCACTGCCAAGAAGGAGGAAAATAGCATTCAAAGCACTCCCGACAGATGGCCATCCAGCCTCTGCTTAAAAGCCTCCAAAGAAGGAGCCTCCACCACACTCCAGGGCAGAGAGTTCCTCTGCTGAACAGCTCTCACAGTCAGGAAGTTCTTCCTAATGTTCAGGTGGAATCTCCTTTCTAGTTTGAAGTTCTTCCTAATGTTCAGGTGGAATCTCCTTTCTAGTTTGAAGTTCTTCCTAATGTTCAGGTGGAATCTCCTTTCTAGTTTGAAGCCATTGCTCTATTGTATCCTAGTCTCCAGGGCAGCAGAAAGCAAGCTCCCTCCCTCCTCCCTATGACTTCCCCTCACATCTTTATACATGACCCTCATCATGTCTCCTCTCAGCCTTCTCTTCTGCAGGCTAAACATACCCATCTCTTTAAGCCGCTCCTCATAGGGCTTGTTCTCCAGACCCTTGATCATTTTGGTCACCCTTCTCTGGACACATTCCCGCTTGGCAACATCTCTCTTCAATTGTGTTGCCCAGAATTGGACACAATATTCCAGATGTGGTCTGACCATTGTTATTATTATTATTATTATTTCTTTAAAAGATGCTCAAAGTCGGTTGTTGTGATTTTTCTGGGCTGTACGGCCATTATATTGGATGATAAGCAAGAAGATAAAATAGAAGAAATAAAGAACGAATGGGTTGCTGTGAGTTTTTCGGGCTGTATGGCCATGTTCCAGAAGTATTCTCTCTTGATGTTTTGCCTGCATCTGTGGCTAATGGCATCTTCAGAGATTCTGTTGGAAGTGAAACAAATGGAAATGAAAATGAACAAAATCTGGTTACCAGTATTAAAAAAACGCTAGTAATCAACACAGTAAATAAGAAACACCACTCAGAAACTCCATACAGCGAACAAGCAAGTGCCAGTTAACACCTCCCAAACAGAGGATGCCTCCAGGCAACAGAGGCCAGGGTACCTCTATGCTGATACCTTCACTGATTTACTTTGCAGCTTCATGGCTACTCAATACTATTCAAGCTTGCTAATTGACACACTCACACTTGCTTTCAACAGACAAGGGTTCTGGGTTGCTGAGAGTTTTCGAGGCTGCATGGCCATGTTCCAGAAGTATTCTCTTCTGATGTTTCACCTGCATCTATGGCAGGCATCCTCAGATGTTGTGAGGTCTCAAAACCTCTGAGGATGCCTGCAATAGATGCAAGCAAAACATCAGGAGAGAATGCTTCTGGAACATGGCCATACAGCCTGAAAACTCACAGCAACCCCGTGATTCTGGCCATGAAAGCCTTTGACAACACACAGCCTCAAAGTGGCTCAAATTAAGCATTAGCATGCAATTTAAAATATACAAATATGCAAACATTAAAAAAGAATTAAATATAAACAGTATTTTCAAATTCCCAATTAAAAACCATTAATAATAATTTTATTTTTTACCTGCCTCTCCTTGTGGCTCAAGGCGGGTTACAGAATAATTAAAACATTGTAAAAATACCACAAATACACACAAAAGTGTTAAAAAACATTAAAGCATATACCTGTGCTTCAATACCATGGGATACAACAGTTTGTAGCACTCTTTGGTACAGATTATGTGCCCAATTTGTCTTTGTTTTTAAAAACAAGAAACTCACAACTTTAAAGCTTTGTATATTTAATTTTCATCAGGATGCCGGATATTAACATTTTATATGGCAAGCTATGAAAGAATATTTCAGTTTCCACTTTACTCCAAAAAAGTCTTCTCCCATCTCTGCATGACTTTTCCAGTCATTTTACATGTCTAACCATGAGCAAGAGCGATATCTACTCAAAAACAAGATTATTTCTCATTGTGTTCAATGGGCCATAACTAACCAGTTAAGTGTGTGTGTAATCCAGCGTAATGTAGTAGTTTGAGCACTATTTATTTATCGTGTCAGAAGCGAGTTGAGGCTACAGATATAGTGCCAATCAAACCCTTCCAGTATTTTATGTTGATGATGGGAGTTCGACAACACGTCAGACAAGGGTTCTTTCTTGCACCTTGGATACTCCACAGATATATATATGCACCTCACTTGCCTCAATCTCACAGACCTCCGAACAAACCTCTGAGGATGCCTGCCATAGGATTCCCCAGACAGTAAGAAGCCAGACTGTGAAACTGCAAGGCCATTAAATGTTAATCAAGGTGACCAATTGAAACATTCACCCCTACCTCAAACAGACAGGAGTTCTTTCTACTACCCTGGATATTCCACAGATATATAAACTCCATTTTTCTAGTTTCCAACAGACCTCACAACCTCTGAGGATGCCTGCCATAGATGCAGGTGAAACATCAGGAGAGAATGCTTCTGGAACATAGCCAGAGAGACCAGAAAACTCACAACAACCTATTATTATTATAATTATTATTATTATTATTAGATACACAGCAAACGATCACTATGCTGGCTTTAGTTCACAGCAAACAAGATCACTATGTTGGCTTTTGTATTCGATCACACGTTGGAAACTTCCCAAGTGTCTGGGATTGTGTGATGTATTGCCTATTATCACCATTATTATTATTATTATTATTATTATTATTATTATTATTATTTCACTGACACAAAAACATAGTATGACATAGCAAACGAGATATATGCTGGATTTTGTATCACAAAATCACAAGTCGAACACTTCCCAAGCGTCTAGGACTGTGTGATATATTTTCAAATGATGCGTGCAGATCCAAGTCAGGTGGCCTTTTGCAGTTGACAGATCGTGATTTTGTCAATGTGTATTGTGTTCAAATGCCAGCTGAGATCTTTTGGCATGGCACCCAGTGTGCTGATGACCACTGGGACCACCTGTACTGGTTTACGCCAGAGCCTTTGCAGTTCGATTTTGAGGTCCTGATAATGGCTGAGATTTTCCTGTTGTTTTTCCTCAATGCGACTATCACTTGGTATGGCAACATCAATAATCGAAACGTTTTTCTTTTCCACAATCATGATGTCTGGTGTATTGTGTTCCAAAACTTTGTAAGTCTGGATTTGAAAGTCCCACATTATTGTTATTATTATTATTATTATTTGAAACACAACAAGATGAGTCCATAGCAGACAAGATCACTCCGCTGGCTGTTGTATTCCATCACACATCAGACACTTTCTAAGTGTCTAGGACTGTGTGATGTATCGGCGTATGATGCATGCAGATCCCAGTAAGATGGCCTTCTGTAGCTGGCAGATGGTAATTTTGTCAGCGCCTGTTGTGTTTAAGTGCAGGCCAAGGTCTTTAGGCACTGCACCCAGTGTGCCAATCACCTTGATCTGAATCATGGCATCACCCCCCATCGGGTGCCACCTTGTCGTTGTCAGGGGTGTGCTTAACTGCTTCTATAATGTTGAGAACTGTGATGGCGATAGTGTAAACTACCAGTAGGTTCAACCAAGCCGGAGTGGTCTCAACCGAGAAGTAGAACTAAGTGCACCCAACCCATTTAAATATGGTGAAACAGACTCTAAAGAAGTCTCTACTGGCTCGGTCGTTGCCCAGGATAATAAGGACCGCGGCGAGTGCTTCTCCTGGGCACCCGTTGACAAGTGGGCTACAGGAACCAGGACCCACTGTTGAGCAACCAGGGAATGGGACTGTAGGGCAACTGGAAGTAAAACAAGTACAGAAGCGGCAGAAATTTTCAATGCCACAGAACTGAACTGCTATTATAGATCAGAACCACAAAAACGTGGATACCAAAAACAGATGTACCAAATATGGAAACTTAAATATCTTCTTCTTATTATTATTATTATTATTTGAAACACAACAAGATGAGTGCACAGCAGACAAGATCACTCTGCTGGCTGTTGTATTCCATCACACATCAGAGACTTCCCAAGTGTCTTGGACTGTGTGATGTATCTTCTGGAGAGGCCCTGCTCTCGGCCCTGCCCTTGTCACAAACAAGGTTGGCGGGGACGAGGGACAGTGCCTTCTCGGTGGTGGTCACCTGCCTGTGGAATTCACTCCCCGGGGAAATTAGATCATCGTCATCCCTCCTCTCTTTCAGAAGGAAATTAAAAACATGGCTATGGGACCAGGCCTTTGGATAATCTGGCAGACTGACAATGGACAATGATGACTAAAGCTTTGGAAACAGACTATGATAAGCGTAATGAATTTATTTATTGCGGACTTGGCAAAACGATGGCCACCAGGCTGGCATTTTATTGTATTTTTATTGTATTAATGTAATGTTTTAACTATTATAATTTATTGTTACTATGTATTTTACTGTGTGAATTGTAGGCATCAACGTATGCTGGTTGGAAGCTGCCCTGAGTCCCCCTTCGGGGGTTGAGAAGGGCGAAGTAGAAATACCCGAAATAAATAAATAAATAAATATTGGTCAATAATGTGTGCAGATCCCAGTAAGGTGGCCTTTTGTAGCTGGCAGATGCCGAACTCCATCCTGATGTCAATGCTGAAGATTCTAGCTGTGTTGGTCAGTGACTAATAATAATAATAATAACCAGTACAGGTGATCCAAGTGGTCATTGGAATACTGGGTGCCATGCCAAAAGATCTCAGCCAGCATTTGGAAACAATAAACATTGACAAAATCACTATCTGTTAACAGCAAAAGGCCACCTTACTTGGATTTGCGTGCATCATTCGAAAATACATCACACAGTCCTAGATGCTTGGGAAGTGTTCAACTTGTGATTTTGATATGAAATCCAGCATATAGATCTCATTTACTGTGACATACTGTGCTTTTGTGTCAGTAAAATAATAATAATATCTCTTCCAGCAGGAGACCCATAAAAAGGTTCTGTGAACAGATTTGTGCTGGAATTCGGATTCTAGGAGATGTCGTCCAAAAAAAAAACCCCCGAGACATATCAGGGTTGGGAACTGTCCAGCAAAGTAACTAGCTGAGTCTTTCGAAAGAAGTCACTTTGGGTAGGAATCTGTAGTGTCCCTTGAATGTAGCCACACAATTCCCAGGTTGACTGAAGCTGCCATTCCCGCTTTGAGCACAAGAGGGCGCTGTCCGGTTGGCTTTATGCGACCACTTGCTGACGTTTCCTCGGTTTGGGAGCCTCCGAGGAAGAAGAGCCGTCGAGGGCGGGGGGCGCTCGAGTGTGGCCGCCTCCGTGGAACCCGATCGGGGCGGGGAAGCCAAGCCAAGCCCCTTCTTGCTGCTGCTGCTGCTGCTCCTCCTCCTGGGAAAGGCGAGCGCCGCCCCCGATCCCCGCCCGCCCTGCCTGCCTGCCTGCCTGGCTGCCTCCCGGAAGGCTTGGCTCCGGGGCTGGGAAGGAGCCGAGCAGCCACCGCCTGGAGTGGACATGGCTGCAGCCTGCAAGAAGATCGCCATCTTCGGCGCCACCGGCATGACCGGCTTGGCTACCCTGGCGCAAGCCATCGAGGCCGGTGAGCAGGCAAGGCTTCCCCGGGTGGGAGAGGGGCTGGCAGCGGACCCGGGGCGGGGGAGACGGGCAACAGCCACCGGGAACCCTTCCTTCCTTCGCTCTGCCTAAACCTAGTCGCCCATTGGCCACTTGCCTGCTTATTTTGGGCTACAGCAAAGGGTGGCCCATTCCTGACAGCCTCAGGCCCATGGACTCCAACTGCCACCATTCCTAACAGCCTCAGGTCCTTGGACTCCAACTCCCTCCATTCCTAACAGCCTCGGGCCCCTTGGACTGCAACTCCCACCATTCCTAACACCCTCGGGCTCCTTGGACTCCAACTCCCACCATTCCTAACACCCTCGGGCTCCTTGGACTCCAACTCCCTCCATTCCTAACAGTTTCAGGCCCCTTGGACTCCAACTCCCTCCATTCCTAACAGTTTCAGGCCCCTTGGACTCCAACTCCCTCCATTCCTAACAGCCTCAGGTCCATGGACTCCAACTCCCACCATTCCTAACAGCCACAGGCCCCTTGGATTCCAACTCCCACCATTCCTAACAGCCTCAGACCCTTGGACTTCAACTCCCTCCATTCCTAACAGCCTCAGACCCTTGGACTCCAACTCCCTCCATTCCTAACAGCCTCAGGCCCTTGGACTCCAACTCCCACCATTCCTAACACCCTCGGGCTCCTTGGACTCCAACTCCCACCATTCCTAACAGCCTCAGGCCCCTTGGACTCCAACTCCCACCATTCCTAACACCCTCGGGCTCCTTGGACTCCAACTCCCACCATTCATAACAGCATCAGGTCCTTGGACTCCACCATTCCTAACAGCCTCAGGCCCCTTGGACTCCAACTCCCACCATTCCTAACACCCTTGGGCTCCTTGGACTCCAACTCCCACCATTCCTAACAGCCTCAGGCCCTTGGACTCCCAACTCCCACCATTATTAACAGCCTTAGGACTCTTGGACTCCAACTCCCACCATTATTAACAGCCTTAGGACTCTTGGACTCCAACTCCCATAATTCCTAACAGCCTCAGGCCCTTGGACTCCCAACTCCCACCATTATTAACAGCCTTAGGACTCTTGGACTCCAACTCCCATCATCCCTAACAGCCTCAGGCCCTTTGATTCCAACTCCCACCATTCCTAACACCCTCGGGCTCCTTGGACTCCAACTCCCTCCATTCCTAACAGCTTCAGGCCCCTTGGACTCCAACTCCCTCCATTCCTAACAGTTTCAGGCCCCTTGGACTCCAACTCCCTCCATTCCTAACAGCCTCAGGTCCATGGACTCCAACTCCCACCATTCCTAACAGCCACAGGCCCCTTGGATTCCAACTCCCACCATTCCTAACAGCCTCAGACCCTTGGACTTCAACTCCCTCCATTCCTAACAGCCTCAGACCCTTGGACTCCAACTCCCTCCATTCCTAACAGCCTCAGGCCCTTGGACTCCAACTCCCACCATTCCTAACACCCTCGGGCTCCTTGGACTCCAACTCCCACCATTCCTAACAGCCTCAGGCCCCTTGGACTCCAACTCCCACCATTCCTAACACCCTCGGGCTCCTTGGACTCCAACTCCCACCATTCCTAACAGCATCAGGTCCTTGGACTCCACCATTCCTAAAAGCCTCAGGCCCCTTGGACTCCCAACTCCCACCATTCCTAACACCCTTGGGCTCCTTGGACTCCAACTCCCACCATTCCTAACAGCCTCAGGCCCTTGGACTCCCAACTCCCACCATTATTAACAGCCTTAGGACTCTTGGACTCCAACTCCCACCATTATTAACAGCCTTAGGACTCTTGGACTCCAACTCCCATAATTCCTAACAGCCTCAGGCCCTTGGACTCCCAACTCCCACCATTATTAACAGCCTTAGGACTCTTGGACTCCAACTCCCATCATCCCTAACAGCCTCAGGCCCTTGGATTCCAACTCCCACCATTCCTAACAGCCTCAGGCCCTTGGACTCCAACTCCCACCATTATTAACAGCCTTAGGACTTGGACTCCAACTCCCATCATTCCTAACAGCCTCAGGTCCTTGGACTCCAACTCCCTCCATTCCTAACAGCCTCAGGCTCCTTGGACTCCAACTCCCACCATTCCTAACAGCCTCAGGTCCTTGGACTCCAACTCCCACCATTCCTAACAGCTTCAGGCCCCTTGGACTCCAGCTTCCTCTATTATTAACAGCCTCAGACCCCTTAGACTGCAACTCCCACCATTCCTAACAGCCTCTGGCTCCTTGGACTCCAACTCCCACCATTCTTAACAGCCTCAGGTCCTTGGACTCCAACTCCCACCATTCCTAACAGCCTCAGGGCCCTTAGACTCCAACTCCCTCCATTCCTAACACCCTTGGGCTCCTTGGACTCCAACTCCCACCATTCCTAACAGCCTCAGGCCTCTTGGATTCCAACCCCCACCATTCCTAACAGCCTCAGGCCCATGGACTCCAACTCCCACCATTCCTAAATGCCTCAGGCCCCTTGGACAACATCTCCCACCATTCCTAACAGCCTCAGGCCCTTGGACTCCAACTCCCACCATTATTAACAGCCTTAGGACTCTTGGACTCCAACTCCCATCATTCCTAACAGCCTCAGGCCCTTGGATTCCAACCCCCACCATTCCTAACACCCTCAGGCCCATGGACTCCAACTCCCACCATTCCTAAATGCCTCAGGCCCCTTGGACAACATCTCCCACCATTCCTAACAGCCTCAGGCCCTTGGACTCCAACTCCCACCATTATTAACAGACTTAGGACTCTTGGACTCCAACTCCCATCATTCCTAACAGCCTCAGGTCCTTGGACTCCAACTCCCTCCATTCCTAACAGCCTCTGGCTCCTTGGACTCCAACTCCCACCATTCCTAACAGCCTCAGGTCCTTGGACTCCAACTCCCACCATTCCTAACAGCTTCAGGCCCCTTGGACTCCAGCTTCCTCTATTATTAACAGCCTCAGACCCCTTAGACTGCAACTCCCACCATTCCTAACAGCCTCGGGCTCCTTGGACTCCAAATCCCACCATTCCTAACAGCCTCAGGCCCTTGGATTCCAACCCCCACCATTCCTAAATGCCTCAGGCCCCTTGGACCACATCTCCCACCATTCCTAACAGCCTCGGGTCCCTTGGACTCCAACTCCCACCATTCCTAATACCCTTGGGCTCCCTGGACTCCAACTCCCACCATTCCTAACAGCATCAGGCCCCTTCCTTCCTTAAGCAGCTAAGGGGAGAAAGGAAAGGGCATGAGGCTGTTAGGAATGGTGGGAGTTGAAATCCAAAACACCTGGAGGGCCCAAGTTGGATAGGAAGTCTAACATCTAACCATTCCTCAACCTCAGAGCCACATGTGCTGTTGGGTTGCAGTTCCCATTATCCCCAGTTCCACATGGCCGATCACCAAAAGGGATGGGTGTTGTTGTTCAGTAACATTTGAGGACACAAGGAGCACCTACCGATATGTTAAAAAAATGATAATCAGACCTTGTTTCCATGGATTCTCCATCCACGGATTCAACGGCCATTTGAAGGCAACCCAAAAGTGGCTGTGGCCCTTTGAAAATGAGTCCGACACTCATAGGCCCTTTCCTCATTGCTATATATAATCCAGATTGTCAAACCAGATAACCCAGATTATGTGCTTTAAACTGGATTATATGAGTCTACACTGCCATATAATCCAGATTATCAAACCAGATAATCTATATTATGTGCTTTGAACTGGATTATATGAGTCTACATGGTTATATGAGCCAATTTTCAAACCAGATAATTCAGGTTATGTGCTTTGAACTGGATTACACGAGTCTACACTGTCATATAAACCAGACTATCAAACCAGATAATCCAGGTTGTGTGCTTTGAACTGGATTATATGAGTCTGCCCAAATTTGAGTCTGGACCAAATTTGACATATAATCCAGATTATAAAACTAGAGAGTCCACATTATGTGCTTTGAACCAGATTATATGAGTCTACGCTGCCATGTAATCCAGACTATCAAACCAGATAATCCAGATTATGTGCTTTGAACTGGATTATATGAGTCTACACGGCCATATCATCCAGATTATCAAACCAGATAGTCCAGGTTTTGTGCTTTGAACTGGATTATGTGAGTCTAGACTTCCACATAATCCCGTTCAAAGCAGATAATCTGGATTTTATAGGGCAGTGTAGAAGGGGCCTTAGTCTACACTGAATTTATAATGCTATCCATTATATGCATTATATGGCAGTGTAGAAAGGGTATTATCCTGTCCTTTCACTGTACGATTTCCCTCCTCCTTACCGCCCTGCAAGGTAAGTCCAAGCACTGCGTCATTGGAAGAAATGAAGCTGGGGGACTGTCAAGGACTGACCCGCACTGCCAAATTGTCACACTTTGGCCTTACTTTAGCCGGCTCAAGGCTACAGACATCTAGGACAGTGTTTCTCAACCTTCCTAATGCCGCGACCCATTAATGCAGTTCCTCATTTTGTGGTGACACCCAACCATAAAATTATTTTTGTTGCTACTTCATAGCTGTAATTTTGCTCCTGTTATGAATTGTAACATCTAAATATTTGAATGCAGGATGGTATTTTCATTCACTGGACCAAATTCGGCACAAATATCCGATACGCCTAAATTTGAATACTGGTGGGATTGGGTGGTGGGGGTTGATTTTGTCATTTGGGAAATGTAGTTGCTGGGATTTATAGTTCACCTACAATCAAAGAGCATTCTGAACTCCATCAACGATGGAATTGAACTAATCTTGGCACACAGAACTCCCATGACCAACAGGAAACACTAGAAGGGTTTGGTGGGCACTGACCTTGAGTTTGGGAGTTGTAGTTCACCTACATTCAGAGAGCACTGTGGACTCAAGCAATGATAGATCTGGACCAAATTTGGCATGAATACTTAATATGCCCAAGTGTGAACACTGGTGGAGTTTGGGGAAAATAGGTGGCATTTGGGAGTTGTAGTTGCTGGGATTTATAGTTCACCTACAATCAAAGAACATTCTGAACCCCAGCAATGATAGAATTGGGCCAAACTTCCCACACAGAACCCCCATAACCAAGAGAAAATACTGTGTTTTCTGATTATCTTTGGTGACCCCTCTGACACCCCCCTTGTCAGAGAGTCCCGACCCCCAGGTCGAGAAAGGCTGATCTAGGACTTTCAATAATAATAATAATAATAATTTTATTATTGTATCCAGCCTCCATCTCCCCAAAGTATTGCTTACTACCTAAATACTTGAATAAAATAAAACACAATATAAAATGCCATTGAATAAAACAAGTAGGCATAAAAACAACAATTTAAGACTCAAAACCAGCGTTCATCAACCAATGGCAGTAAGCTACTGTAAACATGGCCAGACTGTAGTTTGTGTACCAAATTTTTTCTGTAGGGGAATGCTGGTGCCACAACGGACTGGCTCGGGATTCTATAGATTTCATTGGTGCCAAACTGCCATGAATCTGCAGTGCGGCCACAATCGCACACATGCTTCAGCAGCCTTTGGTGGGGACATTCGCCAAACCCGCCTCCTCTGAGAAGGCAGGAACCGGCTGGTTGGTTGAGCGACAGAGATAAGGAAGCATAGGGAGCTTCTATCAGGAGTTTCAGACAACAGATGGGTTTGGGTGATAGGGAACTGGCAAGGCAAGCCCCAAAGTGACTGTGTAGGCAATGACAATCCCGGGCAGATCAATACCAAGAGCACACTCAGGGAGCTGAACGCCTTCTGGATGCCATAGCTTGATTAGATCTGTCTAAAACAGCAACCAGGTCTAAGAGAGTTTCCCTCCTTTCTCCCAAGACCTTGGCATGGTATGTGGACTACGCAGAAATAAAAAACCCCAAAAAGTCCACTTTAAGTTTGTAAAAGGTAAAGGTTTCCTCTGACATTAAGTCTAGTCAAGTCTGATTTTGGAGACTGGTGCTCATCTCCAGTTCTAAGCCGAAGAGCCGGCGTTGTCCGTAGACATCTCCTAGGTCACGTGGCCGGCATGACTGCATGGAGTGCCATTACCTTCCCGCAGAAGCGGTACCTATTGATCTACTCACATTTGCATGTTTTTTTTTAACTACTAGGTAATTTGAAAACATTACCTAGTAATGGGTTGTTGTAGGTTTTTTCGGGCTATATGGCAATGGTCTAGAGCAGTGTTTCTCAACCTGGGGGTCGGGACCCCTGGGGGGGTCACGAGGGAGTTTCAGAGGGGTCGCCAAAGGCCATCAAAAAACACAGTCTTTTCTGTTGGTCATGGGGTTATGTGTGGGTAGTTTGGTTCGATTCCATCGTTGGTGGAGTCCAGAATGCTCTTTGATTGTAGGTGAAGTATAAATCCCAGCAACTACAACTCCCAAATATCAAGGTCTATTTTCCCCAAACTCCACCAGTGTTCATATTTGTACATATTGAGTATTTGTGCCAGGTTTGCTCCAGATCCATCATTGTTTGACTCCAAAGTACTCTCTGGATATAGGTGAACTGAAACTCCAAAACTCAAGGTCAATGCCTACCAATCCCTTCCAGTATTTTCTGTTGGTCATGGGAGTTCTATGTGCCAAGTTTGGTTCAATTCCATCGTTGGTGGAGTCCAGAATGCTCTTTGATTGTAGGTGAACTATAAATCCCAGCACCTATAACTCCTAAATGACAAAATCAATCCCCCCACCAACCCCACCAGCATTCAAATTTGGGCGTATTGGGTGTTTGTTCCAAATTTGGTCCAGTGAATGAAAATACATCTTGCATATCAGATATTTACATTACGATTCATAACAATAGCAAAATTACAGTTGTGAAGTAGCAACAAAAATAATTTTATGGTTGGGGGTCACCACAACTTGAAGAACTGTATTAAGGGGTCACGGCATTAGGAAGATTGAGAACCACTGGTCTAGAGGCATTCTCTCCTGACGTTTCACCTGCATCTATGGCAAGCATCCTCAGAGGTAGTGAGGTCATTACCTAGTAATGTTTAGGAAGAACTTCCTGACTGTGAGAACCGTTCAGCAGTGGAACTCTCAGCCCGGAGTGAGGTAGAGGCTCCTTCTTTGGAAGCTTTGAAACAGAGGCTGGATGGCCATCTGTCGGGGGTGCTTGGAATGCAATTTTCCTGCTTCTTGGCAGTGGTTTGGACTGGATGGCCCATGAAGTCTCTTCTACTTCTATGATTCTAAGTTGGCAGAAGCTGGGGCTAACAGTGGGAGCTCACCTCACTCCCCGGACTCGAACCACCAACCTTTCAGTCAGCAAGTTTAGCAGCTCAGTGGTTTTAATGCAGTGGTTCCCAACCTTTTTTGGCCAGGGACCACTCTCCCCTGACATTAAATCTAGTCATGTCCGATTCTAGGGGACGGTGATCATCTCCATTTCTAAGCTGAAGAGCCGGCATTGTCCGTAGACACCTCCAAGTTCTGTGGTCAGCATGACTGCATGGAGCTCCTTTACCTTCCCACAGAAGCGGTACTTATTGATCTACTCACATTTGCATGTTTCAAACTGCTAGGTTGCCAGAACCTGGGGCTAACAGCAGGAACTCACCCCACTCCCCGGATTTGAACCGCCGACCTTTCGGTCAGCAAGTTCTGCAGCTGTATCATCAGGTGCTTTGTATCTGGGAATATTTGGACTTCTTATTCCAAAAATGGTGCCACTTTCCCCCTATCAGCTCTCGTTTTGGAGATACGGAACACATGCCATTTACCAGTTGCCATCTGCTCGCCCATAAGAAACCATGGTAACCATATCGAAGAAAATAGAGTTTGATGCAGTCGGTCCAATGCAATTTTCTGAATCGGCGTTCCAAAGAAACCCCAGAAACAGGCTTAAAAATCAAGACAGTGAGAATGATGTTGGTTGGGTATTATTTCTGAGGCTTCTGTGAGTAGCAATTCATGACTTTTGGGGGGAAAGAAAAGGTTAGTCTGGAGACTTTAGAGCAGGCATGCGCCCACTTGGACCCTCCGGTTCCCAACCCTGTTACATCTCCATTTTGGACGACATCTTCCAAGAATCCCATTTCCAGCAGAAATGTTCACAGAACCTTTTCATGGGTCTCCTGCTGGAAGAGATATAATAATAATAATAATAATAATAATAATAATAATAATAATAATAATAATATGATTGTAGACTCAAATAATCCAGTTCAAATCAGATAATGTGCATTATCTGCTTTGATAATCTTGATTATATGGCAGTGTAGAAGGGGCCCCAGTGAGTTTCCATAGCTGAGTA
The DNA here is from genome assembly GCF_037176765.1 of Anolis sagrei. Taxonomy (NCBI): domain Eukaryota; kingdom Metazoa; phylum Chordata; class Lepidosauria; order Squamata; family Anolidae; genus Anolis; species Anolis sagrei. Next base: position 96,457,468 of record NC_090034.1, read on the forward strand.
GGAAACCCTGGACTACAGAGTCATAGGATGCATCTATACCAGGCAAGATGGATGGATGGCATCCTTGAAGTGACTGGAATGACCTTGAAGGAGCTGGGAGTGGTGACGGCTGACAGGGAGCTCTGGTGTGGGCTGATCCATGAGGTCACAAAGAGTTGGAAATGACTGAACGAATGAACAACAACAACAAATACCAGGCATGGGCTAACTTGGGCCCTCTGGAAGTTTTGGACTCCAACTCCCACCATTCCTAACAACCTCAGGCCCTGCCATAAAATCCAGTTCAAAGCAGAAAATCTGGATTTTATATGGCAGTATAGAAGGGGCCTCACTGACTGCTTCTTGTTTTGGAGAACTTAGGAATGGCTCTCTCATAGAACTGTCTTCCCATGAAATAGTTTTGCTCTTCCAAGGCTAGGAGGGATTCTTCTGTATCTCTGTCTCTACCTCTTCGTGTAGCAATGGGAAGGGGGGAGGTTATGGATTATTGCATATTTTCTTTCTATGCAATAGATCCATAAAGTAGCTGACAATTGGAAAATATTTGAGTCTCTTTTGAGTAGGATATAGTAATAATAACAACAACAACAGCAATAACATATTGGACAGATGGCAAGCTATTTAACCTCAGCAGACGGAAAGCCAAAACCAAGGTTACAACAACATGTTATAGAATTTCAGTATGCTGATGACAATGTCATCTGTGCACATTCAGAAGAAAACCTACAAGCCACGCTAAACACCTTCACAGAAGCATACGAGAAGCTCAGCCTGTCATTAAACATCAAGAAAGCCAAAGTGCTCTTCCAGCAGTCACTGGCCAATCCCTCTCCAATGCCAGAAATACAGCTTAATGGTGTAGCATTAGAAAATGTTGACCATTTCCGCTACCTTGGCAACCACGTCTCCATAAAAGTCAACATTGACACTGAAATACAACACCGCCTGAGCTCTGCGAGTGCAGCATTGTTCCAAATGAAGCACGGAGTGTTTGGGGACTGGGACATCCGTAGGGATACCAAGGTGCTTGTTTATAATGCTATTGTCCTCCCAACCCTGCTATACGTCTGCGAGACATGGACGATCTACAAATGTCACATGCAATCCCTAGAATGATTCTATCAGAGTTGCCTCCGAAAAATCCTGCAAATCTCTTGGGAAGACAAGTGGACAAATGTCAGCGTTCTGGAAGAAGCAAAGACCACCAGCATTGAAGTGATGGTCCTCCATCATCAACTCCACTGGACCGGCCATGTTGTCCGGATGCCCGACCACCGTCTCCCAAAGCAGTTGCTCTACTCCAAACTCAAGAACGGAAAACGGAATGTTGGTGAGCAGGAAAAGAAATTGAAAGAGGTGGTCAAAGCCAACCTTTAAAACTCTGGCATAGACACAGAGAACTGGGAAGCCATGGTCCTTCAGCACTCTATCTGGAGGTCAGCTGTGACCAGCAGTGCTGTAGAATTTGCAGAGGCATGAATGGAGGGAGAAAGAGAGAAACGTGCCAAGAGGAAGGCATGTCAAGTCAACCCCGACCGGGACCGCCTTCCACCTGGAAACCAATGCCCTCAGTGCTGGAGAACATGCAGATCAAGAACAGGGTTCCATCGCCAGTACACCGATCTTGGAAAACAATCCTATGCGGACAATGAGGGATCGTCTAAGTAAAGAAAGTAATAATAGCAATAACAACAACAACCTAAGTCCAAATTTGTATACATCAGTTATGGGCAAACTTGGGCCCTCCAGGTGTTTTGGACTCTAACTCCCACCATTCCTAACAGCCTCAGAACCCTTCCTCAGGAAAGGACCTGAGGCTGTTAGGAATGGTGGGAGTTGGAGTCCAAAACACCTGGAGGGCCCAAGTTTGCCCATGCCTGGTCTACACAGACTATATAATGCTGTTCAAACTACATTATATAGCAGACTAGACCCAGCCTTGTCTCCGGTTTGCCAATGCCTGCTCTAAAGGCATGAAGCGGCACTAAAAACAATCCCAGATGCATGCAATTCATGGCCACATTTGGCTCTCCGTCCAACTAAAAGCCAAGGTTCCTTTCTTAAGGGAAAACCTTTGGCACAACAACATTATTCAGCAAGAGCCTCCCGGGTGTGGCATGTTTTTTGCTGCGGTTGTGCCATTGTTTGCATCCATGGCAGCCAGTAAATGCCAACTTGTCTCCTTGGGGCACCAACGTTTGGTGAGCTGTGTCTTCGGTCCAAGAAAATACTCCTTCTTGCTCTCCCACCTACTCTCCAGCCCTTCTCTTCCTTTGCTATGATTGAACGACATTTGCCCTATTCTGCGGCCAATCTTTTGGGAGAACAAGGCCTGGCGCCTTTATTTAAACGCCTTTTCTGGTAGCAGCAGCAGCAGATCATAGGACTTGGGTCTGGGCTTCTTTCCAAACTTATGAAAGACAATTCAGATTTGTCCTTTGGAACAATTAGTCATGGAAGCTGCCCAAGGAGAGGAGGTTTAAGCCTGATTTCAGGCTAACCAACCAGGGATCCCACACAGCATCGAAAGGGGCTGCTTGGAGACAGTGGCTGTGGTGCTGCAAAATTTCAGCACACATAGGGAGGGGAAATGCCAGGGAAGACTGGCACAGATCTATCTGATTGCCAAAAGAGATGTTTTCTGGAGTGTATGGCGAAGGAGAAAAGCAGGACACAGATGTTGAGATGTGTTGCAGTCTAGCTGTGGAACACCTTTTCGCCCACCATCACACAAAGTCCAGAAGTAGCTAACTATAGTTTATTTACAAACCCTCAATCCCCCCCTCAAAAAAAAAATCAGTAGAAAAGCTGCTGGGAAATAGCAGTAGTCCAAAATACAAGGATCAATAGTCCAAGGTAGCAAAGTACAAGTAATCCTTGAATGCAAGACACATGAAATCCATGAAGTTAAGAGTATAATGCATAAAAGCCATAAGCATGAAACAGGAACATAGACATTAATCCTGTTTTTCTCAACCTGGATGTCGGGTCCACTGAGGGGGGTGTCAGAGGGGTTGCCAGAAAATACAGTATTTTTTGTTGGTCATGGGGGTTCTGTGTAGGAAGTTTGTAGGTGAACTATAAATTGCAGTAACTACAATTCCCAAAAGTCAAGCTCTATTTTCCCCAAACTCCACTGGTGTTCACATTTGGGCATATTAAGTATTCGTGGCAAGTTTGGTCCAGATCAATCATTGTTTGAGTCCACAGTGCTCACTGGATGTAGGTGAACTACAACGCCAAAACTCAATATTAATGCCCACCAAACCCTTCCAGTATTTTCCATTGGTCATAGGAGTTCTGTGTGCCAAGTTTGGTTCAATTCCATTGTTGGTGGACTTCAGAATGCTCTTTGATTGTAGGTGAACTATAAAGCCCTGCAACTACAACTCCCAAATGACAAAATCAATGCCCCCCCCCCCCTACCAGTATCCAAATTCTGGTGTATTTGGTATTTGTGCCAAATTTGGTCCAGTGAATGAAAATACATCCTGCAAATCACATATTGACATCACAATTCATAACAGTTGCAAAATTACAGTTCTGAAGTAGCAACGAAAATAATTTTATGGCTGGGGGTCACCACAACATGAGGAACCGTATTAAGGGGTTGCGGCATTAAGAAGGCTGAGAAACAGTGTCCTAGATGTCTGTAGCCTTGAGCTGGCCGAAGTACAACAATTTGGCAGTGTGGCTCAATCCTTGACAGTCCCCCAGCTTCAGTTCTTCCAGTGATGCAGTGCTTGGGCCTACCTTGCAAGGCTGTACAGTGAAAGGAAAGGATAATAACCCTTTCTAAGGCTGGATCTACACTGCCATAAAATGCATATAATGAACGGCATTATAAATTTGATGTAGACTAAGGCCCCTTCTACACTGCCATATGAAATCCAGATTATCTGCTTTGAATGGGATAATGCAGCAGTGTAGACTCATATAATCCGGTTCAAAGCACACAACCTGGATTATCTGGTTTGAGAGCCTAGATTATATGGCAGTGTAGACTCATATAATCCAGTTCAAAGCACATAATATGAATTATCTGGCTGAACAATCTGGATTATATGGCAGTGTAGACTTATGTCAGTTTCTCTGTTGTGATCCTTTTCAGTTCCAATTATATTCTTATTGAATCAGCTCTTACTTACTTAGGCGATCCCTCATTAGGATAGTCTTCCAAGATCAGTGTACTGGTGGTGGGTCCGTAGGTGACTATGGAGCCCTATTCTTGACCTGCATGTTCTCCTGCAATGAGAGCACTGGTTTCCAGGTGGAAGGCGGTCCTGGTCGGGGTTGGTTTGAGTGCCTTCCTCTTTGCATGTTTCTCTCTTTTGCCCTCCATTCATACCTCTTCAAATTCTACAGCACTGCTGGTCACAGCTGACCTCCAGCTGGAGCACTCAAGGGCCAGGGCTTCCCAGTTCTCAGTGTCTATGCCAGAGTTTTTAAGGTTGGCTTTGAGCCCACTTTAAATGTCTTTTTCTTCCCACCAACATTCCATTTTCCATTTTGAGTTTGGAGTAGAGCAACTGCTTTGGGAGACGGTCGGGCATCCGGACAACATGGCCAGTCCAGCGGAGTTGATGGCAGAGGACCATTGCTTCAGTGCTGGTGGTCTTTGCTTCTTCCAGCATGCTGATATTTGCCCACTTGTCTTCCCAAGAGATTTGTAGGATTTTTCGGAGGCAACACTGATGGAATCGTTCTAGGAATTGAGTGTGCCGTCTATAGATAGTCCATGTCTTCCAGGTGTATAGCAGGGTTGGGAGGACAATAGCTTTATAAACAAGTACCTTGGTATCTCTATGGATGTCCCGGTCCTCAAACACTCTCTGCTTCATTTGGAAAAATGCGGCACTTGCAGAGCTCAGGCGGTGTTCTATTTCAGTGTCAATGTTGACTTTTGTGTAGAGATGGCTGCCAAGGTAGCGGAAATGGTCAACATTTTCTAATGTTACACATTAAGCTGTATTTCTGATATTGGAGAAGCACTGAATCAGCCCAAGGAGTGCCTAATGGCTTAGTGTTCCTTGCTTAATTTTTTTGCCCTGCAGTAGCCCCACAGACCTGCAGCTGCACTAGGAAGGCTGCAGGGCAACCGGAGGTCGAAAGATTAAGGGAGGAACCCTATAAGAAACAAAAGAGAAGGGGAAATGGCTAAACAACAGAGAGGAAAAAACCAGGCACAGATTAACACTTCCCAGCAACAGATTTTCCCAGGCTCAGGCAGGCCTTCAAATGCTAATGAAGGTGATCAGCTAAACATTCATGCCTAACTGCAGCAGGGAAGAGCTCCTTGCCCCACCCCAGCCATTCCACAGATATATAAACCCATTTTTCCTACTTCCAACAGACCTCACAACCACTGAGGATGCTTGCCATAGATGCAGGCGAAACGTCAGGAGAAATGCCTCTAGAACAGTGTTTCTCAACCTGGGGGTCGGGACCCCTGTGGGGGTCGCGAGGGGGTGTCAGAGGGGTCGCCAAAGACCATCAGAAAACATAGTATTTTCTGTTGGTCATGGGGGTTCTGTGTGGAAAGTTTGGTCCAATTCTATCGTTGGTGGGGTTCAGAATGCTATTTCATTGTGGGTGAACTATAAATCCCAACAACTACAACTCCCAAATGGCAAGGTCTATATTCTCCAAACTCTACCAGTGTTCACATTTGGGCATATTGAGTATTTTTTGCCAAGTTTGATCCAGATCCATCATTGCTTGTGTCCACAGTGTTCTCTGGATGTAGGTGAACTACAACTCTAAAAACTCAAGGTCAATGTCCACCAGACCTTCCCAGTATTTTCTCTTGGTCATGGGAATTCTGTGTACCAAGTTTGATTCAATTCCATCATTGGTGGAGTTCAGAAGGCTCTTTGATTTTAGGTGAACTATAGAATCATAGAATCATAGAATCAAAGAGTTGGAAGAGACCTCATGGGTCATCCAGTCCAACCCCATTCTGCCAAGAAGCAGGAAAATTGCATTCAAATCACCCCTGACAAATGGCCATCCAGCCTCTGCTTAAATCCCAGAAACTCCAGCATTACCAAATGACAAAATCAATCACCCTCAACCCCACCAGTATTCAAATTTGGGCGTATCGGGTATTTGTGCCAAATTTGGTCCAGTGACTAAAAATACATCCTGCATATCAGATATTTACATTATGATTCATAACAGGAGCAAAATTGCAGTTATGAAGTGGCAATGAAAATAATGTTATGATTGGGGGTCACCACAACATGAGGACCTATACTAAGGGGTCACGGCATTAGGAAGGTTGAGAACGACTGCTCTAGAACATGGCTCTATAGCCCAAAAAAACCCACAAGAACCTAGTGATTCCAGCCATGAAAGCCTTCGACAATACAGGGAAATGGTTTGTTCAAAATGGGTTGTGCCACTGCTACCAAAAGGATAGTCGAACTTCCACTTTCGTGAGCTTGATTGTCAGGGATTTGACTATTTATAAATTTGCCGTTAACAATATAAATAATAACTTTAATTCAAGGAAGAGAAAAAAACCAAACACACAAGCATTTTAGAAATTTAAATCTTCCAAAACTATAACACCCAGAGTAACAGGGCAAAAAATCCCACAATATCTGCTTTGAACTGAGAGATATGACAGTGTGGACTCAGATAACCCAGTTCAAAGCAGATTTTGTGGGATTTTTTGCCCTGTTATTCTGGGATATAGGGCTGTGTGGAAGGGCTCTGGATTCCATCTAATACAGCTAAATAACTAGTTAAAAAATCCAAACAATTTACCAAGAATCATAGAATTGGAAGAGACTATGTGGGCCGTCCAGTCCAACTCCATTCTGCCAAGAAGTAGGAAAATCACATTCAAAGCACCCCCAACAGATGGCCATCCAACCTCTGTTTAAAAGCTGCCAAAGAAGTAGCCTCCACCACACTCCATAGCAGAGAGTTCCACTGCTGAACAGCTCTCACAGTCGGGAAGTTCTTCTTAATGTTCAGATAGAATCTCCTTTCTTGTAGTTTGAAGCCATTGTTCCGCGTCCTAGTCTCCAGGGCAGCAGAAAATGCAGGCAAAACGTCAGGAGAGAATGCTGCTGGGATATGGCCATACAGCCCAAACAACTCACAGCAACCCAGTGATTTCAGCCATGAAAGCCTGTGACAGTACAGTGATCATGTTCTCGTTTAAATGCCTGATTTAGCAAGTCATGAATGCATACAATGTATATATTGTACTTTTGTGTGTTTGGTAAATGGGATATTAAGGACTAAGTTTTGAGATATTCACAATATCTTCATTTTCACCAGGGTTCCTGCTAAACAAAACTGCTACAAAATGATTGGATGAGAGTTCTGCAACTCATTCCCTTCTAAGCATTTATTTTTAAAATTCGGGGAACAATGGATGAGGAAGTGATAGTGAGAATAAAATTAGGAACCTTGGGCTGGCGGGGAAACAATCTCTTTCACTTTTGGGTTAATCTTAAACCTGAGATTTAAACTCCCACTGGAGAACAAATGAAAGGCTTTCTCCACCCAGTCCGACCTTCGGACTTGGCTGAGCTCCAGCATTTCTCTTGGTCAAAGGGACTCCCTGGACAATGTCCGTTCCATTATTTGGTTTTTATGTCCCTCCTGCCCAAAGTGTAGCTATTTTCCATCCTACAGTTCCCAGAATTTGAATGCAAGGCAGGTCTTCTGGGAAGCATCCAATAATAATGTGTAAGGTGGTGGGTCTCAACACTAGTTGGCAGGTTATTATGGGTTTTGGAGCCCCCGGTGGCGCAGTGGGTTAAACTGCTGAGTTGCTGAACTTGCTGACTGAAAGGTTAGCGGTTCAAATCCGGGGAGCAAAGTGAGCTCCCACTGCTAGCCCCAGCTTCAGCCAACCTAGCAGTTCAAAAACATGCAAATATGAGTAGATCAATGGGTACTGCTCCGGCAGGAAGGTAACGGCACTCCATGTAGTCATGGGTCTCAACACTAGTAGGCAAGTCATTATGGGTTTTGGAGCCCCTGGTGGCGCAGTGGGTTAAACCGATGAGCTGCTGAACTTGCTGACTGAAAGATTGGTGGTTCAAATCCGGGGAGCAGGGTGAGCTCCCACTGCTAGCCCCCGCTTCAGCCAACCTAGCAGTTCGAAAACATGCAGATGTGAGTAGATCAATAGGTACTGCTCTGGCGGGAAGGTAACAGCACTCCATGTAGTCATGGGTCTCAACACTAGTAGGCAGGTCATTATGGGTTTTGGAGCCCCCGGTGGTGCAGTGGGTTAAATCACTGAGTTGCTGAACTTGCTGACTGAAAGGTTAGCAGTTCGAATCCGGGGAGCAGGGTGAGCTCCCACTGCTAGCCCCCGCTTCAGCCAACCTAGCAGTTCGAAAACATGCAAATGTGAGTAGATCAATAGGTACTGCTCCAGCGGGAAGGTAACGGCGCTTCATGTATCATGCTGGCCACATGACCTTGGAGGTGTCTACGGACAACGACGGCTCTTTGGCTTAGAAATGTAGATGAGCACCAACCCCCAGAGTCAGACAGTTAATTCTGTAATAATAATAATAATAATAATAATAATAATAATAATAATAATAATCTTTATTTATACCCCGCCACCATCTCCCCAATGGGGACTTGGGGCGGCTTACATGGGGCCAAGCCCAGACAACATATTGCAATAAAATAAAAACCAAGGCATAACATCAAAACAACATCAACAAAATCACATAGAAAAAAAGTATAAACACAATCATAAAATAACATTTCAATAAGCACAATCACAATAACAATGGGCGGGCCACATGTACAGGATAAAATGATTAAAAACTCTAATGAAATAAAAATAGGAGCATGTTATCTGTTTTAACCTTGATTCTAATACAAATCTTGTTTTTAGAAATGTTTATATGGGAGGAAAGCATGTCTTAGAATCGAGGAAACAGGTAGTTATAATTGTGTAGCAATAAATAGACTGCAGGTCTGTAGTTTTTAGCATCATAGAGCCTAAGAATTTGCTTGCTCGTTTCATCATTGCTGTTCTGTTATGGCTTATCCTTCCCAGAAATGGCTTGAAAACACACAAGAATAAATAACCTGCCTCTTGGACGCAACCCACCTCACAGCTCTGTTTATTATTATTAATTATTATTATTATTATTATTATTAATGTATTTATACCCCTCTTTATCTCTGTCAAAGGAGACTCAAATCAGCTTAACAAAAGCATTAACATATTCCTCTCTTTCGTTTCAGGTTACCAGGTGACAGTGCTGGTGCGGGACCCCATTCGACTGCCCCCGGAGCTCCAGCCGGCGCAAGTGGTGGTCGGCGATGTGCTGAACCTGTCGGATGTCAACCGAACCGTGAAGGGCCAGGATGGTGTGATTGTGATCCTCGGCACCCGGAATGACCTCAGTATGAGATGCTGCATCCTTTCCTCTTTGCTTGCCAGCTCTCCATCCCGACCAACTGTTCTCCTGACTTTTCTTCTTCCATCTCCCTTCTGACAGGTCCCACCACAATGATGTCTGAAGGAACCCGGAACATCGTGACCGCCATGAAATCCAATGGCATCCGCAAAGTGGTGGTGTGTCTCTCAGGTAGGGATAAGCATGTAAAGGGATTGATAGGTATCGTGGTTTGGGCATCAGCTGTGTCATTCCGTTGGCATGTCAAACCTGGCCATGACGACATATGCCCTGGGGTGCATCTACACCAGGCCTGGGCAAACTTTGGCCCTCCAGGTGTTTTGGACTTCAACTCCCACAATTCCTAACAGCCTACCGGCTGTTAGGAATTGTGGGAGTTGAAATCCAAAACACCTGGAGGGCCAAAGTTTGCCCAGGCCTGATGTACACAGTAGAATGAATGCAATTTGATACCTCTTGCCATGGATTCATGTTATGGAACTATGGGTGTTGTCGTTTGACAATGCCAAAAAATGCTAAAGCCTCACCAAACTACAAATCCCAGGATTTTTATAATAAGCCATAGTAAAACCTATGGGTTTCAATCACGCAAAGTAGCATCCTACTATGAGCAAGTAGCTCAAATCCATCCTTCTGCCATATTTTTTTTCTCCACTGGGGATGTCAAGCTGAAGAAATACAGCTGGTGGCATTAGTATGCTGCTATTGTTGTTGTTGTTGTTGTTGTTGATATTATTATTATTATTATTATTATTATTATATTAGGAACCCCCGGTGCACAATGGGTTAAAGCCTTGTGCTGGCAGGACTGCTGACCAAAAGGTTGGCGGTTCGAATTTGGGGAGCAGGGTGAGCTCCTGTCTGTCAGCTCCAGCTTCCCATGCGGGGACATAAGAGAAGCCTCCCACAGGATGGTAACACATCCGGGCATTCCCTGGGTAACGTCTGCTGACCAAAAGGTCAGCAGTTCAAATCCAGGGAGCAGGGTGAGCTTCCACCTGTCAGCTCCATCTTTCCATGAGGGGACATGAGAGAAGCCTCTCACAGGATAGTAAAACATCTGGGCGTCCCCTAGGCAATATCCTTGCAGACAACCAATTTCTCCCACACCAGAAGTGGCTTGCAGTTTCTCAAGTCGCTACTGACACACACACACACATATATATATATATGCTTTATCTCTCTCGAAGTAGACTTAGTGGCTCAAAATAAAAGCATTAGCAAAAATATACAAATATACAAACATTAATACATGATTAAATATAAACAGTATTTAAAATTATGAGTTAGAAACCAATAATAATAATAATAATAATAATAATAATAATAATAATAATAATAATAAATCAATATGAGGATTTAAAAATCGAGCTGCAAAGACTCTGGCACAAACCAGTAAAGGTGGTCCCACTTTTGGGAAGTGTCTAGGACTATGTGATGTATCAGCGAATAATGCGTGCAGATCCCAGTAAGGTGGCCTTCTGCAGCTGGCAGATGGTAATGTTGTCAGCGCCGATTGTATTTAAGTGCAGGCCAAGGTCTTTAGGCACTGCACCCAGTGTCAGCAATGTGATCCAATTCAACAGCCAGCAGAGTGTCTGCTGTGGACTCATAATAATAATAATAATAATAATAATAATAATAATTTCTTACCTGCTTCAGACAGGTTATAGAATAATTAAAATACATAAACATTGTAATAAATACCACAAATACATATATTAAAATGTATTTCTATAAAAGAGACCTATTAAAATATATTCCTGTGAAATACATATTGAAATGCACATATTAGAGATTAAACAAAGAGCACGTCTAGTGTTTGTGTGTGTTTTTATCTTTCTTCTTTACCACTTTTTAAAAAACTCTTTACGGTGCAGAGTATGATTCTGTGCAGGCTATGATTCAATTAAAACTGTATTGGGTTGTTGTAAATTTTTTTGGGCTATATGGCCATGTTCTAGAGGCATTTTCTCCTGATGTTTCGCCTGCATTTTGGCTACCAGTATTAAAAAACTCTAAAATTAGAACAGCACAACAACAGAGAGGAAACAAACAAGGACATCTAATCACCTCTCAACAATTTGCACTGCCAGGCAATCAAATGCTAATCAAGGTGGTCAGTTGAAACATTCACACCTAGTTCCAACAGACAAGAGTCCTTTGTCCCACCCTGGTCATTCCACAGATATATAAACCCCTTTTCCTAGTTCCAACAGACCTTACTACCTCTGAGGATGCTTGCCATAGATGCAGGCGAAATGTCAGGAAAAAATGCCTCTAGAACATGCCATAAAGCCCGAAAAAACCTACAACAACCCAGTGATTCCGGCCATGAAAGCCTTCGACAATACATAAAACTGTATTGGTTCCTAAGTCAAACCTCTTTGGTTCCTCACTCTTCTTGTATCATTGTACCTTGTTGCAATGCTATCATGGGGTTTTCTTTCCATGACTCATTCAGGGTTTTGTGTCCAATTTGGGCCTTTGTCTTTCCTTTTTAGCCTGAAAAAGCGTGAAGCCTTGCCCAAGGTCACCTAATGGGTTTCCATTGTTCATTCCTTTGCAACTTCCATTGAGAGGTAGATTGCCTCTGGACATGGAGGCTTCATTCAGCCGCCACAGCTGGGAGTTACTGAGATCATTCAGCTCCCCTTTGCTTGATCCTTAGCAACTGCTATTGAGAGATAGATTGCCTCTGGACATGGAGGTTTCATTTAGCTGGGAGTTGTTGATATCATCACCCTATGAATGTGTCTCATCGCATTTCAAAGTCTTTGGTTTGATTGCCTGAGTACATCCGCCAGCTTGTGGTGCATTATGTAACAGTGCAAGCTTGCCCACTTGAATGCTTCTATATTAATACACATCCCTGCTCATGGAAAACTAAGATGTGTAGCTTTTTGTGTATGGGTTTTTTTTAAAAAATAGGGGAAAATTTCATTACTGCAGTTCAAGAAAAGTCTTGCTACATTCTCAGGCTATTGATGCTATTTGCCATGAAGTCTGCTTTGATATACTTACTTTGGCAATCCCTCGTTGTCTGAGTAGCATAGTCTTCCAGGATCAATGTACTGGCGGTGGGTCCGTAGGGTGGAGCCCTATTCTTGATCTGCATCTTCTCCCACAGTGAGGGCATCGGTTTCCAGGTGGAAAGTGGTCCCAGTCGGGGTTGGCTTCCTCTTGGCACGTTTCTCTCTTTCAGCCTCCATTCGTGCCTCTTCAAATTCTACAGCACTGCTGGTCACAGCTGACCTCCAGCTGGAGCGCTCAAGGGCCACGACTTTCTAGATCTCAGTGTCTATGCCAGAGTTTTTAAGGTTCACTTTGAGCCTTACTTACTTACTTAGGCGATCCCTTGTAGTCTGAGGATGATGGTCCTCCAAAGTCGGTGTTCTGTTGATGGGTCCGTATGTGACTGTGGAGCCCAATTCTTGATCTGCATCTTCTCCCGCAGTGAGGGCATTGGTTTCCAGGTGGAAGGCGGTCCCGGTCGGGGTTGGCTTAACTATCTTCCTCTTGGCATGTTTCTCTCTTTCGCCCTCCATTCGTGCCTCTTCAAATTCTACAGCACTGTTGGTCACAGCTGACCACCAGCTGGAGCGCTCAAGGGCCAGGGCTTCCCAGTTCTCAGTGTCTGTGCCAGAGTTTGTAAGGTTGGCTTTGAGCCCATCTTTCAATCTCTTTTCCTGCCCACCAATATTCAGTTTTCCATTCTTGAGTTCGGAATAGAGCAACTGCTTTGGGAGATGGTGGTCGGGCATCCGGACAACGTGGCTGCTCCAGCAGAGTTGATTTTTTTGGTTGTGTCAGCAAGCCGCTTCTGGTGTAAGAGAATTGGCCGTCTGCAAGGTCGTTGCCCAGGGGACGCCCGGATGATTTGATGTTTTATCATCCTTGTGGGGGGCTTCTCTCATGTGCCTGCACGAGGAGCTGGAGCTGATAGAGGGAGCTCATCCGCCTCTCCCCAGATTCGAACCTGCAACCTTCAGTCCTGCCAGCACAGGGGTTTACCCACTGCGCCACCGGGGGCTCCAAGAGGAGTTGATGGCGGAGGATAATCGCTTTAATGCTGGTGGTCTTTGCTTCTTCCAGCACGCTGATGTTTGTCCACTTGTCTTCCCAAGAGATTTGGAGTATTTTTCAGAGGCAGCACTGATGGAATCGTTCCAGGAGTTGCATGTGACGCATGTAGACCGTCCACTTCTCGCAGGCGTATAGCAGGGTTGGGAGGACAATAGCTTTATAAATAAGCATCTTGGTATCCCTACAGATGTCCTGGTCCTCAAACACTCTCTGCTTCATTTGGAAAAAAGCTGCACTTCAATACATGCACCTTTTAACAAAAGCCTTTCAAGAGTTCATCAATCAATCTGCGCAGCTCAGGTCTTGCAAAGTCCAGAGTGTGGTTTCCTTGATTGAATCAGCTCTTTGTTAGGAACAGAACCTGAATAGTGCTTTAGTATTGCATTTCCTTGAGTCTAAGATGCACTTTCCCCTCATTCCAATATCTCTAAAAACAAAAGTGGCTACATGTCAGACTACACAGAGAAACCATTGAAATCCACAAGTGTGTGGACAATTTAAACAGAAAGGAGGAAACCTTGAAAATGAACACAATCTGATGACCAGTATTTAAAAAACCCTCTAAAATCAGGTCAGTAACACTCAAAAATAGGGGAATTCCAGACAAGAAGCAATTAGGGCCAGCTAACACCTCTTAACAAAGGACACCCCAGACAGCAACCAGTCAGGCTTTGAAGCTGTAAGGCCATTCAGTGGTCAATTGCAACATTCACACCTGTCTCAAGCAGGCAAGAGTTCTTTTTCCCACCCTGGAGATTATTACACAGATGCATAAACCTCACTTGCTTAGTTTCATAGAATCATAGAATCAAAGAGTTGGAAGAGACCTCATGGGCCTAACCCAGAGACCTCATGGGCCTAACCCTAACCCAGTCCAACCCCCTGCCAAGAAGCAGGAATATTGCATTCAAATCACCCCGACAGATGGCCATCCAGCCCCTGTTTAAAAGCTTCCAAAGAAGGAGCCTCCACCACACTCCGGGGCAGAGAGTTCCACTGCTGAACGGCTCTCACAGTCAGGAAGTTCTTCCTCATATTCAGATGGAATCTCCTCTCTTGTAGTTTGAAGCCATTGTTCCGCATCCTAGTCTCCAAGGAAGCAGAAAACAAGCTTGCTCCCTCCTCCTTGTGGCTTCCTCTCACATATTTATACATGGCTATCATATCTCCTCTCAGCCTTCTCTTCTTCAGGCTAAACATGCCCAGCTCCTTAAGCCGCTCCTCATAGGGCTTGTTCTCCAGACCTTTGATCATTTTAGTCACCCTCCTCTGGACACATTCCAGCTTGTCAATATCTCTCTTGAATTGTGGTGCCCAGAATTGGACACAATATTCCAGGTGTGGTCTAACCAGAGCAGAATAGAGGGGTAGCATGACTTCCCTAGATCTAGACACTATGCTCCTATTAATTCAGGCCAAAATCCCATTGGCTTTTTTTGCCGCCACATCACATTGTTGGCTCATGTTTAACTTGTTGTCCACGAAGACTCCCAAGATCTTTTTCCCACGTACTGCTCTCGAGCCAGGCATCCCCCATTCTGTATCTTTGCATTTCGTTTTTCCTGCCAAAATGGAGTATCTTGCATTTGTCACTGTTAAACTTCATTTTGTTAGTTTTGGCCCATCTCTCTAATCTGTCAAGATCATTTTGAATCCTGCTCCTGTCTTCTGGAGTATTGGCTATCCCTCCCAATTTCCAACAGACCTCACAACCTCTGAGGATGCCTGCCATAAGTGTGGGTGAAACGTTAGGAGAGAATGCTTCTGGAACATGGCCATACAGCCTAGAGAACTCACAGCAACCCAGGAGTGAGATTTTTTTTTTGTCATTTCAGGAGAGATTGAGAAACTGCAAGTTGCTTGGTGTGAGAGAATTGGCCGTCTGCAAGGACGTTGCCCAGGGAATGCCTGGATGTTTTGATGTTTTACCATCCTTGTGGGAGGCTTCTCTCATGTCCCTGCATGGGGAACTGGAACTGACAGAGGGAGCTCATCCACGCTTTCCTCGGATTCAAACCTCTAACCTGTTGGTCTTCAGTCCTGCCAGCACAGGGCTTTAACCCATTGTGTCACTGGGGGCTCCTAATAATAATCTAATTTTATATTGTTATTGTTATTATTATTTGAAAGACAACAAGATGAGTCCACAGCAAACAAGATCACTCTGCTGGCTGTTGTATTGGATTACACATTGGACACTTCCCAAGTGTCTAGGACTGTGTGATATATTGGCGAATAATGCATGCAGATCCCAGTAGGGCGGCCTTTTGAAACTGGCAGATGGTAATCCTGTCAGCGCCGATTGTGTTTAAATGCAGGCCAAGGTCTTTAGGCACTGCACCCAGTGTGCCGATCACCACTGGGACAACCTTTACTGGTTTGTGCCAGTCTCTTTGCAGTTTGATCTTTATATCATCATATCATGTCATTATTATTATTATTATTATTATTATTATTATTATTATACTGATTACACCCACGTAGTGATGCCAACAGACTTTCCCTCCCAGAAAATCAGGAGGCAAAGATAGTGAGACAGAAAGATAGATATTCTGTTGGTGGTACAGACATTTGTGTGCCTTAGAATCAAGAAATATGATACTATAATTTTTATTATTATTATTATTATTATTATTATTATTATTATTTCAGCATACCAATTTTTCCTTCCATCTCTATCTTGAGTTGTTATTTTACTCCAAAAGTGGGATAGCTTGCATTCTAATCCTAGGAGATAGGTCAGATATAGTTTGTGTAAATATTATAAAACCTTGGCCAGAAAGATGTCTGTCTGAACCTATAAAAAGCCTTCCTTCTCCAAGTCTTGTTTACTAGATAGTCCAAAGGGTTTGACCCTGGACAAGGCAATTTAGTGTGAACTCAGTATCTTGCAACATCTCATGGTGTGTGCTGTATAATTTCAATAGGCCATGTACCTAGTTTTCATAGAGTTGGAAGAGACTCCAAGGGCAAAGTCCTTGCAGACGGCCAGTTCTCTCACACCAGAAGCAACCTGCGGTTTCTCGAGTTGCTCCTGACAGGGATGCTTGAAAGGGTTATTTTCTGTTTCAGTGTGCCGTACTTACTTTGGAAGTAGTTTTTCTACTCCATAAACCACAACAAATCCAAGGGCTAGTTAGACTAAACCATGGATTGATGCAATCAAAGCCATCCCAACAGATGCCCACCCAGCCTCCAGAGAAGGACTCTGGAGACTCCACTAGGCCCCAAGGCAGCATATTCCAATGCCAAACAGCTCTTACCATCAGGAGTTCTTCCTAATGTGTATGTGAATCTATTTTTCCTGCAATTTGCTCCATGTCCTGGTCTGTAGAGCAATAGAAACCAAGCTTGTCCCCTTCTCAATGTGACATGCTTTCAAATAGTCAAACATGGCTATCATATCCCTCTCAACCTTTACTTCTCAATGTCAGCAATGCTTGTAAACTGGATGCATGTCCCATTCTGTGTCTGTCTTTGCCCCCATGTAGCCTTCCTCATGTGGGATTTGGACAAGGTCCCCGCCAAGCTGCGGCCAGTGACAGAAGACCACATCCGGATGCAGCAGATCCTGAAAGAGTCGGGGCTGGACTGCGTCTACGTCATGCCGCCCCACATCGCAGGTACGAATTCACAACCAGTGCCCATCCTGGCATTGGGGATTTGCCACAACTGGGCTGCCAATGCGAGCAATGACTTGTGGCAGGGTTGGTGGTAGCTCTGTTTATTTTGACTCTATATATTTGTGGAAGGGAAGCCTCTATGCAAATAGATTCCTGTTGCTGCATGTTTTGGCCTGCATTCCCATTCAAGTTTGGCACAGGGCTTCACGTGGTATTTGAGCAATGCAAGCCACCCACCCACGCGGTTCGGAGCTAAATTAAGAGCGGATTCTGATCACAGTGGAGCTCTGCAAAATGTGCGGTGTTCTTTTTTCATTAAAATGGCAGGGAAGAAACATTTCCAAGCTTGTAAAAAGGATTATGTGTCATTTAGGTGGTGCATAACCCTTTTGTGTCCTTTTCCTGCCTTGGTGGCTTTCAAGTCATGAGATCTTTGGCTTTTCGAACCATAAATGTATGGGTACTTTGATTTTGGTGGAGAGAAGCATAAAAGGAGTACATATTCCTATCCTTCGGAGCCCCCAGTGGCACAGCAGGTTAAAGCGCTGAGCTGCTGAACTTACTGACGGAAAGGTCGGCAGTTCGAATCCAGGAAGCGGGGTGAGCTCCCACTGTTAGCCCCGGAATCTGCCAACCTAGCAGTTCAAAAACATGCAAATGTGAGTAGATCAATAGGTACTGCTTCTGCAGGAAGGTAAGGGCACTCGACGCCATCATGCCGGCCACATGAGCTTGGAGGTGTCTACGAACAATGTCGGCTCTTCGGCTTAAAAATGGAGACAATCACCAACCCCCAGAGTCAGATATAACTAGACTTAATGTCAGGGAAAACCTTTACTATTACTATATAATATACAATTATTATATTGTATTGTTAGTATTATATTGTATTACATTATAATATTATGATCAATATTATATGTACATATATTTTTAGCATAGCCCAATATTAATATTATGTATTACTATATTGTACTATACCACTATACTGATATATTAGTAGTAATATTACATGTAATATATACTATACAATTATATTGTATTATTACTAGTAGTATTATATTGTATTACATTATAATAAGTAAAGGTAAGGGTTTTCCTCTGACATTAAGCCGTCCTGAGTCCCTCTGCAGAGGTTGAGAAAGGACGGGATATAAAAGCCCTAAATAAATAAGTCCAGTTGTGTCCGACTCTGGGGTTGGTGCTCATCTCCATTTCTAAGCAAAGAGACGGTGTTGTCCAGCATGACTGCATGGAGCATCATTACCTTCCCCCCAGAGCGGTACCTATTATCTATTCACATTTGCATGTTTTCGAACTGCTACATTGGCAGAAGCTGGCCTAAGAGCAGGAGCTCACCCCACTCTCTGGATTCAAATCACCGACATTTTGGTCAGCAAGTTCAGCAGCTCAGCGTTTTAACCCATTGTGCCACCAGGGGTCCCTGTGTCCTGGTTATATAGTACATGTAATATTATATATTATATACTGTATTACATGTAATATTACTAATAATATTTCATTATAGTGGTATCATACAATATAGTAATATATAATGCTAATATTGTACTATGCTAATACGAGGGGTATTTTTTAAGTAAGGTCTGTTTGAACATAAGTACACAACAAAAGTTTATTTCAAAAAAGTACATTTATTTTCAGAAAGTACATACTTCACTCTATTTTTCGACATAGTTGCCAAGTTTGTTCAAACACTTATCATACCTCTGAACCAATTTTAAAACACCCTCTTCATAAAAACTTGCCGCCACCAAAAGCCACCAAATCGTCTGTAATCAAAGAAGGGTGACCGGAACGGTCCTTATCATGGACGTTGTCACGGCCATCTTTGAATTGTCGTACCCAGTTACGCACTTTGCTTTCACTCATAACAGTATCACTGTACACTTCACAAATCTGTCGATGAATTTCTGCAGCAGGCAGGTTCCTTGCTGACAAAAACGGTATCACTGAGCGAACCTCACATGCGGAGGGTGAGTTGATAATCTTAAACATTTTTAAAGCACAGAACAGAACCGTACAGGTTAGCTACAGAGCGGAAACTGAGCACAGTTGTTCCCGAGGCATGCCGGTACACGACGCACACGCTCGTTGCGGTATGCGCGCGAACTACTAGTGTCTACAACAAAACGGACCTTACTTAAAAAATACCCCTCGTAATATAATGTACTATGCTCCAGCTGGGGCTAACAGCAGGAGCTCATGCCACTCCCGAGATTTGAACCTGTGACCTTTTGGTCAACAAGTTCAGCAGCTCAGCGCTTTAACCCACTCCTTTGCATTTGCTTTTAAATAAAAAATATTAAAAGGGATGTGGTCAAAAGGGTGTGATTGAGCGAGGTATTGGCGAGGAAAGCCCCATAAAACCCCAGGAAAAGAGTTGTGTTATTGAGTCACTAAATGCCTCTCCTGAGCGTCTAATCTGAGCAATCCTGCCCTTCCAGGTGACCAGCCGCTCACAGGGGACTATACGGTGACGGTGGACACTTCGAGCGGATCCAGAGTCATCTCCAAACACGACCTCGGGCACTTCTTCCTCAAGTGCCTCACTACTTCGGAGTACGATGGGAAGAACGTCTACCTCTCCCGGCATTACCCCAAGGAGTGATGCCTCCTCCCCTGCCCCTTTTTCTCCTTCTGCCCTCTTCCAAGATGGAAGCGGAAGGCTCCCCCCGCTCTTGTTGACAAAGGGAAACTCTCACTCGCTTTGCTGTCCCCTCCCTTGATGCCGTCTCTCTGCCTTTTGTGCTCTCGAGTGCCTTTCTCCCGTGTGAACCCTGGAAGGGGGGATGTACCCTACAAGTGTCAGGAAATCGCGTGGCCACCATTGCATGCCAACGTCTTTCTGAATTCAGGGTAGAAGGGGGAATAGAACCGCGTATGTCACACTTCTGCCCTGTGTGTGCTTTGTGCGGTGATTTTGAGCTATCAAGGAAGGAATAGATATGTTATATGTTCTGGGTTTGAGGTCTGGGTAAACAAAGCATTGGGTTGCTGTGCGTTTTCCAGGCTATATGGCCATGTTCCAGCAACATTCACTCCTATTGTTTTGTCTGCATCTGTGGCTGGCATCCTCAGAGGTTATTTTGGGAGTGATGCATATACCTGTGGAATGTCCAGGGTGGGAGAAAGAATCCTTATCTGTTCAAGCAGGTGTGAATGTTGCATTTAGCAAGCCTCAATTAGCATTTGAGTAACTATGATTTTTGCAAAGTCAACCAGTGAGGGGATCTGCATAGAGGTAGCCTGGCCTTTGTTGCCTGGAGGCATCCTCTGTTTGGGAGGTGTTCTCTGGGAGGTATTTTTTCTTAAGATGCCAGCCACAGATGCAGGCGAAACATGGAGAGAATGCTGCTGGAACATGGTCATAGAGCTCAAAACAATTCATAGCAACCCAGTGATTTCGGCCATGAAAGCCTTCAACAAACAAATTATTATTATTATTATTATTATTATTATTATTATTATTATTTCGGACATTTGTATCACGTCTAACAGTCGGCACACCATGGTGCCCACAACCAAAAGCATAAATATACAATTTAAATAAAAAAATATAAAAACATTCAAACAGTCAAAACATTGTATCATCAAAGGCTTTCATGGCCAGAATCACTGGGTTGCTGTGAGCTTTCCGGGCTGTATGGCCATATACCAGAAGCATTCTCTCCTGACATTTCGCCCACATCTATGGCAGGCATCTTCGGAGGTTGTGAAACCTCTCAACCTTTGAGGATGCCTGCCATAGATGCAGGCGAAACATCAGAAGAGAATGCTTCTGAAACATGGTCATAGAGCCCGGAAAACACACAACCCCCCAAACAAGAGATTGCACCACCAGCCCCCTTCTTCGTGCATGAATGTATAGGTTTTAGACTCACGCAGTCCTAACTGCAAAATGGCCAAGGGTGCATCTACACTGTGGAAAGAATGCAGTTCAATGTCACTTTAACAGCCATCATTCAGTGTTATGGATTCCTGGGGTTTTTAGCATTCCCTAACAAGGACCATGTCAAACTATAACTCCCAAGTGGTCATGGAAGTTAAAGTGGTGTCAAACTGCACAAACGCTACAGTGCAGACACACCTTAAGTCTTGCTAATCAAAAGGGTAACATTGTGAGACATTCCTTAGCTGGAAAGCGAATAAAAATGCATTTTTAAAAGGTGACCCACCAGGGCAAAGTGGCGAGATATGTTTGCATTCATGTTAACCGGCTACCTTTCTTTCTGTTTTGCGTCCAAGAGACCTTGTTCCATCGTCATTGCTGAGAAAGTCTGTGTAACTTGAAAGTATACATCCTGATAACAGGCGCTGATTGAATAAAAAAGTATATTTTGACCTATTTCGTTTTTCGGAGTTTGATATTGCAACTGAAATCTCACTGGGTAGAAAACACAGGTAAAGGTTTCCCCTGACATTAAGTCTAGTCGTGTCCAACTCTGAGGGGTGGTACTCATCTCCATTTCAAATCCAAAGTGTCGCCGTTGTCCATAGACACCTCCAAGGTCATGTGGCCAGCATGATTGCATGGAGCACCATTACCTCCCCACCAGAGCTGTACCTCTTCATCTACTCACATTTGCATGTTTTGGAACTGCAGGGTTGGCAGAAGCTGGAGCTAACAGCAGGAGCTCACCCCCGCTCATTGGATTCATAATCCCCCCATTATGAAAACATAATCCCCCATTATCTTTGAAAGCAACATAGCGCTATTATTCTGGGCTTTCTGTAAACTATACAGAAAGCCCAGATATTGCTAATTGGTAACAATAGATTTGTTTATTGATTAGTCCTCTGACCATATCAACAGTAATAGACAAAAGACAAGTATACACAGACACAATAAACACAAATCCCCATCCGAATACTTCTGTAATAGTTAGCTTAAAGGACATATTTTAAAGCCTAATCCTTTGTTGGAAGGTGTTAGTTGGAGGTGTTATACAGTAGAGGTGAGGGCATCCCTCTTGTTCTTTGCTGAACCTAAATGTTGATCCGGTTTGCGGATGAGTAGGACATCTAGAAATGGCATTTTCTTTTTCCATGGTGAATTGGATGTTTGGATGGATGCTGTTGAAGTGGTCCAGGAACTTGTTTGGACCACTCTAACAACTAGATGGACTTTTCCCCCCTCATTCCAATATCTCTAAAAACAAAAGTGACTACATGTCCAACTACACAGAGAAGCCACAAGCATGTGGACATTTTCAACAGAAAGGAGGAAACCATGAAAATGAACAAAATCTGGCTTACCAGTATTTTAAAAAGCTCTAAAATCAGGATAGTAAATAAAGGGCAACACTCAGAAAGCAGGGGAAGTCCAGACAAGAATCAATCAGGGCAACTAACACTTCCCAACAAAGAATTCCCCCCAGGCAGCAACCAGCCAGGCTTTGAAGCTGCAAGGCCATTCAATGCTAATCAAGGTGGCCAATTGCAACATTCACACATGCCTCAAACAGACAAGAGTTCTTTCTCCCACCTTGGACATTCCACAGATATATAAACCTCCCTTGCCTAGTTTCCAACACACCCCTCAACCTCTGAGGATGCCTGCCATAGATGTGGGTGAAATTTCAGGAGCGAATATTTCTGGAACATGGCCATATTGCCTGGAAAACTCACAGGAACCCAGTGGGATTTCATCCACAATAACAAAGTTTCTGGAGGATAATAACTACTTGCAAAGTAAATACCACAGAAACAAACAGAAAATAACACTTTAAAACCAAGAACAGCGGAAAATATTCAAATTTTGTAATGGGAGTTTTAGCTTTACTAAGTCCTTAGCCTTCTCTGCTGGGATCTCTCCAAACTGCAGCTCCCATTATTCCCTAACATTGATCCCTGTCAATTAAAGGGCTGCCAAACTGCATTAAATGCACTCAGACTCTCGGGGCCCTTCCAGACAGGGGCGGCTCAACCCATTACGCAAAGTAAGCATTTGCAGTATAGTTGATTTTCCCAGGGGCGCTCTTGAGGTGCTCTTGGGGGAAAATAGACCTTGACATATGTACCTTGTAGTTACTGGGATGTATAGTTCACCTACAATCAAAGAGCATTCTGAACTCCACCAATGATGGAATTGAACCAAATATGGCACACAGAACTCCCACGAGAAACAGAAAATATATATCAGTGATTGATTGGGGGGGGGGGGGGGGCGCAAAATACTGTTTGCTTACCGTTGAAAATTACCTAAGTCCACCTATGCTTCCAGACATGCCTTATATCCCAGGATCTGATCCCAGGTTCTCTGCTTTAAATGAGTCCACACTACCAGATAATCTGGGATAACAGAAAACATGGGATGAGATCCTAGGATACAGGAACTGTCTGGAAGGGCCCTTAGGCTCTGTCTAGCAATCCTGGGAAAATGTTACTTATCTTAAGGTGCATCTACACAGTTTTGACACCCCTTTCACTGCTTTTGAGAAGCTGGGATTTGCAGTTTCCCCAAAGCCGCTTTGAGTCTCCTGCGGGAGAGATAAAGTGGGGAATAGTAAAGGTTGTCCCCTGACATTAAGTCCAGTCATGTCTGACTCTGGGGTGTGGTGCTCATCTCCATTTCTAAGCCGAAGAGCCAGCGTTGTCCGTAGACACCTCCAAGGTCATGTGGCCGGCATGACTGCATGGAACGCCAGTAGGCTGTTAGGAATTGTGGAAGTTGAAGTCCAAAACACCCAGAGGGCCCAAGTTTGCCCATGCCTGGTGTAGATGCAACGTAAGAGCAGATATCCAGAAAAGTGGGAGTCCTAGAGCTGCATTTCACAACCTGGGAATCAGGACCACTGGGAGGGGGTCGTGAGGGGGGCGTCAGAGGGGTTGCCAAAGACCATCAGAAAACACAATATTTTCTGTTGCACATGGGGGTTCTGTTTGGGAAGTTTGACCCAATTCTATCATTAGTGTGGTTTAGAATGCTTGTTGATTGTAGGTGAACTATACATCCCAGCAACTACAACTCCCAAGTGTCAAGGTCTATTTTATCCAAACTCCACCAGTGTTCCCATTTGGGCATATTGAATATTTGTACCAAGTTTGGGCCAGATCCATCATTGTTTGAGTCCACAGTGCTCTCTGGATGTAGGTGAACTACAACTCCAAAACTCAAGGTCAACGCCCACCAAACCTTTCCAGTATTTTCTGTTGGTCATTGGAGTTCTGTGTGCCAAGTTTGCATCAACTCCATTGTTCTGGTAGTTCAAGGCACTTTTTGACTGTAGGTGAACTATAAATCCCAGCAACTGCAACTTCCAAATGTCAAAGTCAGTTTCCCCCAAACTCCACCAGTGTTCACATTTGGGCATATTGAGTAGTCGTGTCAAGTTTGGTCCAGATCCATCATTGTTTGAGTCCACAGTGCTCTCTGGATGTAGATGAACTACAACTCCCACTCAAGATCAATGCCCACCAAGCCCTTCCAGTATTTTCTGTTGGTCCTGGGATTTCTGTGTGTCAAGTTTGGTTCAATTCCATTGTTGGTGGAGCTCAGAATGCTCTTTGATTGTAGGTGAACTATAAATCCCAGCAATTACAACTCCCAAGTGCCAAGGTCTAGTTTCCCCAAACTCCACCAGTGTTCCCATTTGGGCATATTGAGTATTCGTACCAAGTTTGATCCGGATCCATCATTGTTTTGAGTCCACAGTGCTCTCTGGATGTAGGTGAACTACAACTCCCAAACTCTAGGTCAATGCCCACCAAACCTTTCCAGTATTTTCTGTTGAGGAACTGTATTAAGATGTAACATGAGAAATTGTATTAAGGGGTCGCAGCATTGGGAAAGTTGAGAACCACTGACCTAGAGGCTCCCCAACCTAAATTTACCTTGGAAAGAAGCTGGCCAATCAGAGCGCGCCCTTCAGAAAGCCCAGCAATGGGCGCCAAGCCCCCTCCCCATTTCCTAGGGAATAAAAGCAGGACTCCCCAGGCTGAGACCCAAACCGAGAAGGCATCCTTGGCTGGAGGAAATTACCGGGAAACCCCACACAACCCTTCCAAAAGGTAAGTCGCATTCTTCCTCCTTTACATTTGGAAGGATTGGGGAGGAAGCAAGGTTGGAGAGAGGAGAATTATTCGGGTGGGCTTGATTGACTTTAATTTATACCCCGCTTTTTCCTTCCAGTGAGCCGGAAACCTCTCTCCCGCTTGTCCTCATCACAACAATCCTGAGCCAGAAACCGCGACAGGACAGCCAGTCTCTGGAGAAGAATCTCTTCGCCATCCCTCTCTTTCAGCTTGCAAAACCCAAGGTAACTATATCTATCTATCTATCTATCTATCTATCTATCTATCTATCTATCTATCTATCTATATCCCTAGGTAGAAGAACTGAGTCTATTCGGACTTTAATTCTGGGGCATCTTGACCCGGGTTCTTCCGAATATATATTTCCTTCCCCTTGGATCACACCTCCCAACACTCCTGATGTATCACACCTTCCATCATGCCTGATTTTTCCTCCCTTTGGGTCATTGGGTCACATCTGCCATCACCCCCGATTTTTCCTCCTTTTGGACCATACCTCGCATCATCTCGGATTTTTCACCCTTTGGTTCACATCTGCTATCATCCCCGATTTTTCCTCTTTTTGGACCACACCTGCCATCATCCCAGATTTTTCCTCCTTTTGGATCACACCTTCCATCACCCCCGATTTTTCCCTCCCTTTGGGTCACATCTCCCACCATCCCCAATTTTCCCTCCCTTTGGATCACACCTCCCATCATCCCCGATGTTTCCTCTTTTTGGACCACACCTCCCATCATCCCAGATTTTTCCTCCTTTTGGATCACACCTTCCATCACCCCCGATTTTTCCCTCCCTTTGGGTCACATCTCCCACCATCCCCAATTTTCCCTCCCTTTGGATCACACCTCCCATCATCCCCGATGTTTCCTCTTTTTGGACCACACCTCCCATCTTCCGTGATTTTTCTTCCCCTTGGATCACACCTCCCATCAACCCTGATGCTTCTTCCTTTTCGGTCACACCTCCCATCATTCCCAATGCTTCTTCCCTTTGGATCACACTGCCCACTTTCCCTGATTTTTCCTCCCTTTGGGTCACGTCTGCCACCCTTGATTTTTCCTCCTTTTGGACCATACCTCCCATCATCCCTGATTTTTCTTCCCTTTGGATCACACCCTCCATCATCCCTGATTTTTCTTCCCTTTGGATTTCCCCCCTTTTAAGCCAGGATCCTAACCCTATTACTATATTGATGTGACAAGAGGTGGAAGAGGACGTGTCTGGGTTCCTTTACATTTGGAAGGATTGGGGAGGAAGCAAGGTTGGAGTCTTGGAGAGGAAGAGGGTCAACGGAGGGGTTGCAATCAGTTTATAAGCAGCAGGACTCTGGCCTAAACTAGACTGGATTTATAATAATTATTATGATTTTTATTTTATTACCTGCCACTCCTTAGGGCAGTGTTTCACAACCTTCCTATTGCCGCGACCCCTTAAAACAGTTCTTCATGTTGTGTTGACCCCCAACCATAACATTATTTTTGTTGCTACTTCATAACTTTAATTTTGCTACTTTATGAATCATAATGTAAATACCTGATATGCAGGATGTATTTTCATTCACTGGACCAAATTTGGTACAAATACCCGATTCACCCAAATTTGAATACTGGTGGGGTTGAGGGGGATTGATTTTGTCATTTGGGAGTTGTAGTTGCTGGACTTTATAGTTCACTTATAATCAAAGTATATTCTGAACTCCACCAATGATAGAATTGAACCAAATTTAGCACACAGAACTCCCATGACAAACAGAAAATACTGGATTAGGTGGGCATTGACCTTGATCATGGGAGTTGTAGTTCACCTACATCTAAAAAGCACTGTGGACTCAAACAATGGAGGATCTGGACCAAACTTGGCACAAATACTCAATATACGCAAATGTGAATACTGGTAGAGTTTGGGGAAAACTGACCTTGATGTTGGGTAGTTGCTGGGATGTATAGTTCACCTACAATCAAAGAGTACTCTGAACCCCACCAATGATAGAATTGGGCCAAACTTCCCACACGAACCCCCATGACCAACAGAAAGTACTGTGTTGTCTGATGGTCTTTGGCGACCCCTCCAACACCTCCTCATGAGCCCCCCAGGGGTCCTAACCCCCAGGTTGGGAAACACTGCCTTAGGGCTTTCAAGAATCTCCCTATTTGAGTCTTTGGGACTGTGTCCTGGTTTGTAGTTTTGCTCATAGGGTTGGGGGGGGGGGGGGGGCAAAGCCTTCTCAGGCCCCTTCTACTCTACCATATAATTCTAATTATCAAAACACATTCTCTGCTTTGAACTGGATTAAATGAGTCTAGATTGCCAGTTGAAGACCAAAACACCTGGAGGACCACAATTTGCCCATGTTTGGTATACATACTCTGGCCTTTGCATTCCCACCCATCCTTATCAGTGTTCTCTCTCCTCTCCTTCCAGTGAAAGCATGTCTCGGAGTGGCAAGCGCAAGGCCTCTCATCAGACCGGCAGTTCGGCAAGGAGGGTGATCCGGCGCCGTGTCCGCTACATGAAGCTGTCTCTCTCCAAGATGTCAGACTTGCAAAAGAGCCGTTGTGAGGACATGCGGGTCCAGGTCCTCCTGAAAAACACCTACTACCAGCTGAAGAACAGCATTACCACCCAGTTCCCGAGCTGGGGCCAAGAAGAATCAGCTCACCAGCCCACACACCCAAATGGGATGGATCAGCTCTCTCCTGTTGGAGAGCATCACCTGCAAGATGGTGGCATGGCACCTGAACTAACTGTGGCCAACTCCAAGCCTCCAAATGCAGGAGACCTTCCCAGCAATGCTCCTCAAGCTCTGCTTTCCAACTTGGAGGAAGAGGAGGAGGCCACCAGCATCTGGGAACCCCAGCAGGAGTTGCACTGTGACACTTTCTTTGGAGACTTTCAGATCCAGGCTACCACTTCCTTCCAAGACCAGGATGATCTCTTCAGTGACATAGAGATGTCAGAGTTTGAGAGCATCCCAGCCTCAGTGGCAAATGGAGGGCAGCCTGGTGAAGAGGCACAGGCAGACCTTCAGCTTGGAGCCAAGCCCCTTTCTGACCAGAAAGAGAGCGGCATAGCAGATCTTGAGCACTTCGTGGAGCTCCTCATCAATACGGAATAAGCTCGATTCAAGCCCTTTGGATCAAATTGACTTCTTTGCTCAGAGTGCAATATATTCCTCATCCTTGAAGCACAGAGCCCAAGCATTCTTGGTGGGTTCCAAATCACTTAGCCTTACGTGTTGCACTTTAAGCTCCACTACCTTTTACTACTGCCTTGGTATCTATGGCTTTTTGTGTGTGTGTGTGTGTGTGTGTGTCAGGAGTGAATTGAGAAACTGCAAGTCGCTTCCGGTGTGAGAGAATTGGCAGTCTGCAAGGATGTTGCCCAGGGGATGCCCAGATGTTTTGATGTGTTACCATCCTTGTGGGAGGCTTCTCTCATGTCACCACATGGGGAGCTGGAGCTGACAGAGGGAGCTCATCCGTGTTCTCCACAGATTTGAACCTCCGACCTGTCAGCCTTCAGTCCTACCTGGCTGCTCCATAATTAATTAATTAATAAACAATAGTATTGATGTAATATAAATAATAATAAAATAACAATTATTGATATAATATAAATAATAATATAAATAACCAATAAATAATACTTATTAATATTATTCCCCCTCATCCTAGGGGAAACTAAGATAGATAAACTAAATAAAATCACTAATAATTAATAATAAACAATATTGATGTAATATAAATAATAATATAAATAATCAATATTATTGATATAATATAAATAATAATAAAAATAACCAATAAATACTTATTAATATTATTCCCCCTCGTCCTGGTGGAAACTAAGGTAGATAAACTAAATAAAATTACTAATAAATATATACTATCCCCAGGTACTGGGTGCTCTGGATTCCAAAGGATTCCTGTCTGTCTTCAGTCCTGCTGGCATAAGGGTTTAACCCATTGCGCCATCAAGGGCTCTGTTATCTATGGCTGCCCCATCTTAAAGCACTCTATACATAGTATTACGTACATTATATTGTGGGTTGCTACTTACTAATGATTGTGCCCACATATTCCACAATATGTTAAAGAGGGGGTAAAGGGCTCCTGGTCAATTCATGGGTGGAGCAACATGTAATTTGTCCATTCCCACTTTGAGTTTTTCCCAGGGGTGAGAAAAGTGGTATATAAATGCAGTAAATAAATAATAAATTCCAGCACTCGTGCTATTGGGTTTATCCCCCAGTTGTGGCTTTTTCTGCGCAATATTCAAATGCCTCTTGTAGGTCATACAGCTCTTCCAACAGCCAAAGTCTTCCTTGGATTGGGCCACGAAGGCAGAGCCATACTGAGCACTAAGCCTTTTTGGTCAGGTTAATGAGTCCACTTGGCAGTTCTTCTTTTCGTGTCAGGAGTGACTTGAGAAGCTGCAAGTCGCTTTTGGTGTGAGAGAATTGACCATCTGCAAGGATGATACCAAGGGAACGCCCCGATATTTTACCATCCTTGAGGAAGGCTTCTTTCATGTCACCGCATGGGGAGCTGGAGCTGACAGAGGGAGCTCATCCGCACTTTTTCCTGTCACTCTTGATGGGTCAAACCTTCAGCGGTTTTCCATTCACTATGATTATTTGCACTCTGTCCCCAAATCCCTCGAAGGCCGGCTCTGATTGTTAATTAGCATGTAATGAAGATGATTGGTGCAATATCTCTGCTGGTGTAAGTATGTGTGGGTGTTTGTTGATGCCTGTTCTACTGATTGGGTTTTTTACAAACTGTTTTTAATAAAGATTTGACAATAAAGATACTTTTTGCCAATATCCATGTGCTGTATTCCTTCCCAGCTGTCTTTTAGGTGTGCTCCATCAACACAACTCTTTGTATCTTAAAAGAAGTTTAATCTCTGCATTTAGTTGGCAATATAATATTTGAGTCTCTTGCAAGTGTTTGATTGGCCAGTTTCTTAATGCATCTTCTACAATGCAGTGCTCCAGGCCGCAAAATCAAGCAATCCACGTGGCCTGCCTTGAGTCACAGTTTGCAACAGGAGTGGCAACTTCCAACTCATAACATTCATTTCTCAGGGGCTCCTTAAAATATTCAGTGTTGACTGTTCACAGGCTGGATGGATTAGAAGCAACACAGTGGTTTCAGAGAAAACACTGGGAGGTTCAAACTGGAACCTCTAATCCACTTTTCCATACATCAAGGGAACCACTGATCGCATAGGGAAGCTGATGAGGAAACACAACATACAAACTATCTACAGACCCACCAAGAAAATCCAACAAATGCTATGTTCAGCAAAGGACAAGAGGGATCCTCTCACCTCTGCAGGAGTCTACCGTATACCATGCAGCTGTGGACAAGTCTACATAGGGACCACCAAATGCAGTGCCCAGACACGCATCAAGGAACATGAAAGGCACTGCAGACTACTTCAACCAGAGAAGTCAACCATAGCAGAGCACCTGATGAACCAGCCTGGACACAGCATATTATTTGAGAACACAGAAATGCTGGACCACACCAACAACCACCATGTCAGACTACACAGAGAAGCCATTGAAATCCACAAGCATGTGGACAATTTCAACAGAAAGGAAGAGACCATAAAAATGAACAAAATCTGGCTACCAGTATTAAAAAACTCTAAAATTATAACAGCTAAACAACAGAGAGGAAAAAACCAGGCACAGATTAACACCTCCCAGCAACAGATTTTCCCAGGCTCAGGCAGGCCTTCAAATGCTAATGAAGGTGATCAGCTAAACATTCACACCTAACTGCAGCAGTGAAGAGCTCCTTGCCCCACCCCAGCCATTCCACAGATATATAAACCCATTTTTCCTACTTCCAACAGACCTCACAACCTCTGAGGATGCTTGCCATAGATGCAGGCGAAACGTCAGGAGAAATGCCTCTAGAACATGGCTCTATAGCCCGAAAAAACCCACAAGAACCTAGTGATTCCAGCCATGAAAGCCTTCGACAATACATCAAATTTGTAGGATTAGGAACACATTTCCAAAGTGTTAACCCTATTTTAAGGGGAAAGCATTGAGTCTTCAGAGCAGCCTTTCTCAACCTGGGGGTCAGGAACCCTGGAGGGGTCACTAGAGGGTGTCAGAGAGGTTGCCAAAGACCATCAGAAAACACAGTATTGTCTGTTGGTCATGGAGATTCTGTGTAAGAAGTTTGGTCCAATTCTATTGGTGGAGTTCAAGGCACTCTTTGATTGTAGGTGAAATATAAATCCCAGCAACTACAACTCCCCAATGTCAAGGTCTATTTTCCCCAGACCCCACCAGTGTTCACATTTAGGGCATGTTGAATATCCATCATTGTTTGAGTCCACAGTGTTTTCTGGATGTAGGTGGACTACCACTCCAAAACTCAAGGTCAATGGCCACCAAACCCATCAGTATTTTCTGTTGGTCATGGGGGTTCTGTGTGCCAAGTTTGGTTCAATTCCATCATTGGTGGAGTTCAGAATACTCTTTGATTGTGGGTGAAGTATAAATCCCAGTAACCACAACTCCCAAATGTCAAGATCTATTTTCTCCAAACTCCACCAGTGTTCACATTTGGGCATATGGTGAACTACAACTCCAAACACAAGGTCAATGCCCACCAAACCCTTCAGGATTTTCTGTTGGTCATGGGGGTTCTGTGTGCCAAGTCTGGTTCAATTCCATCATTGGTAGAGTTCAGAATGCTCTTTGATTGTGGGTGAAGTATAAATCCCAGTAACCACAACTCCCAAATGTCAAGATCTATTTTCTCCAAACTCCACCAGTGTTCACATTTGGGCATATGGTGAACTACAACTCCAAACACAAGGTCAATGCCCACCAAACCCTTCAGGATTTTCTGTTGGTCATGGGGGTTCTGTGTGCCAAGTCTGGTTCAATTCCATCATTGGTAGAGTTCAGAATGCTCTTTGATTGTGGGTGAAGTATAAATCCCAGTAACCACAACTCCCAAATGTCAAGATCTATTTTCTCCAAACTCCACCAGTGTTCACATTTGGGCATATTGAGTATCAGTGCCAAGTTTGGTCCAGATTCATCATTGTTTGAGTCCACAGTGTTCTCTGGAGGTCAATGCCCACCAGACCCTTCCAGGATTTTCTGTTGGTGATGGGAGTTCTGTGTGCCAAGTTTGGTTCAATTCCATTGTTGGCAGAGTTAGAATGCTCTTTGATTGTAGGTGAACTATAAATTTATTGTGCTAAATTGTAGGCATTGAATATGTACCAGCTGAAAGCCGCCCTCAGTCCCCCCTAGGGGGTTGAGAAGGGCGGGGTAAAAATACCTGAAATAAATAAATAAATAATTTGCACGTTTCTCTCTTTTGCCCTTCATTCAAATTCTACAGCACTGTTGGTCACAGCTGACCTCCAGCTAGAGCGCTCGAGGGCCAGGGCTTCCCAGTTCTCGGTGTCTATGCCAGAGTTTTTAAGGTTTTCTGTTCTTGAGTTTGGAATAGAGCAACTGCTTTGGGAGATGGTAATTGGGCATCTGTACAACATGGCCAGTCCAGCAGAGTTTATGGCGGAGAACCATCGCTTCAGTACTGGTGGTCTTTGCTTCTTCCAGCACACTGACATTTGTCCGCTTGTCTTCCCAAGAGATTTGCAGGACTTTATGGAGATGGCGCTGATCGAATCGTTCCAACAGTTGCATGTGACGTCTGTAGACTGTCCACGTCTTGCAGGCATATAGCAGGGTTGGGAGGACAATAGCTTTATAAACAAGCAATGGGCTTTTGTAGACTGTTGCTCACCACTGGCTTGGGGCTGCTGGGAATTGTAGTCCCAACTCAACATCTGGAGGGCCACACTTTGGTCACTTGTATAAGCTAAATTGGAGCCCCCGGTGGTTAAACCGCTGAGCTGCTGAACTTGGTGATCGAATGGTCATCAGTTCAAATCCTGGGAGCGGGGTGAGCACTCGCTGTTAGCTCCAGCTTCTGTTAACCTAGCAGTTCGAACATGCAGTCATGCCAGCCATATGACCTTGGAGGTGCCTAGGGACAATACTAGCTCTTCGGTTTAGAAATGGGGATGAGCACCAACCCCCAGAGTCAGACACAACTGGACTTAATGTCCTGATGTGAATGAATGGTTGTAAGGTGGAATTCTGTACTGGCCATTGACCCTAATAAAAATATCATATTTAGGGACTGACTTGGGACTAGTATGTTTCCCTTTTTTCCTGGACTACAAGTCCCAGACAGAAGTAGGGGCAGCTCAACACATTACGCAAAGTAAGCATTTGCAGTATAGTTGATTTTGCCCAGGGGCACTCTTGGGGGAAAATAGACCTTGACATATGCAAGTTGTAGTTACTGGGAAGTATAGTTCACCTACAATCAAAGAGCATTCTGAACTCCACCAGTGATGAAATTGAACCAAATATGGCACACAGAACTCCCATGACGAACAGAAAATATATATCAGTGATTGGTGGGGGGGGGGGGGCACCAAAATACTGTTTGCTTACCACTGAAAATTACCTAGGGCCATCTCTGGACAGAAGCATCATGGTTCTCCATAGATTTTGGATGTCAATACGCAGAATCCCTCAACATGCCCCATACTAGGTACTGTTTCTGAAGTTCAAAGGGAGATCCAAGGTTAAGACTGCAGCTCCCAGTATCCTCCATGATCTCTGTTAACTGGGATTGCAAGGTGTGTGTATATGTGTATGACGACCTGTGGTGACCCCATTGATTTCATAAAAGTTTCTTAGGCAAGAGTATTCACAGCTTGTTCTACCAGTTTCATCTTCTGCAATACATCTTACAGCACCTGGTATCCATTGGCATTCTCCCATCCAATTATTATTATTATTATTATTATTATTATTATTATTATTATTAGCCGTCCCCTACCACGCTTTGCTGTGGCCCAGTCTGTGTATATGTGTTTTGTGTGTGTAAATATGTGTATGTTAGTGTGTATATGTTTGTGTATTTGTGTATACATGTGTGCTTTTGTAGATATGTGGTTTTTGCCCATGCGTTGTAATGTAATTTTTGTTTGTTGGCTTTTTACATCTCTTCTGCCATGTTTTTCAGTGTTTTATGAGTGGTGGTCACTCGTCAGCCTGATAGATGTATTGTGTCTAAATTTGGTGTCAATTCGTCCAGTGGTTTTTGAGTTATGTTAAACCCACAAACAAACATTACATTTTTATTTATATAAGACTATTATTATTGAAACAAAAGCACAGTATGTCACAGCCAACGAGATCTATATGCTGGGTTTCATATCACAAAATCACAAGTCGAACACTTCTCAAGTGTCTAGGACTGTGTGATGTATTTTCAAATGATGCACGCAGATCCAAGTAAGGTGGCCTTTTGCAATTGACAGATCGTAATTTTGTTGATGTTTATTCTTTGCAAATATTATTATTGGGTTGCTGTGAGTTTCCCAGGCTGTATGGCCATGTTCCAGAAGCATTCTCTCCTAACATTTCACCCATATCTCAGGCATCCTCAGAGGTTGTGAGGTATATAGTATTGAAAACTAGACAAGGGAGGTTTATATATATGTAGAATGTCCAGGGTGGGAGAAAGCACTCTTGTCTGTTTGAGGCAGATGTGAATGTTGTAGTTGGCCACCTTGCACTGATATATAAACCTCACTTGCCTAGTTTCCACCTTGCACAGATATATAAACCTCACTTGCCTGTTTGAGGCAAGTGTGAATGTTAGCATTGCAAAGCCTTGCAGCTTCAAGGCCTGGCTTATTCCTGCCTGGGGTAATCCTTAGTTCGGAGGTATTCGCTGACCCTGATTGTTTCCTGTCTGGAATTCCCCTGTTTTCTGAGTGTTGCTCTTTACTTACTGTCCTGATTTTAGAGTTTGTTAAAATACTGGTAGCCAGATTTGTTTATTCTCATGGCTTCCTCCTTTCTGTTGAAATTGTCCACATGCTTGTGGATTTCAATGGCTTCTCTGTGTAGTCTGACATGGTGGTTGTGAGAGTGCTCCAGCATTTCTATGTTCTCAAATTAATATTGTGGGATGTATTCTCAAAGGCTTTCATGGCTGGAATCACTGGGTTGTTGTAGGTTTTTTTCGGGCTATATGGCCATGTTCTACAGGCATGCTCTCCTGACTTTTCGCCTGCATCTGTGGCAAGCATCCTCAGAGGTAGTGGGTGAGTATTGCGGGTTCAGGTTGATTCATTGAGTGCTCTGCTATGGCTGACTTCTCTGGTTGAGTTGGTCTGCAGTGCCTTTCATATTCCTTGATATTATTATTATTATTATTATTATTATGACACAAAAACACAGCAAATGAAATATATATGCTGGATTTCGTATCACAAAATCACAAGTCGAACACTTCCCAAGCGTCTAGGACTGTGTGATGTATTTTCGAATGATGCATGCAGATCCAAGTCAGGTGGCCTTTTGCAATTGACAGATCATAATTTTGTCAATGTTTATTGTTTCCAAATGCTGGCTGAGATCTTTTGGGATGGCAGCCACCACTGGGACCACCTGTACTGGTTTATAGAAGAGCCTTTGCAATAATATATATATATTTGTCTTGTCAGGAGTGACTTGAGAAACTGCAAGTCACTTCTGGTGTGAGGGAATTGGCCGTCTGCAAGGACGTTGCCAAGGAGACGCCCAGATATTTTGATGTTTTATCATCCTTGTGGGAGGCTTCTCTCATGTCCCTACATGAGGAGCTGGAGCTGATAGAGGAAGCTCATCCACGCTCTTAATCTATATAAATAAAAATGTAATGTTTGTTTGTGGAATTAACATAACTCAAAAACCACTGGGCAAATTGACACCAAATTTGGACACAAGACACTTATCAGGCCAACGAGTGACCATCACTCATAAAACACTGAAAAACGCAGCAGAAGAGACTTTGAAAGCCAAAAAACAAAAAAATGCATGCACAAAACCACATATATACACAAACACACATATATACACAAATATATACATACACATACACACACACACAAAATACATAGACAGTCTGGGCCACACACAGCAACACGTGGCAGGGGATGGCTAGTAATAATAATAATAATACTCTGCTTTATTTGCCCAAGGGGGACTGAAACAGCTTAACATAAAAAGCATTTGTATACAATTTGAAGTATACAAATATACCAACATTAAAACAGAATTAAACACAAACAGCACTAAAAAATAAATTCACAATTAAAATCCATCAAAATGTATTCTAAGTTGGGCTAAGCCAAATTAGTTGCCAAAATCAGATGGGTCTGGTGCTATGAAGATACATTTGGCCTTAGGTATCTATGCAAAGCCCAGGAGATAAATCCAAGGTCAAAAGAGACCAGGGAATGGACTCAAGTTAACATATGAAAAGCGAGGCACTTACCTGGGTGGAGTTACCTGACAGCTGCAGGAGGCTGAAATAACAAAACAATACCACCGCAATCAAATGTAAATTGATGTGTTCTTCAGTTTCCTCCAGGGTTTTTTTTATCACCTCTGGAAACCTATTTGCAAGAGGCCAAAATGTGAAGCCTTACAGATTTTTTTTGTGGTGGAGACGAAAGCAAGGATGCTGAGTTTATGCAGAAGTTTGCCCTTGAGTTAGACCAGGCATGGGCAAACTTTGGCCCTCCAGGTGTTTTGAACTTCAACTCTCACAATTGGACTATGGATAGGTGGCAACACATTCTCCCTCTGTCAGCTCCCATGTGGCAATATGAAAGGAGCCTCCCACAAGGTTGTTATTGTGTGTGTGTGTGTGTGTGTGTGTGTGTCAGGAGCGACTTGAGAAATTGCAAGTCGCTTCTGGTGTGAGAGAACTGGTTGTCTGCAAGGATGTTGCCCAGGGGCTGTCCGGATGTTTTGATTTTTTTACCATCCTTGTGGGAGGTTTCTCTCATGTCCTTGCATGAGGAGCTGGAGCTGATAGAGGGAGCTCATCCATGCTCTTCCCCAATTTGAACCTGCGACCTGTTGGTCTTCAGTCCTGCCTGGGTGCTCAATAATAATAATAAATTAATAGATGTTTTGCTGTTTTACCATCCTTATCGGATGCTTCTCTTATGCCCCCACATGGGGAGCTGGAGCTGACAGAGGGAGCTCATCCACACCCTCCCCGGATTTGAACCCACCACCTGTCGGTCTTCAGCCCTGCCAGGGTGCTCAATAATAATAATAAATATATAATATCTATATAAATAAAAATGTAATGTTCGTTTGTGGGATTAACAGAACTCAAAAACCACTGGATGAATTGACACCAAATTTGGACACAAGACACCTAACAACCCAATGTATGTCCTTCACTCAAAAAAATTGATTTTGTCATTTGGGAGTTGTAGTTGCTGGGATTCATAGTTCACCTACAATCAAAGAACATTCTGAACCCCACCAAAAAATGGAATTGAACGAAACTTGGCACAGAGTTCTCCCATGACCAACAGAAAATACTGGAAGGGTTTGGTGGGCAGTGTCCTTTAGTTTTGGAGTTGTAGTTCACCTATATCCAGAGATCACTGTGGACTCAAACAATGATGGATCTGGACCAAACTCTACACAAATATTCAATATGCCCAAATGTGAACACTGGTGGAGTTTGTGGGAAATACAATCTTGACATTTGGAAGTTGTAGTTGCTGGGATTTATAGTTCACCTACAATCACAGAGCATTCTGAACCCCACCAACGATAAAACTCGGCCAAACCTCCCACACAGAACCCCCATGTGATCCACCAAGGTGGGCCATAGCAATGCATGGCAGGGGACGGCTAGCGATAATAACAACAATTATTATTATTGAGTACCCAGGCAGGACTGAAGACCGCCAAGTTGGAGGTTCGAATCTGGGGAGAATGCAGATGAGCTCCCTCTGTCAGCTCCAGCTTCCCATGTGGCGACATGAGAAAAGTCTCCCATAAGGTTGGTTTTTTTCTGTATGTGTCAGAAGCGACTTGAGAAACTCCAAGTCGCTTCTGGGGTGAGAACTGGACGTCTGAAAGGATGTTGCCCAGGGGACGCCCAGATGTTTTACCATCCTGTGGGAGGCTTCTCCCGAGTCCCCACATGGGGAGCTGGAGCTGACAGAAGGAGCTCATCTACGCTCTCTTCAGAATCGAACCTCCGACTTGTCGGTCTTCAGTCCTGCCGGCAGAAGGGTTTAATTGCGCCACCGGGGGCTCCTACAAGGAAGGTAAAACACCCAGTCGTCCCCTGAGCAACATCCTTGCAGACGGTCGATTCTCTCACAGCAGAAGCGACTTGCAGTTTCTCAAGTCACTCCTGACACGAAAAAAAGTATATTTTTAGTCGCTTTTTCGGCTCAAGGCAGTAGCGCCCCCCAAAAGTCGGACGAAGAGGCAGCTGCGCCTTTACCTGACTTTGGGCCAGGTAAGGATGCAGCCAATCAGAGCGCGCCTTTTGGAAACCCACCAATGACCGCCAAGGCCTTCTAGCCCCTTCCCCGGATTTAAAGCGGCAGCCGAATCCCAGCCTATCACTGCAAGAGCATCGCATGCCGTGTACACACACCGATTGCTTTTGGAAGGCGCTTCTGGTGCTCCAGTTGCATCCTAGTAGACAACTTTGGAGAGAGACCGAGACTTCAGGCGAACTTCTTACTTCCACTCCGAATTCGATTTATTTGGTAAGTAGCCTTGCTTTTCTTGCATACCTGCCCAACCTGAGCAGAGATTTGAAGGTTTCTGGGTTTCAGCCGTTCAGCAGTGGAACTCTCTGCCCCGGAGTGTGATGGAGGCTCCTTCTTTGGAAGCTTTTAAACAGAGGCTGGATGGCCAGCTGTCGGGGGTGCTTTGAATGCAATATTCCTGCTTCTTGGACTGGATGGCCCACGAGGTCTCTTCCAACTCTGATTCTATGATTACATTGATATGCTGCCTTTCCTCCTCCTCCCCCAATTTTGCCTTCGGTTCCCAAACTTCTAGACCAAGCACGGGCAAACTTCTGCCCTCCCGGTGTTTTGGACTACAACTCCCAAAATTCCTAACAGCCGGTAGGCTGTTAGGAATTGTGGGAGTTGAAGTCCAAAACACCGGGAGGGCAGAAGTTTGCCCATGCCTGGTCTAGACCTTACTGTCCTTACTGTATCACAACTCCCATCAGCTCCGGTTATGAAATCCACTGATTAGGAATAAAGGAGTTGTAGTCCAGTAACTGGAGGGCCACTTAAAAAGAGACTTGAGACTTTGTCTTCCACAACTGTGATGTTGCAAATGTATATCTTTGATGGAGCTTTAAGGCAGCCCTCCAAATTAGTCTCAAGTGAGTGTTTTGGATTTCAGCTTCCTTCTATCCTCCTTTGTGCTTTCTGGGGATGGTGGGAATTACAATCCAAAGCATCTGGAGGGCAGCTAGGATGAGTTTAAGACACATGGAAACTCTTAAGCACTGAAAAGATCTTGTTTGCCTCATTATGTGTCCTGCTTCTTGGACTGGATGGCCCACGAGGTCTCTTCCAACTCTGATTCTATGATTACATTGATATGCTGCCTTTCCTCCTCCTCCCCCAATTTTGCCTTCGGTTCCCAAACTTCTAGACCAAGCACGGGCAAACTTCTGCCCTCCCGGTGTTTTGGACTACAACTCCCAAAATTCCTAACAGCCGGTAGGCTGTTAGGAATTGTGGGAGTTGAAGTCCAAAACACCGGGAGGGCAGAAGTTTGCCCATGCCTGGTCTAGACCTTACTGTCCTTACTGTATCACAACTCCCATCAGCTCCGGTTATGAAATCCACTGATTAGGAATAAAGGAGTTGTAGTCCAGTAACTGGAGGGCCACTTAAAAAGAGACTTGAGACTTTGTCTTCCACAACTGTGATGTTGCAAATGTATATCTTTGATGGAGCTTTAAGGCAGCCCTCCAAATTAGTCTCAAGTGAGTGTTTTGGATTTCAGCTTCCTTCTATCCTCCTTTGTGCTTTCTGGGGATGGTGGGAATTACAATCCAAAGCATCTGGAGGGCAGCTAGGATGAGTTTAAGACACATGGAAACTCTTAAGCACTGAAAAGATCTTGTTTGCCTCATTATGTGTCCATACAATTCAAAATATAAACAATAACACTATGTTGGGTTGTTGTAGGTTTTTTTCAGGCTATATGGCCATGTTCTAGAGGCATTCTCTCCTGACGTTTTGCCTGCATCTATGGCAAGCATCCTCTGAGTGCTTGCCATAAATGCAGGCAAAATGTCAGGAGAATGCCTCTAGAACATGGCCATATAGCCCCCAAAAAACCTACAACAACCCAGTGATTCCAGCCATGAAAGCCTTCGACAATACAATAACACTATAACACTACTTTTGTTCCTGGGCTCTAAATGTCATTTCCCAATTGGTTCTATCACAAAAATATGGCAAAACTTTACTCAACTGCAAAAAACTTTATTTTTACATAACTTCTTGCAGCACCTTTTCCTATAGTTTTTTCAATGACTATCTCAGGGCCCTTCCACACAGAATATAAAGGCAGAATAAACCACAATATCTGCCTCAAATATTTCAGTCCACAGTCCCATATGCCCATTATGTAATAATAATAATAATATTGATATAATATAAATAGATCCACACTGCCATATATCTGAGTACACACTGCCATATATCCCAGATCAAAGCAGATAATGTGGGATTTTATTCAGCTGTGTGGAAGGGGGCCTCGGAGTCTCAACCAATTCAACATAGTTTGTGACAGGCACAAAAACAATACTACTTTCAAATCAGGAATAGATTTTATTCAAATTTTGTTACATGGTGTCATTGATCATTCAATAACATTTTATTTTTCAAAAACAAAACAAAAGTTACAGCAAGATGGAAAATGCTTATTTTGATTGCTTTCATTCAGTATGTATTTGAAAAAATTGCCATTAAGAAAAGCAGGAGAAAAGTCATTTATTATGGGAGCCCCTTTTGGTGGGACCCATTAAGCCAGCATTTCTCAATCTAGGGGTCAGGGCCCTTGAGGGGTCGCAAGGGGGTGTCAGATGGGTCGCCAGAGACCATCAGAAAAAAAACAATATTTCCTGTTGCTCATGGGGATTCTGTATGGGAAGTTTTGTTCAGTTCCATCATTGGTGGCCTTCAGAATGCTCTTTGATTGTAGGTGAACTATAAATCCCAGCAACTACAACTCCCAAATGTCAAAGTCTATTTTCCCCAAACTCCACCAGTGTTCACATTTGGGCATATTAAGTATTCATGCCAAATTTGGTCCAGATCTATCATTGTTTGAGTCCACAATGCTCTCTGGATGTGGGTGAACTACAACTCCAAAACTCTAGTTCAATGCCCACCAAAGCCTTCTAGTATTTTCTGTTATTCATGGGAGCTCTGTGTGCCAAGTTTAGCCCAATTCTATCATTGGTGGAGTTTGGAATGCTCTTTGATTGTAGGTGAACTATAAATCCCAGCAACTACAACCCCCAATGTCAAGGTCAATTTTCCCCAAACTCCACCAATGTTCATATTTGTATCTGTGCCAAGTTTGGTCCAGATCCATCATTGTTTGAGTCCACAATGCTCTCTGGATGTAGGTGAACTACAACTCTAAAACTCAAGGTCAATGCCCACCAAAGCCTTCCAGTATTTTCTGTTGGTCGTGAGAGTTCTGTGTGCCAAGTTTGGTTGAATTCCATTGTTGGGGGAGTTCAGAATGCTCTTCGGTTGTAGGTGAACTATAAATCCCAATAACTACAATTCCCAAATAACAAAAATCAACCCACACCCCCCCACCCCCCACTACCCCACCAGTATTCAGATTTGTGTGTATCTCATATTTGTGCCAAATTTGGTCCAGTGAATGAAAATACATCCTGCATATCAGATGTTTACATTACAATTCATAACAGTAGCAAAATTGCAGTTATGAAGTAGCAACAAAAGTAATTTTATGGTTGGGGGTCACCACAACATGAGGAACTATATTAAGGGGTCAAGATATTAGGAAGGTTGGGAACTACTGGTCTAGGCATTAATAAACAGAATAATCCCATGAGATGGCTAACCAACAAGGTTTTTAAGATCAATAGTAGTAGTAGTAGTAGTAGTAGTAGTAGTAATATTTATTTATATTGCCCCCTATCATCCCTAAGATACTCAGGGCAGATTCCAAACATAAAAGGCAAACATTCATTGTTTGAAAATAATATTTTTTACATATACATAACACAGCATGTACAACATAATAAACATATAAAGTGTGACAGACCTTGTATCTGTTGCTCACCCATTCTGATGTCTTTTCTATTCTTTTCTAGAGAAACCATGGAGGCTCATGGCATGAAGCGCAAGACCTGTGAGCAGGACAGCGATGGCGCAGAAAACCCAGTGCAGCAATACAAGCGCTGCACCTACTTGAAGGATGTCTCTCATTGGAAACTCTTTGTCTTCAATGAGAAGCACTCAACAGACCTGCGCATGCGTGTCCTTCTCCATAACGCAGACCACTACATTAGGGAAAAAGTGGAGCTGCTCCTGAATCAAGCAGATCAAGAACTGGTTTTCAAACCAGTGTCCCCCTCCAAGGAAATCAGTTGGGACCAAGAAAACCATGGGTTGCTCTTTGAGGAAGCAGAACATCAGCACTGACACAGCATTGGAGTGGCCAGGCTTCTGAGAAGGACATATTGCCACTTTTGCACAATAATTTACAGAGATCTATTCTCCTGAAGCATCCTCCCATGAACTCTGATGTGGATGTAACCAGCTCTGCACCTTCACAAAGCTTGGCTGCAAACTTTGAAACAGAGGCCAGTATCAAGATGCCCTTTCCTGGACAGAAAAACTTTGACCCTGTATTTGGGAATTATGAGAACACAGCTTTGCAGCTTGGAACTTCTGGACTCATTGCTGAGCCTGGAACCTCAGGTTTTGGCAATGGCCAGGGGAACATTTGCACATTTAAAATTTGTGTGCCAGCTGCACCGATACCTTGAGAAGCCAGATTTTGCCACAGTGGTCCATTCTTTCATTACATCTAGGATAGACTACTGCAACACATTCTACATGGGGTTGCCTTGTAGACTGTTTGGAAGCTTCAAGTGGTCCAACAAGCAGCAACCAGGTTGCTCATCAGAGCGGCATACAGGGAGCGTACAACTTCCATGTTGTGTCAGCTCCACTGGCTGCCAGTCTGCGACCAAGTAAAATTCAAAGTGCTGGCTTTAGCCTATAAATTCCTAAACGGTTCCGGTCCAGTTTATCTGTCCAAACATATCTTCCCCTAGGGGCCAGCTAGAAACCAGAGATCTCCTAGGGAGACCCTGCTCTCAGTCCTGCCACATTCACAGGTGCAATTAGCGGGGATGAGGGACCAGGCCTTCTCGGTGGTGGCCCCTTAACTGTAGAACTCCCTCCTCAAGATCAAATCAGCCCACTCCCTCCTAGCTTTCAGGAAGCAACTTAAGACCTGGTTATTTAGAAAGGCATTCAGTGAATGATAGAAACGTGGAAATACGGAAGTAGTTAAAGATATCCACAGGTTTATGCAAGGCCTAAATGTTTTATGTATTATGTATGACTGTTTTTTAAGAGTTTTATAACTTTAATGATTTTAATATATTGTCATTGCTGTTTTGATATGTGTTTTATACATATAAGGCACTGAATTTTGTCATTAATTATGTTGGGAACTGCTTTGAGTCCCCCAGGGGTAAGAAAAGTGGTATATAAGTGCAATAAATTAATAAAATAACTATCTCTGCAGCCTGCCTTGAGATGTTGTTTCAGCCAACATTGATACATCAGAGTTTGACAGCATCCTTAGTGCCAAGAGCATGCATCCCCAATCATAGACATGGACCTTCTTGATCAAAACTTGGGCAATTTAATTGCATCCACAGAGCTGCACTTCAACACCAAATATGTTCCAGAAACTGACTTTCTGATGCTGCATTTGGATAATTTATGGGCTCAGGTGATCTCACTTTGCAATAATAATAATAGTAATAATCATAATGCATTATATTATATTGTATATATTTATATAGTATTTGCATTATATTAATATTAATGTAATGCAAAAGCTCTGGCATAAACCAATACAGGTGGTTCCATTGGTAATCGGCACACTGGGTGCCATGCAAAAGATCTGAGTCAGCATTTGGAAACAAACATTGACAAAATCACAATCTGTCAACTGCAAAAGGCCACCTTACTTGGAACGGTGCACATTTGAAAATACATCACACAGTCCTAGATGCTTGGGAAATGTTTGAATGGTGATTTTGTGATATGAAATCCAGCATATAGATCTCATTTGCTGTGACATATTGTGTTTTTGTGTCAATAATAATAACAGTAATATAAATATTATTTCTAGACTGCCCTTTCTCCCCAAAGGGACAGGGTAATTTACATACATATAAAACATTCAATGCCATAATTAAATCATACAACATCAAAAGATGAGAAATAAACATTAACAGACTTATGACAAT
This sequence comes from Anolis sagrei, assembly GCF_037176765.1. Classification (NCBI taxonomy): domain Eukaryota; kingdom Metazoa; phylum Chordata; class Lepidosauria; order Squamata; family Anolidae; genus Anolis; species Anolis sagrei. The sequence continues at coordinate 96,502,108 of NC_090034.1, forward strand.
AAAAGAGTTCAGATTAAAATAAGAGATACAAATAAGAGATACAAAGTAACCAACTGAACTGGAACAACAATATCCCACCCCTTCTCATATCAGCACAATCCTAAGATCTACAGAGACACTCGTTGGAACACCTCAGCAAGCAAGAGTCCAAAAGTAGCAGGCTCAAACCCAGAACCCCAGTCAATGGCTGATACCAAATGAGAGACACAGAAAACTGGGTGACTTGAAAGGCACTGAACAGACTGCTCTCTGGCACCATGAGATGCAGAGCCAACCTTAAGAAATGGGGCTACAAAGTGGAGTTGACAACATGCGAGTGTGGAGAAGAGCAAACCACAGAACACCAATTACAATACAACCTGAGCGCTGCCACATGCACAATGGAGGACCTTCTTATAGCAACATCAGAGGCACTCCCAAGTGGCCAGCTACTGGTCAAAGGACATTTAATAGAATGGCAAGTTTGTGGGTTTAAAAAAACCCCAAAACAACTGCTTGGTTCGCTCCTAATATAATATAGTAAGTAAATTAAATATCAGCACAAGTAAATTTTCTGACCCAAATCTTCATAAGTTTTATCTGCAAAGCATTTCATAAACACTGTTCATGGAGAAAAAATATTGGATTTGGTCTATTCCCCTCAACATTCACTCACTGTCTATTTATTTGGTCAAGAGGCATCGAGATCCCATGATAGGCAAAACTTCCCTACAACAACATAACAAGGAAAGAAAGGCAAGCCATCAAAGACCTCAACTCAGATCCAGATATCATCATTCTCCCAGCAGACAAGGGGAATGCCACAGTAATCATGGAAACAGAACAATACAAAGAAAAGATCAAACAACTCTTGGATCCCACAATACACAAAAAACTAAAACAAGACCCAACTGGCAAAATAACCAGGAAAACTAACACTCTGACCAAGAACTCTTCAATCAACTTTGACATACACCAACAACTTTGCAAATCGGAAGCCCACCCACCTAGGTTTTATGGACTCCCAAAAATCTATAAGGACTCCATCCCACTCAGACCTATCGTGAGTGCCATTGGATCCCCCAAATACGATTTGGCAAAATTTTGGCTGCACAGCTACAAACTCGTATTGGCTCACTAGGCACTACATCAAGAACTTAACCTAAAAATATGGGAGAAATGGGGGAAAAAATGGATGCCATTTTTCTCAAAGGAAGCCCCAATAGGGAGTTTGAGGAACAAAGAGGATAGGGGACAGTAAAATAAAAGTGCATGAACAAAAATTAGTTATGATGATGTTTAGAGCCGCACATGCTGTGATTGCCTGGGGGTGGAAAGAAAAAAAAGAAATGGACCCTGGGAAAATGGTATGAATATGTGTGGGAACAAGTACAATTGGAAATTATGGACATTATAAGAAATGAAAAACTATGGTCTGAAAAGCAGAAGGAAATCAAAGAAATATGGTCACCCTTTAAAAATTGGATACAAGAAGCTAAACCAGAAGACGATCATTGGGGGGGGGGGGGGGAAACTAGATAGAATGTAACAATGGCTCGAATAAATGAAGAAGGACCAAATTGTCAACGGGGGGAGGGTTATGGGGTGGAAAGAAAAAATGAATTGAAACTAAAGCAATGTAAAGATAAATGTATTACAAATAGTTGCTAATACAATAAAGATTTTTTAAAAAGTACTTAACCCACTTCATAGAAAAAAAAATCAGCAACCTCAAGCTGAACACCAATGACAAACTGATCAGCTTCGATGTGGTGTCTCTATTTACCTAAGTCGAACAGCTGAGAGCAAGTTTTGGAGGACGCTCTTTCCCAACACGTGTTTCTTCCTTCCCTATTCACGCTGGTTGCCTTTTTTTTCCAAAGAGGGAGGAAACGGCGTGCTGAATATTGCTCACCAAATTAAAACCTAACTTTGAGTCTAGTCCGTGGAGAGTTCAGGCAAGCTTTCTACACGGAACACTTTGAAAAACAAACTTCTACATGGAACACTTTGAAAAACAAGTCCTAGAAACATCAACAAAATGGAAAATGCAAAACACGAAGCTGATTGGTTAGGCTATGCCCGAGAAGCTAGCTGAGCCTGGGATTTTTGGCAACAGTTACCATTTTTAGGTTCAATACAAAATGTGTCAAACCAAATATCAGGAACTGATTGGGTTAGAACAAAAGAAATGGCAGTCTTAGTACAAAGAGAGGGAATGGGAAATGACAGGGAAATAAAGAAAGAATTGAGTGCCCACAAGCAGGGATAGTATTTGGATGGAAAGACAAATCAAATTGGACGGTAAATAAATGGTTTCAGTATATGGTGGACCAAATGGAATTTCAAATTATGGATATAAAACTAAATGATTCAAAATGATTGGACCCTTTAAGAGCCTCCTGGTCTCAGTGGCAGAAACAGTCCAGAAGGTAAGAGCTTTTACACCAGCATTCCACAACCCTATTTGCATTGGCTATTGAGCCATTAGCATATTCAATAAGGATTGAAGGCTATAAGGTGGGCAATGAAGAAATTAGGATAAATCTTTATGCTGATAATGCTATGATAACTTTAGGAGAGGAGGAGTCATCATTAAAATCAATAGTTAAAATAGTTAGGGACTTTGGAAAAACTTTGAGCCCAACAATTTTGGGAAATCGGGGATATTACGTATATAACACTCTAACATGGAAAGAACTCAAGAAGGCTCAAAATATCACAGGAGTGAAATTGAGGGAAAAAGAAGAGAACCAGAGTACAATGTCTTTGAGTGCTGGAGATCTTGATGTTTCTTCCTATCTCTTGGGGTATGCTCCAACAACACAGTTCTATATCTAGAATGTGGAGATGTTGGGAGGGGAAGAATGGAGTCCCAGAAATTACTTCAACGTGCACAGTAGAGAGTCTGAAAAGAAAGCACAAAACTCAAGGAATGTCTTGTATGTAGGTGTTCCTATACGCCTACATTAAGAATCCTTCTTTCTATCCAATGCAACCATAAATCCAGCCCAAGGACTTATTTAGAGTACATAGAAGTCATGCTCTGTTCCATGCTTTCCATTCTTCACCTTCTCCAGGGAATCCAGAGTCTCCGGTGGCTTCAAGTGCTTTGAGCAGGAGGGTTATGGTGCAGGAATCCTGCTACAATGGATCCTCTTTGTCTCCAACGACATCAAGTAAAGCTTCATCACATTCCCATGTCAAGGGAATAGAGAACTGGACCAACAGGCAGTATTTCCGAATGCTGTGTCTTTTGGAAGCACAAGTCTCCAGGAACACAACATCAGTGTTCTCTAGCTCCAGCCAAGGAAAAGTAGCCTAGAAACTGCAGGTCTATGCCCTCACTAATGCAGTTTTCCCACTTCTTGGCAGGGGGTTGGACTCCATGGCCCATGAGGTGTCTTTCAACTCCATGATTCTTGCTAGATAGGGTCTGCAGCAGTGTTCTGGCACAGGCTCCGATCTGGGAGTAGCTCCACTTTAAGACCTCACTTCCAGCTCTGAAGCCAAGGCTATAGATCTCAAGCAGGGGACTGGTGCCTGGTATGCCTTCTCCTGGGATAAACTGCTCTGCAAACGTCCTCTCCCGACATTTCTCCCACATCTATGGTAGGCATCCTCAGAAGTTGTGAGGTCTGTTGGAAACTAGGCAAGCTTTGAGATCATGCCCAACAACTCCATGCCGTCTTCCAGCAACCTCTGCATCTTTTCTTTGTAGAACACACTTTACTACTAGAGTTCCTTGATTTTCATTCCGCTACAACTTTGACATCTAGTTCATAAAGGTGTGAGGGATTTGAAAAGTCTCTACTAAGCCCATTGTAGTCCTCCAAACTACCCCATGGATCTTCTCCCATGTTGAGAAGCAAGTTGGGATGAGTAGTTGCCACTGTTGCTTCATTTCTTCTTGTTAAGGCAGGGATAGAGGAATCTTTCAGAATTTGGATGAAGTACCAACAGCAACACGGTCTCAGAGAAAACACTGGCATTTTCAGACAGGAGCCTGCAATCCAAATTAGTAAAATAAGGAATAGATTATATACTTTTTAGATAGTATAGATGAAGACTGCTTCAACAAAAGTCAGTCTCCTTCAAGCAATCAATAGAATGCATAAAGGAAAGTACTACATCTCTTGGGCTTCTCTGCTTGCAGTGCAGTAAAGCAAGAGAGTATCAATCCAAATATACTAGTTACATTGAGATATATATTAAGAATACAACAAAATTTGTTTGCTTATAATAAAAATTCAAGCAGAAAAGGCTCAACAGAGCAGATACTCACCATCTTGAAGCAGGAAGAGTAGTGGAAGGAAAGAAGGAAGGAAGGAGGCACCTTTTATGTGGCCAGAGATACACCTGGAAACTTCTGTGGTCAGGTTGTTCAGGTGCCTGGTTCCTTAATAGTCATGCATTACACCTGGTGCTGATGAATCAAATGGGGAAAAGGTCTAAAGAGGTGGCATGCGAATGAGATTGCTGTGAGTTTTCAGGGCTGTATGGCCATGTTCCAGCAGCATTCTCTCCTGACGTTTTGCCTGCATCTGTGTCTGGCATCCTCAGATATACTGTTGGTAGTGAAGCAAGTAGAGTGTATATAAACCAGTGAAATGTCCAGAGTGGGAGAAAGAACCCATGTCTGTTTAAATTAAGAAGCATTCTCTCCTGACATTTTGCCCACATCTATGGCAGGCATCCTCAGAGGTTGTGAGGTCTGTTGGAAACTAGGCAAGTGAGATTTATATATCTGTGGCAAAAATAGCTCTTGTGTGTTTGATGCAAGTGTGAATGTTGCAATTGGCCATCTTGAATAGCATTGAAAGGCCTTGCAGCTTCAAAGCCTGGCTGCTTCCTGCTTGGGGGAATCCTTTGTTGAGAGGTGTTAGCTGGCCCTGACTCATTCATGTCAGGAATTCCCCTGTTTTTTTAGTGTTGCTCTTTATTTATTGTCCTGATTTTAGAGTTTTAAATACTAGTAGCCAGATGAAAATGAACAAAATCTGGCTACCAGTATTTAAAAACTCTAAAATCAGGACAGTAAATAAAGAGCAACACCCAAAAAGCAGAGGAATTCCAGACAAGAAGCAATGAGGGCCAGATAACACCTCTCAACATAGGATACCCCCAGACAGGAAACAGTCAGGCTTTGGAGCTGCAAGGCCATTCAATGCTAATCAAGGTGGCCAATTGCAACATTCACACTTGCCTCAAGCAGACAAGAGTTCTTTCTCCCACCCTGAGCATTATTCCGACCATACAGCCTGGAAAACTCATAGCAACCCAACCCTATACTGCCTAGACCTCCATTGCTGTTATAGCAAATGGGAAAGGAGGTGGAGAGAGCTTTAAGAAGGTGTATTTCCCAATGGTTCTTGACAATCTGAAGGGCAAAGGCAGTGGACTATGGAGTACTATTTCCACACAATTCCTAAATATATTTGGTTGAATTTGAGATGTACTATAGTTCCCGGGCGTTGTACTAGCCAGTCAAACCTAGGGTGAGGAATGCTGAGTACTGCAGTCTAACATATCTTGACAGCCACAGGATGACTGGTCCTGTTTTCATCAGACATATGTCGTGTAGCAGCTAAAAAAGCCAATGGAATTTTAGCTGGCGGCATCAACAGAAATCTAGTGCCTAGATCCAGGGAAGTCATTGAACCCCTCTATTCTGCCTTGGTCAGACCACACCTGGAAAACTGTGTCCAATTCTGGGCACCACAATTTAAGGAAGATGTTGACAAGCTGGAATGTGTCCAGAGAAGGGCAACTGAAATGATCAAGGGTCTGGAGAACAAGCCCTATGAGGGGCGGCTTAAAGACCTGGGCATGTTTAGCCTGAAGAAGAGAAGACTGAGAGGAGACATGATGAGGACCATGGATCAATATGTGAGAGGAGGTCATAGGGAGGAGGGAGCAAGCTTGTTTTCTGCTGCCTTGGAGACTAGGGTGTAGAAAAATGGCTTCAAACTACAGGAAAGGAGATTCCACCTGAGCATGAGGAAGGACTTCCTAACTTTGAGAGCTGTTCAGCAGTGGAACTCTCTGCCCCGGAGTGTGGTGGAGGCTCCTTCTAGGGAGGCTTTAAACAGAGGCTGGATGGCCATCTATTGGGGGTGCTTTGAATGTGTTTTTCCGGCTTCTTGGCAGAATGAGGTTGGACTGGATGGCCCATAAGGTTTCTTCTTAGAATAGAAGATAGTGTAGATGGAGTGTCTTTATATGTTAGAGAATATGTATAACAATATCCTCCCCTTCCACATCCAATAGACTCCTGTGTCGGTTTAATTTACTAACAGAACTCTGCAACCTATATAGTATATTTTTCTCTATCTCCCATTCCCTCTTTAATTTATGTTATAAAATAGTGAAAATGAAATAAGAACTTGTAAAGTAGTTTAGTAGGTTGGCGGGACATCTGAGGCTGGATCTACGTTGCCATGCAGTGCAATTACACACTAACTTCATTGAACTGGATTATATGGCAGTGCAGACTCATACAATATAGTTCAATATATTTAATCTGCATTATCTGAAACTGTGTTGTATGGCAGTGTAGATGAAGCCTGAAATGGAGTAAGCCCAACCTCAAGCTGACTACATGATTTCCCCTTGGGCTAAGTCATCCATCCTTCTCTCTCCCATAGAGTCTGAGGCTAATGCCGCTACCTACAACTCATTTTGGTCCAGTGTTTCTCAATCTGGGGGTAGCAAGGGGATGTCAGGGGGTTGCCAAAGACTATCAGAAAACACAGTATTTTCTGTTGGTCATAGAGGTTCTGTGTGGGAAGTTTGGCCCAAATCTATCGTTCGTGGGGTTCAGAATGCTCTTTGATTGAAGGTGAACTGTGAATCCCAGCAACTACAACTCCCTAATGTCAAGGTCTATTTTTCCCAAGCTCCACCAGTATTCACATGTGAGCATATTGAATATTCATGCCAAGTTTGGTCCGGAGCCATCATTGTTTGAGTCCACAGAGCTCTCTGGATGGAGGTGAACTAAAACTACCAAACTCAAGGTCAATGCCCACCAAACTCTTCCAGCATTTTCTGTTAGTCATGGGAGCTATGTGCACCAAGTTTGGTTCAATTCCATCATTGGTGGGGTTCAGAATACTCTTTGATTGTAGGGGAACTACAAATCCCAGCAACTACAACTCCCAAATGTCAAGGTCTATTTCCCCCAAATTCTACTAGTGTTCACATTTGGGCATATTGAGTATTCGTGCCAAGTTTGGTCAAGATCCATCATTGAGTCCACAGTGCTCTCTGGATGGAGGTGAACTCCAACTCCCAAACTCAAGTTCAATGCCCACCAAACCCTTCCAGCATTTTCTGTTGGTCATGGGAGTTCTGTATGCCAAGTTTGTTTCAATTCCATCATTGGTGGAGTTCAGAATGCTCTTTGATTGTTCGTTGAACTACAAATCCCAGCAACTACAAGTCCCAAATGACAAAATCATCCTCCCTCCCCCAACCCCACCAGTATTCAAATTTGGCCATATTGGGTGTTTGTGCCAAATTTGGTCCAGTGAATGAAAATACATCTTGCATATCAGATATTTATATTATGATTCATAACAGTAGCAAAATTACAGTTATGAAGTAGCAATGATAATAATTTTTTGGTTGGGGAACACCACAAAATGAGTAACTATATTAAGGGGTTGCAGCATTAGGAAGATTGAGAACCACTGCTTTAGTCAGTCCTTGACTGGGAACCCTACTTTGCTGCCTTCTCCTCTTCCAAGGTCACGGATGATGCTTAATTTGGGGGTTTTGCCCCACTCCTGGCTGGCATATTCCTGATAACTACACATTCCCTTTGAGAGTTTGTAGTAGGAGTTTTAACCACAATCCGGACTCCTTTTAAGTATAGAGATGGAGGAAATAGAGCCCCCCAGATATTCTGATCCTCTAGTTTCCAGCAATCTTGACTTGGCTGATGGGAGTTGCACCTCAAAAGCAACATCTGGGGAACAATGTTTTGCCTCCCTGCCCCTCAGGCACTGCATAAGCCACATTGCTTGACCATTTAATACCTCATTTTCAAGAACCCCAAATAAATAGTCCCAAAGGGAAATGGCCCTTTAAGGCTTCTGGATATCACCTGCAATTGATTAAATCAGTGTCAGGTGTGACCCAGTTTTGTTTGCCCCTGTGTTGAGAACCTGAAGCCAAATACTTTGTAACTTTTAGTTAATGCTGATTGTATCTTGTTAAGCAAAGTGGTGTGTTAAAGGGAAAGTAAAGGTCTCTTGCTCAGTTAGTTTCTTTTTATTTGATTTTGCATTTAGTTCTGAAATCTATTTATAGTCTAGTGCTTTTGATATCTATGATGGACTCCACAAAGCTGGATGCAAAATAAAACTTTCTAGGGCTTGAAAAGTACCTCCTGCAAACAGCAAGCAAACCTCCAAGCCACATTTTGGTGTCTCCTAGTGTTTTATTCCATTGTTGTTATTATTACTACTAATTGTACCTTCCACGCACAATCTTCCCTCCCTCTTTCTCTCCTTTCTTTCTTTCTTTCTTTCTCTCCTTCCTTCTTTTTCTTTTCCTTCTTTCTTCCTTCTCTACCTGTGTCTTTCCTCTCTTCCTTTGCTCTTTGGTTCCATCCTTATCTCTCTCATTCCTTATTTCACTTTTTGAATTTTCTTCTCTCCTTCCTTCTCTACCTTTCTTTCCTTCTCTCCTTCCCCCCTTCTTTCCCTCTTTTTCTCCCTCCTTTTCTCCTTCCTTCCCCCTTTCTGTGTATATGGGTATGAGGAGATTCCATCTGAACATTAGGAAGAACTTCCTGACTGTGAGAGCCGTTCAGCAGTGGAACTCTCTGCCCTGGAGTGTGGTGGAGGCTCCTCCTTTGGAAGCTTTTAAACAGAGGCTGAATGGCCATCTGTCGGGGGTGCTTTGAATGCAATATTCCTGCTTCTTGGCAGGGGGTTGGACTGGATGGCCCATGAGTTCTCTTCCAACTTTATGATTCTATCATTCTATGTGTTTTGTGTGTGTATATATGCATGTATGTATTTGTATATATGTGTGTGTTTGTATATATTCTGCATATGTGTTTTGTGTGTGTATATGAGTATATATGTGTGTTTGTGTATATTCTGTGTACATGTGTTTTGTGTGTGTATATATGCATATATGTGTGTGTATATTTGTGTATATGTGTATATATGTGTGTTTGTGTATATATGTGGTTTTGCACATGCGTTGTAATGTATTTTTTATTTTTTGGCTTTTCAAGTCTCTTTTGCTGTGTTTTTCAGTGTTTTTATGAGTGATGGTCACTCATTGGCCTGAAAGGTGCACTGTGTCCAAATTTGGTGTCCGTTCATCCAGTGGTTTTTGAGTTATGTTAATCCCACAAATGAACATTACATTTTATTTATATAGATTACTACTGTTTCCAGTATTACAATACAATATGTCTATCCTAGCTTCCATCCCTTGTTATTGTGTGCCTTCAAGTAATTCCTAATTTATGGAAACCCTCTCATTGGGCTTCTTGGCAAGATTTAGGGTTTGGGAGAGAGTTGCCCTGGCTTTCCTCCAAGGCTGAGACAGTGTGACTTGCCCAAGGTCACCTATTGGGTTTTGATAGTTGAGTGATAAATAAATTATCAACCATTGAAATCCACAAGCATGTGGACAATTTCAACAGAAAGGAGAAAACCATGTAAATAAACAAAATCTGGCTACTATTTAAAAAAAACCCTCTAAAATCAGGACCGTAAATAGAGAGCAACATTCAACAAGCAGGGGAATTCCAAACAAGAAACAATCAGGGCCAGCTAACACCTCCAAACAAAGGATTCCACCAGGCAGCAATCAGCCAGACTTTGGAGCTGCAAAGCCATTCAATGCTAATCAAGGAGGCCAATTGTAACATTCACACTTGCCTCAAGCAGACAAGAGTTCTTTCTCCCACCATGGACATTATTCCACAGATATATAAACCCCACTTGACCAGTTTCCAGCACACTTCACTACCTCTGAGGATAAGTTAGTATCAACTAATAAGATTGAGATGGATTACATAAAAATGGATTAATTATATAGAATTATATAAGCCTGGTACAATACAAAAAGAGAGGAAACATAATGATATATAATAAAGGCTTGCTTATATAAATACTAACACATTCCACAGATATATAAACCCAATTTTCCGAGTTGTGAGGTCCAATTCCTGACATGAAACTATCAGGGCCAGCTAACACCTCCCAACAAAGGATTTCCCCAGGCAGGAAACAGCTAGGCTTTGAAGCTGCAAGGCCATTCAGTATTAATCAAGGTGGCCAATTGCAACATTCACACTTGCATCAAACACACAAGAGCTCTTTTTGCAACCCTGGACATTCCACAGATATATAAATCTCACTTGCTTAGTTTCCAACAGACCTCAGAACCTCTGAGAATGCCTGCCATAGATGCAGGTAAAACGTCAGAAGAGAATGCTTCTGGAACATGGCCATACAGCTCAGAAAATTCACATCAATCGAGTGATTCCAGCCATGAAAGCCTTCAACAACACTATAAATAAATTATTTCTGAGTGTATGTGATGCTTTGACAAGCAAATTAGGAGCATCTTTCTCTTCCTCTTACAGACTGCATAACAGACCTCACAACCTCTGAGAATACCTGCCATAGATGTGGGCGAAATTAGTGCACTTTGACCCCACTTTACTTGCTATGGCTCAATGCTATGGAGTCCTGGGAGTTGTAGTTTTGCAAGGTCATTAGCCTTCTTTGCCCAAGAGTGCTGGTGCCTCATCACACTACAACAACCAGGGATCCATAGTAATAAACTTTAGCTATTAAAATGGTGCCAAACTGCACTAACTCTACAGTGTAGATGCAGCCAGGGAAGAAACCCCCTGTTTAGAAATCTTCCATTGTGTGCTGTGCTATTTTGGGAGGTAAAGCCCTGGAGATATATCCAGGGATGGCAGAATCCATTGAGTCGCCCTCACTTAACATACAAAAAGCAAGGAAGAAATTTGGGTGGGGTTACCTTATGGCCAAAAAAATAACCATACAATACCTTATTTACATGTAAATAGATTGTGGTTCACATTCCCTCCAGGGGTTTTTAACAGCTGTGCTGCAAGAGTCGCAAATGTGAACTCTTCACAGACTTGGGGTGCCATAGCTTAATGCTATGGAATCATTTGGAGGTGTGCATTATTGAGGCAGGAAATTGTAAAACTACAGTTTCCATCATTTCATAGCACTGAGCCATGGGAGTTAAAATGGGGACAAAAATGCATTAATTCTACTGTGTAGATGCACCTGACATCTCTCAACCTGTTATGAAAAAAGGAGAATCAGGAACAGTTACTTTTAGGAATTTGTATTTTCGAAATCGTGCAAATATTGTGGTGCATTGCAACTATTTCTGCAAGATGTATCCCCCCCCCCCCCCAAACAAAGGAATTTTGCTACACTCCCTAAATTTCTTAGAAAAAGTATGGAAAATCATTCAATTTTAAAAGTCTTTTCCTGGGTTCTTTTTTCTTTGGATGCCTAAACAGTACTCCAAAATGCTCAAGGGAAAATTGGGAACAAACCGCATTGAGTCGCCTAATTGGGCTGAAAAATACGGTATAGAAATAAAGCAAATAAATAAATAACCTGATGGGAAAATTCACTGTGAAGCAAAAATTATATTTGGGGATGTTGATAATGCCTTACTCCTTCCATTCCATATCTAAAGGAATAGATTTCAGGAGCTATAGTCTTTGAAAAGTAACTTTTCCAGGTTCTGGATGGTTATTTATTTATCATGTCATCAGCAATCTGGATGGTAGGGAACTATAATAGCCATTACTTGGCATACTATTATATTATATTATATTGTATTATATTATACTATAGTATAATATTTGATATTATACTATACTATATTATATTATATTTTTATATTTAATTATTTTATATATTATGCTATAGTAAGGTATAGTATGGTATATTATCATATCATATTACTAACTGTACCCGCCATGCGTTGCTCCCTCTTTCTCTCCTTCTTCCCTCCCTCTTCTTCTTTCCCTTTTTCTTTCCTTCTCTAGCTGTTTCTTTCCTCGCTCCCTTTGCTCTTTGGTTCCATCCTTCCTTGTCTCCTTCCTTCCTTCCTTCCCTCCCTCTCTCTCTCTTTCTTTCATTCCTTCTTCCTTCCTTCCCTCTATCTTTCCTTCCTTCTTTCACTTTTTAATTTCATTCTCTCCTTTTTTCCTTTTTTTCTTTCTCTCTCTCCTTCTTTCCCTTTCTCTCCCTCCTTCTTTTTTCTCCTTCCTTCCTTCCCCCTTTCTGTGTTTTGTGTGTGTGTGCATTGTGTGTATATATTTGTATATGGATATATGTGTGTGTTTGTGTATATATGTGGTTTTGCATATGCGTTGTAATGTATTTTTGTGGGCTTTTAAAGTGTCTTCTGCTTTGTTTTTCAGTGTTTTTAAGAGTGGTGGTCACTCGTTGGCCTGATAGGTGTACTGTGTCCAAATTTGGTGTCAATTCGTCTGGTGGTTTTTGAGTTATGTTAATCCCACAAATGAAAATTACATTTTTAGTTATATAGAACTAGCCATCCTGTGCCACACGTTGCTGTGGCCCAGTCTGTGTATATGTATTTCGTGTGTGTATATATATGTATATGTGTGTGTATATATTTGTGTATATGTGTGTTTGTGTATATATGGGCATGCATTGTAATGTGTGTGTTTTCCTATTTTTGGCTTTTAAAGTCTCTTCTTCTGTGCTTTTCAGTGTTTTTATGAGTGATGGCCACTTGTTGGCCTGATAGGTGTTTTGTGCCCAAATTTGGTGTCAATTCGTCTGGTGGTTTTTGAGTTATGTTAATCCCAAAAACGAACATTACATTTTTATTTAGATAGAATTTGTGTCTATATAGACATTTCTACCCTGCATTCATCCCAGGTGAGTCCTGCAGCGCCCCCTAGAGGCCGGGAGAAGCAGCAGCCGCGACCAGGTAAGGAAGCAGCCAATCAGACCGCGCCCTTTTGGAAGCCCACCAATGAACGCCAACCCCATTCCCCAAAACCACCTCCCAATATCATTCTGAATAAAAGCGGGACCAAATCGCAAAAGTGTGTGGACGCTGATGAAACTCACTAAATCTGGCGAGAAGGAGAGAAAGCCTGAGGGACCCTCAAACTAAACACTGGGCTTTGTAGGTAGGTAGCTAGCTATCCTTCTTCCTTTTGCAACCCTGCCCATAAAGGGAAGAATTTCTCAGAAGTAGCAAAGTGTGGGTCGTTTTATTTCATTACATTTGTTGTTGTTGTTTATATTTTGCTTTTAATCCAATGCATTGGAGGAACTACAACTGTACATCTGTAAAGCTCTGGCCTTCTCTTTGCTTTGGGTGCATCTACACTGTAGAATTACAGTGTAGGGAAGTCATGCTCCCCATGCTCTATTCTGCTTTGGTTAGACCACACCTGGAATATTGTGTCCAATTCTGGGCACCACAATTCAAGAGGGAGATTGACACGCTGGAATGTGTCCAGAGGAGGGCGACTAAAATGATCAAGTGTCTGGAGAACAAGCCCTATGAGGAGTGGCTTAAGGAGTTGGGCATGTTTAGCCTGAAAAAGCGAAGGCTGAGAGGAGATATGATAGCCATGTATAAATATGTGAGAGGAAGCCACAGGGAGGAGGGAGCAAGCTTGTTTTCTGCTTCCTTGGAGACTAGGACAAGGAACAATTGCTTCAAACTACAAGAAAGGAGATTCCATCTGAACATGAGGAACAACTTCCTGACTGTGAGAGCCGTTCAGCAGTGGAACTCTCTGTCCCGGAGTGTGGTGGAGGCTCCTTCTTTGGAAGTTTTTAAACAGAGGCTGGATGGCCATCTGTCAGGGGTGATTTGAATGCAATATTCCTGCTTCTTGGCAGAATGGGGTTGGACTGGATGGCCCATGAGGTCTCTTCCAACTCTTTGATTCTATGATTTTGTGATTAATGCAGTTTGATACCCACTTTAACTGCCCTGGCTCAGGGGAATGGAATGATGGGAGCTGTTGTTTTATCAGATCTTTAGCTTTCTCTGCCAGAGTGCTAGTGCTTGGGCATACTACAACTCCCAGGAATCCACTGCATTGAGCCAGGGCAGCTAGTTAGACCTTTGTAAATATCTAATATGTTGCCAAAAAAAAAGGGTAGGGATTATTAGTATGCAGGAGGTTCTTACACAAAATTATCATTGTTACTACTAAACCTTCAACTCTATTGCATTAACACACATTACATAAAAGAATGAAGATTCTAACAAACCTAATTTTAAATCTAATAAAGGTATCATCTTGTTCCTTCTTACACTGTCTCATGTTCTTCTTATTTTCTTTTCCAGCTTCTCTTTACTGAAGATTGATCTTGATTATTCATGGCAGATTGTTTCATTTAAGTATTTTCTCTAATTATTATTGTCTAAAGAGAAAATTCTACTAATTTAACTTAAAGTGTTACTAGATTAGTATTTATATAAATCAAGCCTTTATTCTATATCATATCGTTGTCATGCTTCCCCTCTTTTTGTATTACACCAGGCGTATATAATTCTATATAAGTAATCCATCTTTATGTAATCCATCTCAGACTTATTAATTAATGCTAACTTATCAGTTATTCAAAATTTCTTGAATATTGGCCCTATAAGCTGCTCCAAATCCCCATCGGGGAGATGGTGGCAGGATATAAATAAAGATTATTATTATTATTATTATTATTATTATTATTATTATTATTATTAATAGAGTAAAATAATACACGTAATAGTAAAGGTATATACAAGTATATACAATATACAAGTATATAAATAAAATAATATTTTCCATCCACAATTCTTTGATTCCTATTCTTCCTGGTTTATATGTGTGTGTGTATGTATATATATATGTGTGTGTGTGATATAGGTAAAGGTTTTCCCCTGACATTAAGTCCAGTCATGTCCAACTCTGGAAGTTGGTGCTCATCTCCATTTCTAAACCGAAGAGCCGGCGTTGTCCATAGACACCTCCAAGGTCATGTGGCCAGCATGACTGCATGGAGCACCATTACCTTCCCGCCAAAGTGGCACCTATTGATCTAATCACATTTGCATGTTTTTGAACTGCTAGGTTGACAGAAGCTGGGGCTAATAGCGGGAGCTCACACCGCTCCCCAGATTTGAACCTGTGTCCTTTCTATCAGCAAGTTCAGCAGCTCAGCGGTTTAAACCACTGCGCCACCAGGAGCGTGCTCTCTCTCTCTATATATGTGTGTGTGTGTGTGTGTGTGTATGTGTATGTGTATGTGTATATATATAGCCATATTTATACCCTACCCTTCTCAATCCTGAAGGGGACTCAAGTCAGCTTTACATGTAGGCAACTATGCAATAAGGCCCCTGGTGGTGCAGTGGATAAAACCGCTGAGCTGCTAACCAAAAGGTTGGTGGTTCAAATCCAGGGAGTGGGTGAGCTCTCACTGTTAGGCCCAGCTTCTGCTAATCTAGGAGTTCAAAAACATGCAAATATGGGTAGATCAATAGGTACTGAGAAGGCCCTGTCCCTCGTCCCCAGTCCCTCATCCCTCATCCCCATCAACTATTGTTTTAATTGCTTTTATGGGTTTTTAAATTATATAGCTATAGCTATAACAATGGCTATAATTGCTATTGTTATTGATGTTATGTTTTTGTTGTCATGTAATGCGGGCATCGAATTGTGCCTTGTTGTGTAAGCCGCCCTGAGTCCCCCTTGGGGTGAGAAGGGCGGGGTATAAGCGACCGTAATAAATAAATAATAAATAAATATTCGGGCATTGCATGTTTGCCTTTTATGTTTGGAATCCGCCCTGAGTCCCTTTGGGGAGATAGGTAATTGTAAAGGTTTCCACCTGTCATTCAGTCTGGTCGTGTCCGACTCTGGGGTGTGGTGCTCATCTCCTTTTCTAAGCCGAAGAGCCAGCATTGTCCGTAGACACCTTCAAGGTCATGTGGCCGGCATAGCTGCATGGAGCGCAAACTGCTAGGTTGGCAGATAGATGTTTTCGAACTGCTAGGTTGGGGAGATAGAGCGGAATATAAATAAAGATTATTATTATTATTATTATTTGTGTTTCCGAAGGGGGCGGAACCGAGAGCAGAGCCTCCCCAGAGGATCTTAATCTCCGTGATGGTTCATAAAAGTCATATCTGAGTGTCTCAAATATTAGAGCCAAATTTAATTTGATAAATTTGGCCATTTCAAAACTAGTGATTTAACCAAAATCACTCAGTGTTACAGTTTTTTGTAGATTTTCCTAGATAACTTCTGAAGACCAAATCTCTCAAACTTCTCATGCTATTCTGGTTTTAAGAAATTGAGTTGTAGTATTTTTAAAGACTCTAGAGCGGGCTGACAAACTTTGACCCTCCAGGTGTTTTGGACTCCAACTCCCACAATTCCTAACAGCTTGCCCATGCCTACTCTAGAGGGAATTAAAGGTTAATTGTTGCTCTTGAGGGTCTCCCAATTAAGGCAAGTCCTCTCTTTTTGTTGGATGTTGCAATCCCTCAACCCATTCTAATATGCATTTTCCATTTCATGCCTCTTTCAGGGAAACCATGGCTGATCATGGCGCCACGGGCAAGACCTTTGAGCAGGATGACGATGGTGCAAGTAACCCGGTCCGAGATTACAAGCGCTACACTTTTTTGCTGAATGTATCTCATTGGAAGCTGTTTGTCTTCCGTATGAAGCGTTTGGAAGACCTGCGCATGCTTGTCCTGTTGAATAATGCTGACCGCTACATTAGGCAAAGTGCTGCCTGGCTCCCAGAATCGGTCCTAAACGAGATCCCTTCTGAGGGAACAAACTGGACTCCGCCACTGGAGGAGAAGATGGAAATATCTTCTGGGGTGATGGACAACTCAAGGACTGGGATGAAAATCGGCACGGACACAGGATCAGAGTTTTCTAGCTCCTGCCAAGGGCAAATGGCCAGAAGAAATGCCTTGTGGGACAATCCCTTGGTGGATCTATACCCTTCCATTGGAGAGGATCTCCTACGAGATCATGGTTTGGATGTGGCTGACTGCATGCTTCATCTTGGAGATCTTCCCAGCTGCAACACTGAAGCCCAGGGAGCAAATCCTATGGAGGAGACATGTGTTTGGGATTCCTTCTCCCAAGAGGAGTTGCTCTCCGACTCCTTGTTTGGGAGCTTTGGGATCCTGGCTGACAACTACCTCCAGGACTTTCCTTTGGATGATGTCTTCACCGACATTGATACTTCAGCCTTTGACGGCATCCCAGTGCCAAGCGGTGGGCAACCCCATCCATTTTGCATCGAGGAAGAGGAGGCTAATGGTCTTCGGACAGAAGCAGTGCACTTTGCCGACCAAACTCTGAGCAGTGGAGCCAATCCAGTGGAGCTCCTATTTAATTCTGAGTAAATACTTGGCATCCCTTGGACTTTCCCACCTATCAGTGATCTCAGATGCAAAGAAATCACTTCTGCCTTTTTAAACAGTTGATGTTTTAACACATGGCAGACTGTTTTAGCTGTTTTTAAATGTTGCGCATATGTGCCTTAGCACTGATTTGCTGCAAGTGCAATATGTTCCTGTTCATTGAGAAGGGAAGACATCTACCCTTGCGGTTTGCTAATCTGCTGCTGAGTATGCATGCCCAGTGTGGAACACATCTCACCACACTAAAACAGTGGATGTGGCTCTTAATGAGACATGTTGCATTATCACAGGGTGTCTGCACCCTATAGCACTGGAGAAATTACACTGTTTGGCCGGTATTGCACCACCTGACATCCGCCAGGAAATAGCAACCAATAGTGAAAGGACCAAGGCCGTGACATCTCTGGCCAATCCCCTGTTTGGGTATCAGCCAGCATGCCAATGATTTAAATCAAGAAATAGTTTTCTAAGACCTACAGAGATACTCGCTGGAACACCTCAGCAAGCGAGAGTCCAAAAGTGGCAGGCTAAAACACAGAACATCAATCAATGGCTGATAACAAATGAGAGACTCCCCCCTGGACACAGAGAAAACTGGGCAGCTTGGAAGGTGTTGAACAGACTGTGCTCTGGCACCACGAGATGCAGAGCCAACCTTAAGAAATGGGGCTACAAAGTGAAATTCACGACATGCGAGTGTGAAGACAGGCAAATCACAGACCACCTATTACAATGCAACCTGAGCCCTGCCACATGCACAATGGAGGACCTTCTTGCAGCAACATCAGAGGCACTCCAAGTGGCCAGCTACTGGTCAAAGGACATTTAATCAACTACCAAGTTTGCAAACTATGAGTTTTGTCTGTCTGTTTGTTTTTAATGCAATACAACTGTTTGATTTGCTCCTGAGGCAATAAATAAATTGAGAGGGAATGTTTAAATGTTCCTACTTGACTCTAGGAAATGCTTACATGTTGGACTGGGCAACCCATTTTGCTCCCTTGTCCTCCTTCAAGATCAGGCTTTGACAGTTTATCTATTTATATGTTTATTTTGTTGTTTAATGTGTTGTATTTTAAATAACTTTGCATTGCAATGTGGCACTGCAGTGGCCAAACTGTAAGCTGCTCTGAGTTCCATTCGGGGTGAGAAGAACAGGATATAAATATAGGACATAAATAAATGAATTAGGGCCATCTTGGTATCCATACTACCTCCTTAAAGCTGAGGTTTTACCCTAGCCATGCCCATGGATGCATTTTAACATTTTTGTGGATTTTTGATCCACCCCTGGCTGGTCCATTCCTGACTTTTGCACATCCCTTCAGGGAAGGGGCAATCTTTTGGAGTCCAAAAGCAATTTGTCCTACCTTTAATGTGTCAGATTGATGTCCCCACATTCCTAGCATTGGTTTAGGAATTAAAATCACAAAACAGCAATGGAAGGTCCATACTTTGCTCACCTCTGCATTAGTATAAGCCAATTCTATCACACCAGAAGCAACTTCCAGTTTCTCAAGTCACTTCTGACACAATAAAAAAAACCTCTGGTCAGTTAGTGCCTGGGCTGAGATGTCCCCCACACATCCCCTAAACTTGGCTTCTCTTGAGGCTTCTGATTTCTTCATAGAAGTGTTATTTCTGTGCAATATTAAACTGCCACTTTATACACTGTTGTGCCATGTTTGTTGCATTGTGTCATGTTTGCTATTAGCCCTGATGAATCTCTATATGAGGAGACGAGAAATAAAGGAAATAAATAGATATGCACTAGGATTTGGTTTTTGCTTGGCTTTGTAATGGTCTTCCATTCCGTATTAGTATTTACACTAATTTTCATTTGGTGCAAGTACACCTAAAACCTTTTGTAATCAGCGTTCCTAGAGATTATCCATCTCTTGCTTGTATCTTAATCTTTTATATAACATTTAACTTATTAACATTTACTAATAGATTTTTTAAAATATAAAATAAAACTCCCATGTTATCCTCCCCATCATCCGCTATATTGTTATCTTTAGACATGTCCACAATTCTCTTAATTTTTTTATAATATATGTATAGGCTTTATCCTTTCTTACCCATTCAATATATTTGTTTGTTTTTTTAATTTCCTCTGTTTTATCCTCTTACGTCTCCTCCTTCGTTAGATTTGTCATAATTTGGAATTGAGTCTGTTCATATAAGCAATTGCTCCAGTAACTGTGTTGCCAATACAACTGCTTGATATTATGTACTGAAGTTCTTTGTTATTATTTGCCTACAGTTTCTAAAAATAACAACAACAACAACTTTCGCTACTGGTTGTTGTTGTTGTTATTATTTCCCTACTGTTTCTAATAATAATAATAATAATAATAATAATAATAATAATAATAATAACTTTCGCTACTGGTTGTTGTTATCATTATTATTTCCCTACTGTTTTTAATAATAATAATAACTTTATTTCCCTACTATTTCTAATAATAATAATATTTCCCTACTATTTCTTCTTCTTCTTATTATTATTATTTTATTTCCCTATGGTTTCTAATAATAATAATAATAACTTTATTTCCCTACTGTTTCTAATAATAATAACAACTCTATTTCCCTATGGTTTCTATTAATAGTAATAACAACTATTTCCCTACTGTTTCTAATAAAAATAATAGCTTTATTTCCCTACTGTGACTAATAATAATAATAATAATAATAATAATAATAATAATAATTCTATTTCTCTACTGTTAATAATAACTTTATTTCCCTACTGTTTCTAATAATAATAATGACTTTATTCTTATGTGCCGACATTGAACATTGTTCAATAATATGTATGTTTATGTGCATTTCTATGTACGTATGTATAACTTTTTTTGTTTTTCATTCTGGTAGAAACGCAAATGTAAAAATAAAGCTATTTAATAACTAAAAATGAACACAGTTTAAAGTAAGTTAAAATACTGGCATATAATTGCAACTTGTGTCTCTGTGTTGGTTTTTCTGCTTTAAACTGGATTATATGAGTCTGCACTGCCAAATAATCTGGGATAAACAGAAAACCTGGGATCTGATTCTGGGATATAGGGCCTGTCTGTAGTTTATAGCCTAAGCTTTTTGTTTGCTTGGTGACTTGCCCATATTTTCAGTTTCATTTCTGGCTTCAAGTCATTCTGCTTTTCTTTAAATCATCTGCAATTTGTTTGAGCTTAGTTACCATATATACTCGAGTATAAGCTGTCCCGAATATAAGCCAAGGAACCTAATTTTACCACAAGAAACTGGGGAAATAAATTGATTTGAGTATAAGCTGAGGGTGAGAAATGCAGCTAATAATGATCAATACTAATAATGATCAATAGATTAAATGTTTTTGAGTATTTACATAAAACTGTAATTTAAGACAAGACTGTCTAACTGTGATTAAACCATTATTCTAACCTCCTTCAATGTAAATGTGCTTACGTATCGTTCCAATAATAGAGTAAAATAATAAATGTAATAAAAACAATAGAGTAAATAATGGAAAATTAATAAGAGTAATAATAGAGTAAAATAATACATATAATAACAATAGTAGAGTAAAATAATAACTAATAAAACCAATAATAATTAAGTTATAATAAATATTATAATAATAGAGTAAAATAATAAATATAATAAAAACAATAATAGAGTAAAAATGGAAATTGAATAATAACAGTAATAATGGAGTAAAATAATACATATAACAATAATAGAGTAAAATAATAAATGTAATGAAACCAATAATAAATAGATTAAAATAAATTTAATAATAGAATAAAATAATAAATGTTATACAAATAATAGTACAGTAAAATAATGTAATAATAATAATAATAATGTAAAATAATAAATGTAATAAAAATAATAGAGTAAATAATGGTAATTTAATAATAAGAGTAATAATGGAGTAAAATAATACATATAATAACAATAGTAGAGTAAAATAATAAATGTAATAAAACCAATAATAAATAGATTAAAATAAATATTATAATAATAGAGTGAAATAATAAATGTAATACAAATAATAGTACACAAAAATAATGTAAATGTAATAATAATAATAATAATAATAATAATAAATAGAGTAAAATAATGTAATAAAATAATAATAGAATAAGTAATGGAAATTTAATAATAGTAATAATAGAGTAAAATAATAATAATATAATAATATAGTAAAATAATAAATGTAATAAAACTAATAATAAATAGATTAAAATAAATATAATAATAAATAGAGTAAAATGATAAATGTAATACAAATAGTACAGTAAATGTAATAATAGTAATAGAGTAAAATAATAAATGTAATACAAATAATACTAATAACAGAGTAAAATAATAAATAACCTTTTTTAATATTCGAGTATAAAACTTTGCTTCTTCCAGCACGCTGACATTTGTCCGCTTGTCTTCCCAAGAGATTTGCAGGATTTTTCAGAGACAACGCTGATGGAATCATTTCAGGAGTTGCATGTGACCTCTGTAGACTATCCATGTCTCGCAGGCGTATAGCAGCATTGGGAGGACAATAGCTTTATAAACAAGCACCTTGGTATCCCTATGGATGTCCCGGTCCTCAAACACTCTCTGCTTCATTTGGAAAAATGCTGCACTCACAGAGCTCAAGCGGTGTTGTATTTCGGTGTCAATGTTGACTTTTGTGGAGAGGTGGCTGCCAAAGTAGCGGAAATGGTCAACATTTTCTAATATTACACAATTAAGCTGCATTTCTGGCATTGCTGATGGGTTGGTTGGTGACTGCTGGAAGAGCACTTTGGTTTTCTCGATGTTCAGTGACAGGCTGAGCTTCTCATATGCTTCTGCGAAGGTGTTTAGAGTGGCTTGTAGGTCTTCTTCTGAATGCGCACAGACAACGTTGTCATCAGCATAATATAACAGTCGGTAGGCTGTTAGGAATTGTAGGAGTTGAAGTCCAAAACACCTGGAGGGCCAAAGTTGGCCCAATCCTGGTTTCGATGTAAAGAGAAGCTTCTTTCCCAGAGGTAAAAAGTGAATCAAGAGATGCTTGTTATGGGAAGGAATTGTGGAGAAGTCCCAGATATTTCAGGTTTAAATGTATTGTCCCCCTAAGCAGGAAGAATCGATGCTTAATTGTTACAAAACCGTCCCATTTGCTTCCTCGTAGTTTAAAAAAAATACTTGAATATATTTACTAGTGACGTTGAGGCAGGAGCTAAATAAAGGCTGCTTGTCTTCTGCTTAGGCAGCCAGTGACAACTGAAAATAGCAGCAGACGTTGCTCGGGGCCCAGGATGGAGAGAGAGTAAAGAGAGTGTGTGTGCATTAGTTATTTTCAGATTTTTAGGAAAGGGAAGTGTTTTCCATGCAAAGCTTTCCTCATATGAACTCCTCAAAAGCACCCAGTTGGGTCCCTTACTGACTATGTTTATGGCAAACCAAGGAATTCCTTTCTGCACCAGTCTCTTCCTGGAGAGTTTTCCTTGACATGGATCCCATCTACACTGTCCATTTAATGCAGTTCAAAGCTGACTTCAAATTGCGGCAACCAGACAATAAATGCCCACCAAGGCAAGCCCTTAATATGCATCAGTGCTCCCTTCAGGTGGTACCCAAGTTATGAGGTTTGTTCTTAAGTTGAATTTGTATGTACGTAGGAACAAGTACATCTTTGAAGTATAACTCCAGCCAAATACACACACACAACATTTATATGCCGCCCATCTCACCCCGAAGGGGACTCAGAGCAGCTTACAAGATATATATATATACACTATATATATATACACACACACACACACACACACATATACATATAATATATTATATTATTAGTATAGTACAATATCAGTATTAAATATTACTATATTGTACTATATCATTATATTGTAATGCTGGTCGCTTCTGTTACAGGGAAAACCAGCTGATCCCCAACTCATCCAAAACACAGACATGTGCCTTTCATCTCAAGAACAGAGAAGCATCCCAAGCTCTGAAGTTCACCTGGGAAGGAATCCCACTGGATCATTGCACTGCACCCAAATACCTGGGAGTCACTCTGGACCGTGCTCTTACCTACAAGAAGCACTGCCTGAACATCAAGCAAAAAGTGGGTGCTAGAAACAATAACATACAAAAGCTGACTGGCACAACCTGGGGATCACAACCAGATACAATGAAGACATCTGCCCTTGCGCTGTGCTACTCTGCTGCTGAGTATGCATGCCCAGTGTGGAACACATCTCACCACGCTAAAACAGTGGATGTGGCTTGTAATGAGACATGCCGCATTATCACTGGGTGTCTGCGCCCTACACCACTGGAGAAATTACACTGCTTAGCCGGTATTGCACCACCTGACATCCGCTTGGGAAGTAGCAGCCAATAGTGAAAGGACCAAGGCAGAGACATCTCCAGCTCATCACTTGTTTGGGTATCAGCCAGCACGTCAACGACTTAAATCTAGACATAGTTTTCTAAGATCTACAGAGACACTCGCTGGAACACCTCAGCAAGCGAGAGTTCAAAAGTGGCAGGCTCAAACCCAGAACCTCAATCAATGGCTGATATCAAGTGAGGGACTCCCCCCTGGGCACACAGAGGACTGGGCGACTTGGAAGGCGCTGAACAGACTGCGCTCTGGCACCACGAGATGCAGAGCCAACCTCAAGAAATGGGGCTACAAAGTGGAATCCTCGACATGCGAGTGTGGAGAAGAGCAAACCACTGACAACCTATTACAATGCAGCCTGAGTCCTGCCACATGCACAATGGAGGACCTTCTTGCAGCAACACCAGAGGCACTCCAAGTGGCAAACTACTGGTCAAAGGGAGAAGCGCAACAGAGTCTTTGCGACCCTGGAAAAGGTGGGTAGTGGTAGGCTCCTTGGCAGCCCCCTTGGTCTTAAGGTCCTGTTGATTAATGCCAGATCCGTTAATGGTAAGACCGCGGCCATCCAGGACTTGATCCTGGATGAGAGGGCGGATCTGGCATGCATTACCGAGACCTGGTTGGACGAGGTGGGGGGTGTAAACCTTTCCCAGCTGTGTCCTCCAGGTTTTGGAGTGCATCAACAGGCCAGACAAGGGGGGCGGGGAGGAGGGGTCGCAGTGGTCTTCCGGCAATCCATCGCCGTGACCAGATGCGTTGTCCCGCAAGCTTCTGGGTTTGAGTGCGTCCACTTGAAGGTGGGGAGCCGTGACAGTGTGGGGTTCCTGCTGGTGTATCGTCCACCCCGAGATCCGGCAGCTTCCCTGTCTGAGTTAGCGGAGGTGGTCTCTAATTCGGCCTTGGTCTCCCAGCGCCTGGTGGTGCTGGGAGACTTTAACATCCACGCCGAGACCACTTTATCTGGCGCAGCTCAGGACTTTATGGCCACCATGACGGCCATAGGACTGTCACAGATAATATCCGGCCCCACGCATCAAGCTGGGCACACTCTCGACCTTGTCTTTGTGGCGGACGATGAATTGATCAGAGTGGAAGATCAAAACATCCTTCCAGTGTCATGGTCTGACCATCATCTGATCACATTTAGACTTACTGCGACCCTAAACCTCCGCAGGGGTGGAGGAAAATTAAGATGGTCCGCCCTAGGAGACTGATGGATCCGGACGGATTCCTGAGGAATCTTAGGGTTCTTCCTGCCTTGGAGCCTGGCGATTCTATCGACGCCTTGGTAACTCTCTATAACGGGGAGATGGCCAGGGCGTTAGATACGATCGCACCCGAACGCCCCATCTCGTTGCGTCGTGACAGGCCATCTCCTTGGTTCACCGAGGAGCTGGCTGTGATGAAGCATACGAGAAGGGGGCTAGAGCGCAAATGGAGGAAATCTCGAGATGTATCTGATCGAACACGGGCTAGAGCCTCTCTTAAGGCATACTCCGTGGCCATACGGGCGGCCAGGAAGTCATTCACGACCGCTCGTATAGCATCTGCAGCAAATAGATCATCGGAGCTGTTTCGGGTCGTGGGAGAACTCCTCCACCCACCTGCGGTGGAGGAGGTCCCTGACGACCCCGCAGCTCGGTGTCGCGATTTCGCACACCATTTTGCAGATAAAGTCGCCCAGATACGTCTCGAGCTCGACTCCAATTCCATCGCAGTGCCAGGAGAGGTGACGGAGGCACCTGCTTGTCCAATTTTGTGGGATTCTTTTAGGCTTGTTCTTCCTGAAACCGTGGAGGAGATTCTTGGGGCTGTGAGAGCGACCACTTCATCTCTAGACCCATGCCCATCTTGGCTCATTAAATCAGCCAGAGGGGGGTTGCTTGATTGGTTTGTACTGATTGTCAACGCATCGCTGGAGCAAGGAATTTTTCCATCCAATTTGAAGCAGGCCGTGGTCCGTCCACTTATCAAAAAAGCTTCCCTTGACTCCACGGTGCTGAATAACTACAGGCCGATCTCCAACCTCCCCTTTTTGGGTAAGGTGCTGGAGAGGGTGGTCGCCTCTCAGCTTCAGGGTTTCCTGGACGATACCAACTACCTAGATCAGTCACAGTCTGGTTTCAGGCCTGGTCATGGCACCGAGACAGCCTTGGTCGCCTTGGTGGATGACCTCCGCAGAGAGCTGGACAGGGGGAGTGTGACCCTGCTGGTTCTCTTGGACATCTCAGCGGCTTTCGATACCATCGATCATGGTATCCTTCTGGGTCGTCTCTCCGGGATGGGCCTTGGGGGCACGGTTCTGTCGTGGCTCCAGTCCTTCCTGGAGGGACGAACTCAGATGGTGAAGCTGGGAGACGCCTGCTCTGACCCCTGGCCTTTGACCTGTGGGGTCCCGCAAGGCTCTATTCTGTCGCCCATGCTTTTTAACATCTACATGAAACCGCTGGGAGAGGTCATCCGGAGTTTTGGAGTTGGGTGCCATCTCTACGCGGATGACACACAACTCTACTACTCCTTTCCACCTAATTCCAAGGAGGCTTCTCGGGTGCTGGACGAGTGCCTGGCCGCTGTGTCGATCTGGATGAGGAAGAACAAGCTGAAGATCAATCCCGATAAGACAGAGGTCCTCCTGGTCGATCGCAAACCAGATCGGGGTATAGGGTGGTCACCTGTGTTGGACGGGGTTACACTCCCCCTGAAGCCACAGGTCCGCAGTTTGGGTGTCCTCCTGGATTCTTCGCTTACACTTGAGGCCCAGGTGTCGGCGGTATCCGGGAGGGCCTTTGCACAACTGAGACTTGTGCGCCAGCTGCGACCGTACCTCGTGAAGGCGGATCTGGCCGGGGTGGTCCACGCCTTGGTCACCTCTAGAATGGATTACTGCAATGCGCTCTACGTGGGGCTGCCCTTGAAGACGGCTCGGAAACTTCAATTGGTCCAGCGGGCAGCAGCCAGGATGCTAACTGGAGCTCATTATCAAGAGAGGTCAACCCTCTTGTTCAAGGAGCTCCACTGGCTGCCATTTATTTTCCGAGCCCAATTCAAGGTGCAGGTGCTCACCTACAAAGCCCTGAACGGTTTGGGACCACCCTACCTGCGTGACCGCATCACCATCTACGAACCCACACGCTCGCTCCGGTCATCTGGGGAGGCCCTGCTCGTGATCCCACCCACGTCGCAAGCGCGCTTGGTGGGGACACGTGACAGGGCCTTCTCTGTGGCGGCCCCCCGACTTTGGAACGCCCTCCCAAAAGAGCTCAGACAAGCCCCCACTCTAGCCGTCTTCAGAAGGAACCTAAAAACTTGGCTGTTCCGTTGTGCCTTCCCAGACTAGGAATCCCCACCCAAGCCCTAGTAGCACCTTAGCATAACAAATTGTCACTGCACATCGCACTTTTAACCCTACGTGCCTCCTGCCATTCAGCACTTTTAACCCTTGTACCCCAGTGCGCCGGCCGAACCAGTTTTTAATAATGTCCTGATGTACTGTCTTTGTTGTTATTCTGCTTATTGCTTGATTTGCTTAGTATTGTGGTGTTATATTATTTTGCTTATTGTTTGATTTGCCTTGTTGTTGTGATGTTATACTTTCTACTGTATTGTGTTGAGGCTTCGGCCTGTGTGAGCCGCATCGAGTCCTCCGGGAGATGCTAGCGGGGTACAAATAAAGTTAATAATAATAATAATAATAAAGGACATTTAATCAACTACCAAACTCACAAATTGTGTATTCTGTCTGTTTGTTTGCTTTGTTCTGTTAGAAATGTAATATAATATGACTGGTTGTCCTGACACGACAAATAAAATTATATTGTAATATTGGTAATATTACATGTAATATAAAATATATAATTATAATATTGCATTATTTTTATTAGTATTACATTGTATTACATTATAATATTATAAATAATAACCTAGTAAAATAATAAATAATTTTGACTTGAGTATAAGCTGAGGGGGGCTTTTTCAGACTTAAAAAAATGGCTGAAATCCCCGGCTTATACTCGAGTATATACGATCTCTCTCTCTTAGTTTTGGATTCCTTTTGTTTTGAATTTATTCCTTTAGGATGTTGACCAATTAGCTGTGGATAGGGCTGTTTAAAGAGGAGCCGAAATCCAAGACCCATTTAATGAATGGGATTTTCATGGATGTCAATCACCCACTGAGTCCTGTTTGGGGCTGCTAGAATAGACCTGCTAAAGGTGTGTCTACACTGTAGAATTAATGCAGTTCAATACCACTTTAGCTGTCCTATGCTATGGAAAACTTGGGAGTTGCTTCGCAAGATCATTACCTTTGTCTCACCAAACTACATCTTCCAGGAGTCTATAATATCAAGCCATGGCAGTTAAAGTGGTATCAAACTGCATTAATTCTACAGTGTAGACGTGCCTTTAGCAGATTTAGTCTAGCTGGTTGGATTTAGGGCAGTTATGGCAGCATCACAGCATTTTTAGTTGACTTTTACACAGCTCCAAAGCTCACGCTCCCCGCCCCCGCTCGCTCCACTTCTCCCACGTCTCCACCGCACCACACGCAGCCGGTTCGACTGCGGAGTGACTCCGCTGCGCCTTAGCCAATCAGCGCGAGGGGGCGTGGCCTCCTCTGCCTTGTTTGTCTCCCTCTCCCCTCCAGATGAGTCGTCTCCGCGGCCCGCCCACAGGCACTCGTATGCAGATGAGGCGCCCGTCGGAGCGTTTCCATTGGTCAGCGCTCCCCTTCCTCCGCCCACGCAGAGAGAATGTAGCTTAAGTCCGTCAGCAGAAGCAGCCGGGCTTCATTCCGGAGTTGGCTGGCGCGAGAGAGGGATGTAGGCTCCTGATTGGCTGCCGCTAGACCGAAAGACCCCGCTGATTGGCCTCTGAGGAGCCGGGTATGTAAATGAAGGGGGGTCTGGAAGATGGGGAGCCCTCTGTTGGGTCAGGGGGGCTTCTGAATCGCGTCGGTTCCGGGACTGATCCGGGATTGGCGCGCAGTGTGACTCAGGCGGGGCTGAAAAGGGAAGCGGCAACATGAGTCACCCTCCGTGCCTGGCCTCCAAGGAGGGGCCGGAAAGGGAAAGAAGGCTACATCTACACCGCCCATTTGATGCAGTTTCATACCGCTTTAACTGCTATGGCTGAGTGCTATGCAATCCTAGGGTTTATACTCTGATGAGGCAGAGAAGGCGCAAGGCCTTGTTGAACTACAACTCCCATGACTCCATAGCCTTGAGCCATGGCAGTTAAAGCGGTTTTAAACTGCGTTAACTCTGTAGTGTAGATCAGGCATGGGCAAACTTGGGCCCTCCTGGTGTTTTGGACTTCAACTCCCACAATTCCTAGTACAGATATCAAATCAGATAAACCACATTAACTACTTTATATGAGTCCACACTGCCATATAATCCAGTTCAAAGTTGGAGTTCAAAACATCTGGAGGGTCCGAGTTTGCCCATGCCTGGTGTAGATTGATTCACTCTGTGACTCAGGCTCCTTTCTACACTGTCATATAGCTATCATATCAGATAATCCACATTATCTGCTTTGAACCGGATTATATGAGTCCACACTGCCATATAATCCAGTTCAAAGTTAGAGTCCAAAACACCTGGAGGTCTGAAGTTTGCCCATGCTTGGTGTGGATTGATTCTCTCTGTGACTCCGTCCCATTCTACACTGTCATGTAGTACAGATTTAGCAACGCCCTTAATCCACATTATCTGATTTGAACCGGATTATATGAGTCCACACTGCCATATAATCCAGTTCAAAGCATATAACCTGAATTTTATATCGCAGTGTCGAAAGGGTCCCAGTGAATTACTCTGTGACCAATTCTAGCAAATCAGATAATGCACATTATCTGCTTTGAACTGGATTATATGAGTCCACACTGCTATATAATCCAGTTCAAAGCATATAACCTGAATTTTATATTGCAGTGTCGAAAGGGCTCCTGTGAACTACTCTGTGAGCAATTCCAGCAAATCAGATAATGCACATTATCTGCTTTGAACTGGATTATATGAGTCCACACTACCATATAATCCAGTTCAAAGTTGGAATCCAAACACCTGGAGGTCTGAAGTTTGCCCATGCTTGGTGTGGATTGATTCTCTCTGTGACTCAGTCCCATTCTACACTGTCATGTAGTACAAATTTAGCAACGCACATAATCCACATTCTCTGCTTTAAACCGGATTATATGTGCCCACGTTGCCATATAATCCAGTTCAAAGTTGGGATCCAAACACCTGGAGGTCTGAGGTTTGCCCATGCTTGGTGTGGATTGATTCTCTCTGTGACTCAGGCTGCTTCTACACTGTCATGTAGTACAGACTAGCAAAACACATAATCCACATTATCTGCTTTGAACCAGATTATATGAGTCCACACTGCCATATAATCCAGTTCAAAGCATATAACCTGAATTGTATATCGCATTGTCGAAAGGGCCCCAGTGAATTACTCTGTGACTAATTCCAGCATCTTGATGCTGTTCTTATGGCCTGCTTTTGGTCCTTTAGAATTTTGGGATGTGTAGTTCGAGGAGAGAATTGGAATCTTTATTACCAGTTTCTGAGTTACAATTATTTAGACTCAGAAAGGGAATTTTTAAGAATCTCATTGAATTGTGAATCACAGGAGTTGGAGCAACTGAAACGAGACCAAAGTCCAATCATTAGGTGTTTCTGCGCTGTAGAGTTAACATAGTTTGATACCATTTTTAACTGCCATAGCTCAAGTTTATGGAATCCTGGGATATATAGTTTGTCAAGGCACCAGCACTCTTTGGCAGAGAGGGCACAAGGCCGGGCATGGTATTTAATACCCTTTTTGACTACCATGGCTCAAGTTTATGGAATCCTGGGATATATAGTTCGTCAAGGCACCAGCACTCTTTGGCGGAGAAGGCTCAAGACCGGGCATGGGCAAACTTTGGCCCTCCAGGTGTTTTGGACTCCAACTCCAACAATTCCTAACACCCTACTGGCTGTTGGGAATTGTGGGAGTTGCAGTCCAAAACACCCGGAGGGCCGAAGTTTGTTTATGCCTGCTCAAGACCTTGGTAGAACTACAAAACCCAGCATTTCATAGCATTGAGCCATGGCAGTTAAAAGTGGTGGTATACTGGTATATTTTGAATTGGTATATTTTGAATTGGTATATTTTGAATTGGTATAGTTCGAATTGTATACCAGTGCATTTATGTCAAACCATGTTGAGTTGGGGAGATAAAGTGGGGTATAAATTAATAATAATAAATATAATGTGTGTGTATATATGTGTGTGTGTGTGTATGATACATATATACATAAAATGTATAATAATATTATAAAAGTATTCTATTATATTATTAACATTATAAGTAATAGATTATATATAGTATTATATTATAATATATTATATTAATATTATAATTAATATAAATTATATTATATTAAATAATAAAATTAATAAAAAATAATAAACTGCATTTGTTCCACAGTGGTAATTTACCCACAGATCCAAATGAGCCAGATGTTATATTGGTATATTTTGAATTGCTTTTTTGTCAAGCTGCATTGAGTCCCCTTTGGAGAGATAAAGGAGGGCATTAATAACAGTAATAGTAATAGTAATAGTAATAATAATAATAATAATAATAATGGTCGATCTTTGAAGAACATATGAAGATGCAACATCCAATATAAGATAAGAAGGGAACGAAATCTGTAAACTAAAAGTAGGCAAACATTGGGAAAGAAAATCTTGACAGAATGGGAAAACTAATAGACTTGAATGTAAGGAAGAACAGAAGCCACCGAAACTTCTAAATCTTTTTTTGTTTTGTTTCTTTCTTTCATCTTCATCCTTCTTTTCAAATTTCCTGCTTTTCTCTAAATATATTGTTCCCACACTTTCAATGTTTTCTTTTTTATCTTTTATATTTCATTTATAATAAAAACATTATAAATAATAATATATTATAAAAGTATTATATTTTAATATATTATATTATTATAGTAATATTATTAATATATTATATTTTAATATATTATAATAAAATATATTATTATAATATTATAATTTATATATATCCTATAGTATATATTATATTATATTATAATTAATATATTGTATAGTATAGTATATTAAATAATAAAAGTAATTATAAAAAATAATAAACTGCATTCATTCCACAGTGTAGATCTACCCACAGAGCCAGATGAAACATAACAAAGGTGGAAATAATAGACACCTGAGTTGCTGGCGCCTCATTAAGCATACTGCCTATAATAAATTAATATTACAATTAATGTATTATATAGTATATTAAATAATAAAAGTAATTATAAAGAATAATAAACTTTTTTTACTTGAGCATACTGCCTATAATAA
The DNA here is from genome assembly GCF_037176765.1 of Anolis sagrei. Lineage (NCBI taxonomy): Eukaryota > Metazoa > Chordata > Lepidosauria > Squamata > Anolidae > Anolis > Anolis sagrei. Next base: position 96,534,313 of record NC_090034.1, read on the forward strand.
ATAAATATTATAATTAATATATTATATAGTATATTAAATAATAAAAGTAATAAGAAAAAATAATAAACTGCATTCGTTCCACAGGGTAGATCTACCCACAGAGTCAGATGAAACATAGCAAAGGTGGGAATAATAGACACCTGAGTTGCTGTTGCCTCATTAAACACACTGTGTGGATTCCATAGCATTGAATCATGGCAGTCCAAGTGGTGTCAAACTGCATTAAGTCTATAATGTAGATAGACTGTAGATACACAGTGAGGTTCGCCGCTTAAGAGAAAGGAGAGCTCTGAAACAGAACAAATTTGGGAATCATAGACACCTGAGTTGGTGGTGCCTGGATTTCATAGCATTGAATCATGGTAGTCAAACTGCTTTAAGTCTATAATGTAGCTGGTCTGTGGCTACACGATGTCCCTTAGAGAAAGGAGAGATTACAAGCTTTCCAAGATTCCCTTCCTATATGCATTTTTGCCATTGGAGGCTCACGTTCTGGGGACAGCTTTGCTGCTCCTTCCCAAACCGGTTCCAAACCGGAGCTGCGGGGAGGGGACACGAGTGGCAGCTGACAAGAGGGAGGAGGAGGGCCTTGGTGCCGGGAAGTGAGTCTCTCCTTTGGCTTCCTTTGGGGCTCGAATCTGCTCCGCCTTCTCGGACAGAGGAGTCATTCACCTTATAAGGAAGTGAGTGTAGAAAAGTTTCATTTGGGATACAACTCCCAGTAGTTTCTCTTTCCTGGAAGATGGTCTAGGGGTGCCTTTGCACCAGGCATGGGCCAACTTTGGCACTCCCTCCAGGTGTTTTGGACTTCAGCTCCCACAATTCCTAACAGCATACCACTGACAGCCTACTCTACTAGTTGTGTTCGACTCTGGGGGTTGGTAGTCATCTCCATTTCTAAGCCAAAGAAATGGTGTTGTCCATAGACTCCTCCAAGGTCATGTGGCTGGCATGACTGCATGGAGTGCTGTTACCTTCCCGCCGGAGCAGTACCTATTGACTGGGACTGTGGCACAGCTGGCTGGGAGTCATCTGCATTAAGATCACTATTGACCAAAAGGTCATGAGTTCGAAGCCAGCCCGGTTCGGAGTGAGCTTCCGACCGATTTGTGTAGCTTGCTGTCAACCTTTGCAGCCCGAAAGTACTGTCAAGTAGGAAATTTAGGTACCGCTTATGTGGGGACGCTAATTTACAATGCCATAAAAATCTCCAGTAAGCATGCAAAGAATGAGGAAGTATTTCATCAGTGTCACAAATGGATGGTGAAGTGACAGCTCCCCTGGTGGTCAGAATACCCTCATGAAAAAGCTGGAATATTAAATAGCCTCTGTGTGTCTGTCTATATATGTTGTGTGTCTGTGGCATTGAATGTTTGCCATGTATATGTACATTGTAATCCACCCTGAGTCCCCTGCAGGGTGAGAAGGGCGGAATATAAATACTGTAAATAAATAATAAAATACTCACATTTGCATGTTTTCGAACTGTTAGGTTGACGGAAGGTGGGGCTAACAGCGGGAGCGCACCTTGCTCCCCGGATTCGAACCACTAGCCTTTTGGTCAGCAGCTCAGTGGTTTAATCTGCTGCGCCACCAGGGGGCCCTATTAAATAGTTGCCTATGTGTAAAGCCCCCTTGAGTCCACTTCAGGGTTGAAAGAGTTGGGATACATTTGGATTCATTTGGGATACATTTGGATTCATGTGAGATACAACTTCAGTAGTTTCTCTTTCCTGAAATATGGTTGGCATAGGCCAACTTCGGCCCTCCCTCCGGATGTTTTGGACTTCAACTTCCACAATTTGGCTGCTAGGAATTGTGGGAGTTGGAGTCCAAAACACCCAGAGGGAGGGCTGAAGTTGGCCCATGCCTGCTACACTATGTCCAAAGGGAGCTTGCACAAAGGACATGGGGACAGTGATGCCAACCCTCCCACTCATATTTCCCAACTTTGAAGAGCACAGAAAATGATCTAAAGCTTTGAGGACAAGTAGGCTTCTTCTCCAGGAATTGTTTTAAAAAAACCGGTCCATATATGCCCATTCCTTCCATTCCTGGTGGGACATAGATCTTGACCAACCACTACTGTCCTTCAGAACAAAGCCAGCCCTTACCATTAGTCAAAGTTGTCTGAAAACACCTCTATCTATCTATCTATCTATCTATCTATCGTGAAAGGGAAGTGAATTGTTTATATAACTGTTCTTCTTTTGGGGGAAGATCTCAAATGTTCTGCTTCTGATGCTGAAATAACTAGGCCAACTCTGAATCCTTCTCTACTTGCAAAGGAGTGACTAGAGGAATCAAAACAAGGCCCTCCATAGCAGCAGCTTAAAAAGCCAATGGGATTTTGGCCTCTATAGGGTCTAGATCCAGGGAAGTCATGCTACCCCTCTATTCTGACTTGGTCAGACCACACATGGAATCACACCGCAATTGAAGGAAGATGTCAACAAGCTGGAATGTGTCCAGAGGAGGGCGACTCAAATGATCAAGGGTCTGGAGAACATACCCAATGAGGAGTGGCTTAAAGAGCTGGGCATGTTTAGCCTGTGAAAGAGAAGGCTGAGAGGAGACATAATGAGGGCCATGTATAAATATGTGAGGGGAAGTTATAGGGAGGAGTGAGCAAGCTTGTTTTCTGCTGAAATCTATCTATCTATTGTCGTGTCAGGAGTGACTTGAGAAACTGCAAGTCGCTTCTGGTATGAGGGAATTGGCCGTCTGCAAGGACGTTGCCCAGGGGATGCCCAGATGATTTTTTATGTAAATTTTTAGATTTTTGATCTAAGTCTAATGAATGGATTTATCACCAGCTGCAGTAAATCTTGCCAATCAAAAGGTTGACAGTTCAAAGCCTGGGTTGTTGTGAGCTCCTGGCCTTTAGCCCAGCTTCTGCCTACCTAGCAGAATATTCTAATTATATAGGATGTGGAACAATGGCTTCAAACTACAGGAAAGGAAATTCCACCTGAACATTAGGAAGAACTTCCTAAATGTGAGAGCTGTTCAGCAGTGGAACTCTCTGCCCAGAGTGTGGTGGAGGCTTTTAAACAGAGGCTGGGTGGTCATATGTTGGGGGTGCTTTGAATGCGATTTTCTTGTTCTTGGCAGGGGATTGGACTAGATGGCCCACCAGGTCTCTTCCAACTCTATGATTCTAAATTCCACATCTCATGACTATTTTATTTCAGTCTCCAAAACTTGAGCATTGCAGTTATTTGAACTTTAGCAAAGTGTTTATAAAATGAATTTAGATATCCAGGGAATAAGGACTAGTATGGTGTAGAGGTCTGAACATTGGACTACAACTCTACAGACCAGGGTTTGATTTCCTGCTCGACCATGGAATCACAATGGATGACAATGTATTGTCGAAGGTTTTCATGGCCAGGATCGTTGGGTTGTTGTGAGTTTTCCGGGCTGTTTGGCCATGTTCCAGAAGCATTCTCTCCTGACCTTTAACCTGCATCTATGGCAGGCATCCTCAGAGGTTGTGACGTCTGTTGGAAACTAGGGAATTGGGTTTATATATTTGTGGAATGTCCAGGGTGGGAGAAAAACAGTTTCAACAAAAAAGAAGAAACTATGAACATGAACAAAATCTGGCTACCAGTATTTTAAAAAAACTGTAAAATCATAACAGTAAATAAAGAACAACACTCAAAAACAGGGGAATTCCAGACAAGAAACAATCAGGGCTAGCTAATGACATCTCAACGAAGGATTTTCCAAGGCAATAAGAAACCAGACCTTGAAACTGGTAGACCATTTGCATTTGGGCAATGCTGCATTTGGTGGTCCCTATGTAGACTTGTCCACAGCTGCAATCAAGGCTGGCTAACACCTCCCAACAAAGGATACGCCCAGGCAGGAAGCAGCCAAGCTTTGAAGCTGCAAGGCCATTCAGTGTTAATCAAGGTGGCCAATTGCAACATTCAAACCTGCCTCAAACAGACAAAAGTTTTCTCTCCAACCTTGGACATTTCACAGATATATGAACCCCATTTTCCTAGTTTCCAACAGACCTCAAAACCTCTGAGGATGCCTGCCATAGATGCAGGTGAAATATCAGGAGAGAATGCTTCTGGAACATGGCCATACAGCTCAGAAAATTCACAACAGCCCACTGGGTGACCTTGGATTAGTCACATACTCTCACCCTCAGAGAATCCTATAAGGGTCACCATAAGTGGGATATACCCAAAGGCACACAACAAGAGCAAATCCAAGGAAAAGGAACAGGCAGGGATGTGATCGCAGCAAAAGAATTACAAACAGACTTTTTGGTATCTTTCTGCATGCTAGACATTTCTGGGCTGGAGGAAAATGTCATTTGGATGCACAAAGTCCTTATTGGGTGGTCAGTATTTGAATTTGTTAGGGAAAAGTATCCTAAACTAAAGCAGAGCATCCAAAAACAAACAGGATACAAACAGTTAAGCATCAGATCATTAGTGAGCAGAGCGTAAAGTGCCATGTGATGTGACTGTAAAGAATTCAAAGGCAAACATGCAGAGTCCAATCTTTAAAATCACAAAAAGTTTATTTACAATAATTAGAAATAACTGCATTTTTTAAATAATCAAGACCTGGGTCTGAGCTACTCTTATCACCCATCTCTTCTAAGGTTTCAAAGGGAGGGAAAAACCTCAATCACTACATCTTTCCTGACACACAAGTAGAGAGAGAACTCAAAGCACACAGCCCAAACTCTCCCTTCTAAAGTGTAAGAAGGCAGATGTCAGATTCATAAAGACTTGCAGTAGAAAAGTATCCAGTGTATTGTCGAAGGCTTTCATGGCTGGAATCACTCAGTTCTTGTGAGTTTTTTCGGGCTATATGGCCATGTTCTAGAGGCATTTCTCCTGACGTTTCGCCTGCATCTATGGCAGGCATCCTCAGAGGCAAGGTCTGCTGGAATTGGGAAAAAAGGGGTTTATATATCTGTGGAATGACCAGGGTGAGACAAAGGGCTTTTGTAAAAGTATCCATTTTGGACAAGCAGAATGAGAGCAGGAACAGAGAGGAGAGAAGAAATTTGATACATTCCAACAGTCATACTCAGGGGTCCACAAACCTTTTAAGCAGAGGGCCAGGTCACAATCCCTCAAACTGTTGGAGGGCCGGATTATAATTTGAAAAATGAAACATGAATTCCTGTGCACGCTGCACATATCTTATTTGTAGTGTAATAAACACTTAAAAACAATACAATAATTAAAATGAGGAACAATATTAACAAATATAAACTTATTAGTATTTCAATGGGAAGTGTGGGCCTGCTTTTGGCTGATGAGATAGGATTGTTGTCATCGTTGTTGTGTGCTTTCAAGTCGTTTCAGACTTAGGTTGACTCTGAGCGAGGGCCGGGTAAATGACCTTGGAGGGCCGCATCCGGCCCCCGGGCCTTAGTTTGAGGACTCCTGTATACATGGAAGGGAAACCCTTAGTCTATACCAGGGGTCCTCCAACTTTTAAAACTGAGGGCCAGGTCACAGTTCCTTAAACTATTGGAGGGCCGGATTATTATTTGAAAAAAAAAATGAATGAATTCCTATGCACACTGCACATATCTTATTTGTAGTGCAATAAAAAAGTGTGGACCTGCTTTTGGCTGATGAGATAGAATTGTGTTTGTTGTTGTTGTTGTTGTTGTGTGCTTTCAAACCATTTCAGACTTAGGTTGACCCTGAGTGAGGGCCGGGTAAATGACCTTGGAGGGCCGCATCCGGCCCTCGGGCCATAATTTGAGGACCCCTGGTCTATACTAACTAATCTTATTTATTATATATAAATAGTGTAAATAAATAAACAAACTATTCTGTTCCTCAATGAGGACTTGAGATTTGGGCAGTGTGGGGTTGAACAATCGGGTGGTCAGTATCCTCATGTCCTTTGTAGCTCTGGGACTTGAATTGGAAAGAAGGGGCGCTGTTTGTTCCTTAGGTAATTGTAAAGGTTCCCCATAGACATTAAGGCTATTTGTGTCTGGCTCTGGGGGGGTAGTGCTCATCTCCATTTCTAAGCCGAAGAAACGACGTTGTCCGTAGACACCTCCAAGCTCATGTGGCCAGCATGACTACATGGAGCCCTGTTACCTTCCAGGAGAAGCAGTACCTATTGATCTACTCTCATTTGCATGTTTACAAACCGCTAGGTTGGCAGAAGCTGGGGCTAACATTGGGAGCTCACCCTGTTCCCCAGATTCAAACCGCCAAGCTTTCAGTCAGCAAGTTCAGCAGCTCAGTGTTTTAACTTACTGCGCCGCCATGGGACCCTTAGAAAGTGTAATATCTTGAGCCAGCCCCACTCCTGCGAATGGCTATTCTTGTCATATGAGCCTCATTCAGTATAGAGATGATCTGACTGTTGTTTCCTTCCTCTCCAGAAAAATGTTGGCCAAGGGCATGAAACGGAAGCGGAGCGAAGACGAGGCGCCAGACCCCCTTGCGGCCACCTCGCCATCCAGCTCCCTCTTCAGCCTCTCTGTCTCCAAACTGCACCAGAGCCTCCAACATGTGGAACCCAACCTCCGGCACCTGGTGCTGGTGGCAAACACCCTCCGGCGCATCCAGGGTGAGATGCAGCCAGCCGTAAGCCCCGTTATTCCCGCAGCCCTTGGCGGGGGAGACCCACTTGCCTCTGCTCCCGTCCCTTTGGAGCCTTGCAGGAAGCCTCCGGCACCTCTTGCCCCCCATGTGGACGAGCTTCTGATCTCCAACATGGACATCTCGGTCTTCTCCAGCATTTTGGAGGACTTGAGTGGCATAGAGGGTCTGGGGGACTCGTTCCAGCCCTCACTCGGAGCGCCTGGAGACTTGCTCAGTCCAGAGCCAGAACGGACTTCCCATCCTGGCCCTCCCGGCTCTCTAGAGATCTTGGGCCCTGGTGGGTACCTCCTGGAAGATGGCCTGGAGGGCCTCTTTGAAGACATTGACACTTCCATGTATGACTCTGACCTCTGGTTGCCCACTGAACTTCCACACCTCAAGGAAGGCTTCTCAACTACGGCGCAGGAGAAGCCGGATTTAGCCGACCTTGACTATCTCATGGACATGCTGGTGGAGGCTCAGGAGCTGTGATAGAGAGAAAGGGAGGGTGAGGGGTTCATGGTGGGATGGGACAAGTGCATGGACACAAGTGGGATGTAAATGAGTGGAATGGTGGGTGGGTATAAAGAGAAACAACGGTGAAAGTCTCAAGTGAAGCTGCCATTAGAGGTAGCACAGAAGTCTTCAATACCTCCTTCCCTGGAGCCATTGGTTAACCTGGTTGTGTGAGAGTGAGAAAAAAAACACACACACAAAAGCTATTGCCAGCCTGAAATATGCCTGATTGGAAACCCATCATATCAATAGTTGCGGTTTTTCAAGTTACTCCTGACATGACAAAAAAAAGGAGTCGCTTTGATTGTGTTTTCCTGCATAGCGGTGGGTTGAACTAGACGAGTGTTTCTCAACCTGGGGGGTTTACCCCCCTGGGGGGGGGGTCAAAAGGGGGTTCCGGAGGGGTTGCCAAAGTATTTTCTATTGGACATGGGAGTTTCTGTGTGGGAAGTTTGGCCAATTCTATCATTGGTGGGGTTCTGAATGCCCTTTGTAGGTGAACTATAAATCCCAGCAACTACAACTCCCAAATGCCAAGGTCTATTTTCCCCAAACTCCATCAGTGTTCACATTTGGGCATATTGAATATTCGAACCAAGTTTGGTCCAGATCCATCATTGTTTGAGTCCATAGTGCTTTTTGGAGGTAGATGAACTACAACTCCCAAAACTCAAGGCCAATGCCTACCAAATCTTTCCAGTATTACTTTTGGTCATGGGAGTTCTATGTGCCAAGTTTGGCTCAATTCCATCATTGGTGGAGTTCAGAATGTGCTTTGATTGTAGATGAACTATAAATCCCAGCAATTACAAATCCCAAATGACAAAATCAATCCTCCCCAACCCCACCAGTATTTGAATGTGGGTGTATCGGGTATTTGTGCCAAATTTGGTCCAGTGAATGAAAATGCATCCTGCATATCAGATATTTACATTATAATTCGTAACTAGTAGAGCGGAGTGGAAGAAGGTGGCCATTTGTGGGGTTCATAATGCTCTTTGATTGTAGGTGGACTATAAATCCCAGCAACCACAAGTCCCAAATGACAAAATTTGGATGTATCAGGTATTTGTGCCAGATTTGGTCCAGTGAATGAAAATGCATCCTGCATATCAGATATTTACATTACAATCCATAACTGTAGCAAAATTTAAAGTAGCAATGCAAATAATTTTATGGTTGGGGATCACCAATAGTTGAAGAGCTCTATTAAGGAGTCCTGGCATTAGGAAGGTTGAGAAACACTGAACTAGATGGTCTGTTCCAACTCTGTCTATGGAAAGTACATAAAAATGGGTGACAAGATCCAGCAATGGCTTTTAAGGGGAAATTTCTATGAGGCTTCAATGGGATATACAATGTTTTCCTGGCTGAGCCTTTTCTCCCTCATTTGGACTGATGGAGAGAGGGAGGAGCATTTCCAAAACGGTGCCATTTAAGTATCTTGGACATCTTCAAGTGCCTGTCTTAGGGGAGCATTCCACCCACCATCTTCCTGTCCTGGAATGTAGCAAACCTGTTTCCTCCTCCCAAAGCAGCCTCATCTGATCCTTCTGAACTGAATGGACCAGGCATTTTTGTAAGGCATGTTTGCCAATGCATTTGGACCGGCGGCGTCTGGCGCGAAGGGAGGCAGCAAATGATTGTGTGACTGATCATGTAATTTATTGTTTGAGTGCCAAGGATGATTTTTAAAAACCTTGAAAAACAATGAAGTGTCAGATTGCTTTAGAAATAATTATGTATATCTTCTCTTTCTTCCTCTATTATGATTATTGGTTTATATTTCGCTTAACTTCCAGTAATGGGACTCAGGGTGGCAAACTTACGACATAGCTGAAAACAATGCATAAGTCGATAAAAGTATAAATGCAAGATTCTCAAAGCAATTAAACACTAAACATTGAAAAAAATAAATGCATTTTTAAAATACCTCTGAGACTCCAATGCAGGGAGGGGAGAGCAGGAATTCCCTGCACATTGCAGTGTTGTGTGCAGGTGTGAGCGAGGGAGAGCGTGCGAGGCTGGAGAGAGGCAGGTGCCAACGAGTCCCTTCAAGGCATGGGGGTTCTGTGTGGGAAGTTTGACCCAATTCTATAGTTGGTGGGGTTCAGAATGCTTTTTGATTGTAGGTGAATTGTAAATCCCAGAAACTGCCACTCTCAAATGTCAAGGTCACTTTTCCCCAAACTCCTCCAATGTTCACATTTGGGCATATTGAGTATTTGTGCCAATTTGGTCAGGATCCATCATTGTTTTGAGTCCACAATGCTCTCTGGATGTAGGTGAACTACAACTCTAAAACTCAAGGTCAATGCCCACCAAACCCTTCCAATGTTTTCTGTTGGTCATGGGAGTTCTGTGTGCCATGTTTGGTTCACTTCAATCGTTGGTGAAGTTCAGGATGCACTCTGATTGTAGGTGAACTATAAACTCCAACATGTCAAGGTCTATTTTCCTCAAACTCCACCACATTTGGGTATATTTAGTATTCGTGCCAAGTTTGGTCCAAATCCATCATTGTTTGAGTCCACAGTGGTCTCTGGATGTAGGTGAACTACAACTCTGAAACTCAAAGTCAATGCCCACCAAACCCTTCCAGTATTTTCTGTTGGTCATGGGAGTTCTATGTGTCAAGATTGGTTCAATTCCACCATTGGTGGAGTTCAGAATGCTCTTTGATTGTATGCGAACTATAAATCCCAGCAACTACAACTCCCAAATGACAAAATCAATCTCCCTCCAACCCCACCAGTATTCAAATTTGGGTATATCAGGTATCTGTACCAAATTTGGTCCAGTGAATGAAAATATATCCTTCATATTAGATATTTTCATTACGATTCGTAACAGTAGCAAAATTACAGTTATGAAGTATCAACGAAAATAATGTTATGGTTGGGGGTTACCACAACACGAGTAAGGGGTCGCGGCATTAGGAAGGTTGCGAAACACTGCTTTAAAATGCTAAAATCACATAGCACTGCACAAGATTAAAAGCCCATCCTTAGCTAGTTTGTAAAAGTATGACAACAAAAAATAATGTTTTGACCTGTCAGCAGAAGGAGAGCAAGGATGGGATTATCCAGGTGTCTCTAGGGAAGGATTTCCAAAGTTTGGGAGCAGAACATCCACCCCTCAAAAATACAAAAGCTTTAGGAGAAAACTACTAGGAGACGCACACACCCTTCTTTGGGGCAGTTGTTTTGGAGTTTGGGGCTGGGACGAAAGCACAAGGAGGAAGTGAGTACCGATCAAGTGGAATGACTCATACTGTGTGGCATGCACCTGGCGGATCATAGCCATTGCCCTAGATTCCTAAGGAGAAGAAGGCTGGCATGGTGCATTCTCATTACCAGCCTGAGCCCAGAAGGCATTCTTGTTGGATCTTCTCTTACTCTTTCCTAAGTCTTCCTTGGTGTGGGCAAGTGGATCTGTAAACTTGGGGACCTTGGGTTGATCTATATGGCAAAGGAGTTGTTTTTCAATCCAAAGAGCTTTGCTAATAAATAAAAAATAACATGATCACAGACTCGGATCATCCCAAAACAATGTTGCCAAAAGTTGTGTAACTTTTTGAGTTCTCCAAAAAGTCACCAGGCTAGATCCCAGATTCTCTAGCCGCAGGCCTATATTGTGTTCTCCCAATTAAAATAACCCCCAATCAGCCTCTCCCGGAGGTCTACAAGAGGAATATATGCTTTCTGAACATCCTGAACCCTCACAACAAAGAAAAGATGAAACTGCATCTGATAGAGTTACTCACAAGCCATTCAGATAGAACGGGTTCCCAAACTTTTTTTGACCAGGGACCACGTTGACCAGGGACCATGTTGACCAGGGACCACTTTGACCAGGGACCACTTTGACTAGGGACCACATTGACCAGGGACAATTTTGGCCAGGGACCATGTTGACCAGGGACCATGTTGTCCAGGGACCACGTTGACTAGGGACCAAGTTGACTAGGGACCACGTTGACTAGGGACTACTCTACAACATTAGTACCAAAAGGGTTACAAATCTGTTTTGGGTCAACTTCAGATTCGGTTTGGTTATTTGGGGTGCTGATTCAGAAAATTGCATTGGATAGACCACATCAGCTCTAGTTAAAACCATATTTAATAACCTAGAACTGATGTAGTAGAGTAGTAATCTTTCATGGGTAATCAGCCTCTCTCCTCCCGAGATCTCAATTGCCACAGCACTAAAAGAGGGTTTTGCAAGATCAGTTGTTCTCGTCGTGTGGTTATGAGGCAGTGTTGTAGTAATGGTCAGGCTGCAGACCATATTTTCGTTCTTGCGAACCATTGGTGGTCCATGGACCACAGGTTGGGAATTGCTAGGTTAGAATCCTGTGTACCATTCACTTCCTAAGAGGACTTTTTGATTCATGTGGAAATAAATAATCTGATCAGCAATTGGTATTTGCAAAACCTGTATCTGGGTGTGGAAATAGTTCCAGAATCCCCCAGCCAGCATGAGGATTCCAGTAGAAGCAATCCAAACAAAGAAACTTTCCACATCTTTAGGACAGTTTAGACTTCTGTGTATTGTTGAAGGCTTTCATGGCCAGAATCACTGGGTTGCTGTGAGTTTTCCAGGCTGTATGGCCATGTTCCAGAAGCATTCTCTCCTGCCATTTCGCCCACATCTATGGCAGGCATCCTCAGAAGTTGTGAAGTCTGTTGGAAACCAGGCAAGTGAGGATTATATATCGGTGGAATATCCAGGGTGGGAGAAAGAACTATTGTCTGCTTGAATGTTGCAATTGGCCACCTTGATTAGCATTGAATGACCTTGCAGCTTCAAAGACCATGCAGCTGTGGACAAGTCTACAAAGTCTACATTGCCCAAACATGAATCAAGGAACATGAAAAGCACTGCAGACTATTTCAACCAGGGAAGTCAGCCATAGCAGAGCACCTGATGAACCAACCTGAACACAACATATTATTGGAGAACACAGAAATGCCGGATCACTCCAACAATCACCACGTCAGACTAGATAGAAAAGCCATTGACATCCACAAGCATATGGACAATTTCAACAGAAAGGAGGAAACCATGAAAATGAACAAAATCTGGCTACCGGTATTAAAAACACTCTAAAATCAGGGCAGCAAATAAAGAAGAACACTCAAACAACAAGGGAATTCCTGACATGAAAGCTGCAAGGCCATTCAATGCTAATCAAGGTGGCCAATTGCAACATTCAAGCAGACAAAGAGTTCTTTCTCCCACCCTGGATATTCTACAGATATATAAACCAGAACTAGCTAACACTTCCCAACAAAGGATTCCCAAGGCAGGAAGCAGCTAGGCTTCGAAGCTGCAAGGCTATTAAATGCTATTCACACTTGCCTCCAACAGACAAGAGTTCTTTCTCCCACATTCTACAGATATATACACCTCACTTGCCTAGTTTCTAACAGATCTCACAAACTCTGTGGATGCCTGCCATAGATGTGGGCAAAATGTCAGGAGAGAATGCTTCCGGAACATGACCTTCAGCCTGGAAAACTCACAGCAACCCAATATAGACTTCTCTCTGCTTAAAAGACACAATGAAAGGAATTATTGAGTCCCTCAAGACTAAATCAATGGGAACATTTCCCTAGTGCCTTTTCTTTCATTGGCTGCTACTTTCTTTGGTGTTCTGTCCCTTTCTGTGGAAGGAAGGGTGAGCAAAGGAGGAAGGAGATGACAATTTGTTGTTGTGTGCTTTGAAGATATTTCTGATTTATGGTGTCTTAGTGAAGCTATCACAGGGTTTCCTTGGACAAGTTTGCTTGGAGAGGGTTTGCTTTGTCTTCCACTGAGGCTGAGAAAATGTAACCTGCCCAAGGTTGATCAGTGAGCTTCCAACCCAAGCAGGGATCCAAACCCTGCTCTCACCATACCCAACAATCAAATCACTACACTGCACCGTAGTCTATAAAATCCTATGACAGCACATCATGCCAGAGTCTCAGCACAAACATTGCATGCCTCATAAGAGATGCATGCCTGATAGATGATGAAAATCACAGACTAGTAGTAATCATGGTATGTAGTAAGCAGCAAGCAGAACTAAATTCAGTGCTTCTGAGCCTAGGTTTTAGATAACCAGCAGAGGGCACTCCTAGGCCATCAGCGGCTACCTTCTTCCATTCTGCTCTACCAGTTATGAATCACAATGTAAATATCTGATACGCAGGATGTATTTTCATTCACTGGACCAAATTTGGCACACATACCCAATATGCCCAAATTTGAATCCTGGTGGGGTTGGGGTTGGAGTTTCTGGGATTTCTAGTTCATCTACAATCAAAGAGCATTCTGAACTCCACCAACGATGGAATTGAACCAAACTTGGCTCACAGAACTCCCATGGCCAACAGAAAAAAACTGGAAAGGTTTGGTGGGCATTGGCCTTGAGTTTGGGAGTTGTAGTTCATCTAAATCCAGAGAGCTGTGGACTCAAGTATTGATGGATCTGGACCAATCTTGGTACAAATAATCAATATGTCCAAATGTGGACACTGGTGGAGTTTGGGGAAAACAGATCTTGACATTTGGGAGTCGTAGTTGCTGGGATTTGTGGTTCACCCACAATCAAAGAGCATTCTGAACTCTACCAGTGATGGAATTGAACCAAACTTGAAACACAGAACTCCCATAGCCTACAGAAGATACTGGAAGGGTTTGGTAGGCATTAACCTTGAGTTTTGGAGTTGTAGTTCACCTACATCTAGAGAGCACTGTGGACTCAAACTTGGCATGAATACTCAATATGCCCAAATGTGAACACTGGTGGAGTTTGGGGAAAATAGACTTAACATTTGAGAGTTGTAGTTGCTGGGATTTATAGTTCACCTACAATCAAAGAGCATTCTGAACTCCACCAACGATAGAATTGGGTCAAGCTTCCCATACAGAACCCCCATGCCTTGAAGGGCCTTGAAGCGATTGGTAATAAATACAGGGGAGCAAGCGATAACGGGCTGAAATGGGTCTCGGCTACAGTTAATACAATGGTGCCAGTCCAGATAAACAAAAGGGTGTTTTAGGGTGCTGAACATTTCAATGGGAACTCCAGGAATGGGTCTTGTTGGGCAACAAGGAAGTGTTCCTCGGAATAAATCAGATTGTATCAGTGAGAAACAGGAAGGGACCCAAAGATTCTTGTGCAAACCCATTGTGGTCCCCTGAATTTTCCTGGGGAGTTATGAGAGAATTATGAAAACTGTGGGATCACATCCTGATGCCTGAGGTGTGGTGGGGCAACATTCCAGGGTAATGCCACTCCTTCCCACCTGTCACTGAGGAGGCTGTATAGGTCCTGAACCGATGCTTGGCTGCTGTGTCAGCCTGGATGAGGGCAAACAGATTGAAACTCAATCCAGAGAAGACAGAGGTACTCCTGGTCAGTCGAAAGGCCAGACAGGGGATAGGGTTACAGTCTGTGTTAGACAGGATACACTCTCCCTGAAGATGCAGGTTCGCAGTCTGGGAGTGATCCTGGACTCATCACTGAGCCAGGAATCCCAGGTCTCAGCGGTGGCAGGAGAGGTTTCGCACAATTAAAACTTGTGTACCAGCTGTGCCTGTTCCTTGGGAAGTCTGACTTGGCCACGGTGGTCCACACTCTGGTTACATCCCGAACAGACCACTGCAATGCTCTCTACGTGGGGCTGCCTTTGAAAACTTCTCAGAAGCTTAAATTAGTCCAATGGTCGGCAGCCAGGTTGTTAACTGGAGCGTCGTACAGGGAATGTACTACTCCTTCGTTGTGCCTGCTCCACTGGCTGCTGATTAGCTTCCAGGTACAATTCAAAGTGCTGGTTTTAACCTTTAAAGCCCTGAACGGTTCTGCCCCAGATTACCTGTCCAAACGTATCTCCTGCTATGAACCATCACAAAGCTTAAGATCATCAAGAGAGGCCCTGCTCTTGATCCCACCACTTTTGCAAACGCGGTTGGTGGGGACAAGGTACAGGGCCTTCTCGGCAGTGGCCCCCTGTCTGTGGCCACCTCCCTCCTGTCCTTTAGAAGACAACTGAAGGCTTGGCTTTGGGACGAGGTGTTCGACCAGAGGATAGCAGCAACTTGTAAAGGAATTTTTTGAACATTGAACATTGCGACATTGGATTTACCTGGCTGGATCTTGGTTTTATAAATTTACTAGCTGTCCCCTGCCTCGCATTGCTGTGGCCCAGTCTGGTGATCTGGAAAATAAAGTAATGAGAAAGTGTTGGTTTCCTATATATGTAACGTCTTAATGCTTGTGGGTAAACAGTATTTCTTGCTGTTTCTTTGCAAGTGTTGACGTCTGGTTTGCCTACTCTGGAACATGCAACATATAATTGTCCTTCTTTAGGGGTCCCTTTCAAATCTTTGATACTGCATCTGTCATATACATATGTGTGTGTGTGTGTGTGTGTGTGTGTGAATGGCTGGATGGCCCTTTGTCAGGAGGGCTTTGATTATGTTTTCTTGCCCTGGTGAAGGGAGTTGGACTGGATGGCCTTAAGGCAGCATTTCTCAACCTGTGGTTTGGGACCCCGGGGGGGGGGGGGTTCCGAGGGGGTGTCAGAAGGGTTGCCAAAGACCACCAGAAAACACAGTGTTTTCTGTTGATCATGAGGGTTCTGTGTGGGAAGTTTGCCCCAGTTCTGTCATTGGTGGGCTTTAGAATGCTCCTTGATTTTAGGTGAACTATAAATCCCAGTAACTACAACTCCCAAATGTCAAGGTCTATTTCCCCCAAACTCCATCTGTGTTTATATTTCAACATATGGCGTATTTGTGCCAAGTTTGGTCCAGATTCATCATTGTTTGAGTCCACAGTGCTCTCTGGATGTAGGTGAACTACAACTCCCAAACTCAAGGTCAATGCCCACCAAACCCTTCCAATATTTTCTGTTGGTCATGGGAGTTCTGTGTGCCAAGTTTGGTTCAATATCCATCATTGACGGAGTACAGAATGCTCTTTGATTGTAGGTGAACTATAAATCCCAGCAACTACAACTCCCTAATGACAAAATCATAATTTTTGAGTGATGGTCACTCCTTGTGTTGTGAGACATTTTGTTGCCGAATTTGGTGTGATTTCGTTCATTGGTCCTTTTGTTTTTAGGGTACTCTATACTCACAGAGCATTTATATATATATAAGATTGTAAATAAATTTATTAATGAAATTGTATAATGTTTTAAATTGAGTTTTCCTGTTTTAATTGAAATTCATGTGGTGTCTATGTTGATAGCATCATTTGATACTTATGTGAGGCCGTCCTGAGTCCCTTTTGTGGGGAGAAGGGCGGGGTAGAAATGAGTGAAATAAATAAATAAGAATTCATGAAAAGGTTACTAGAGGACAAATGAGGGCTATGTAAATTTGGGCCCTCCAAGTGTTTTGGACTCCAACTCCCATCATTCCTAACAGCCTCAGGCCCTTTCCTTTTCCCCCTCAGCCGCTTAAGCGGCTGAGGGGGAAAAGGAAGGGGCCTGAGGCTGTTAGGAATGATGGGAGTTGGAGTCCAAAACACCTCGAGGGCCCAAATTTTCCCATACCTGGTGTAGATAAGATACATTGCACAGAGAAAGATATTGAAAAGCATTCTTTCCAAACTCTACTCTTTGCTATTTGTCTTCCCTTGGACTCACTGGATGCACAGAATGATCAAGTGAAGTTGCAAGTTCTTGGAAAATCTGAAAATTGGGGAATAAATGAATTTTCACAGAGCTGCCTCTTCTTAGTGGAGAGAAAGGCTTTCATTCTCCCCACCTTTGTAGCTACGCCCCAACGCTGATCTTGTTTTTTTGTTGTCATTCTTAGGAAGCCCCAGTTTGAGGAGGATATCCGGTGTTTCTCTCAAGATCCTCCTGGCGCTTGACCTGCTGCCACAGGGAGGGGAGCTGGAGCTTTCTCTTCCAAGCAGGACTCAAATATAGCTTTTGGCGTCTCCCAGTTCTATCTTTGGAATTGGCTCCCTTTTCACCCTTGGCCAGAAAAAGCTGGTGCTCAGTGTCCCATCTTTGCTCACGAGCTTGGATCCAAAGCCTGCGTTTCAGTGAGAGACCTGGTACAGAATGATCATCTGAGGGTCCATGTACACTGTAGAATTGATGCAGTTTGATACCACTTTAGCTGCCATGGCAACGGAATCTTGGGATTTGTCATTTTGCACACTTTTTAACCTTCTCTGCCAAAGAGTTCTGGTGCTTCCTCAAACTGCAAATCCCAGGATTCTATAACACTTAAAGTGATGTCAACCCGCATTAATTCCAACAGTGTAGATTAGGCATGAGCAAATTTCAGCCCTCCAGGTGTTTTGGACTTGAACTCCCACAATTCCTAACAGCCTACCGGAGGGCCAAAGTTTGCCCATGCCCCATATGGCCTCTTCTACACTGCCATATAGAATCCAGATTATCCCTATGCTGGCAGGACTGAAGACAGGTCACAGGTTCGAATCTGGGGAAAGCGCGAATGAGCTCCCTATGTCAGCTCCAGCTCCTCATGCAGAGACATAAGAGAAGCCTCCCACAAGGATGGCAAAACATCAAAATATTTATTTATTTATTTATTTATTTACTTTGCTTATATACCGCTGTTCTCAGCCCGGGGGCGACTCACAGCGGTGTACAACATAGAAAGAACAAGGTTCAAAATTCAAGACACAATCTAAAATAATCAGTCCAGCATTAACCAAAAACATCATCATCAAAAAACATCATCAGTACTACAAAAGCCATTCCACGTCGTCTCATCGTCTAAACCACAATCCAGTATCATTTTCCGTTGTTCCATTCCTGTCGTCATTATCAATTATTGCACTTCTTGTTCGAAAACCTTCTTGAACAGCCAAGTCTTTAATTTCCTGCGGAATATCATCAGGAAAGGAGCCAGTCTGATGTCCACGGGAAGGGTGTTCCACAGCCAAGGAGCCACCACCGAGAAGGCCCTATCTCTCATCCCCGCCAGGCGTGCCTGTGAGGCAGGCGGGATCGAGAGCAGGGCCTCCCCGGACAATCTCAAAGTCCTGGTGGGCTCGTAGGTCGAGATGCGGTCGGATAGGTATCTTGGGCCGGAACCGTTTAGGGCTTTATAGGCCAACGCCAGCACCTTGAATTGAGCCCGGGCATCCCCTGGGCAATGTCCTTCCAGACGGCTAATTCTCTCACACCGGAAGCAACTTGCAGTTTCTCAAGTCGCTCATGACATGAAAAAAAATCTGTTTTGAACTGGATTATATGGCAATGTGGGGCCTCCTTGGTGGTGCAGCGGGTTAAACCACTGAGCTGCTGAACTTGCTGACCAAAAGGTCGACAGTTCGAATCTGGGGAGTGGGGAGAGCATTTCAAAAACAAGCAAATGTAAGTAGATCAATAGGTACATCTTCTGCACTGGCAACATTTTAGTGTAGTAGGGAATCATGTTTCTGGTCCATAGACTCAGTAATAACATTAGATTACTTTGTTTCTCCAAGATCTTTTTCACACGTACTGCTGTTGAGCCAGGCATCATCCCCTATTCTGTGCATTTCATAGAATCATAGAATCTTTGAGTTGGAGGAGACCTCGTGGACCATCCAGTCCAACCCCTTGCCAAGAAGCTGGAAATCGCATTCAAAGCATTCCCGATAGATGGCAATTTCATTTTTTTCTACCTAAGTGGAGTATCTTTATTGGATTACATGAAATAAAGTGGGAAATAAATATTGTCATATGAGGAAAATCAAAATATGGTCTTGGCAGGGTTGGTATTACAGGCTGAAAGTCCCTTTTATGGATTTCCAAAATCAGAATTGGTCCAAAAGCCCAAATTGTCTGCACAAGGACTTAGATACACATTATATACATAGTCAAATAGTGTTGTTGTTGTTCATTCGTTCAGTCGTCTCCGACTCTTCGTGACTTCATGGACCAGTCCACGCCAGAGCTCCCTGTCGGCCGTCACCACCCCCAGCTCCTTCAAATAGTGTACAGTATATAAAATGGCAAAATCAAGCTTTGCTCTATGGGATTTTTCTTTTGAATATTTTCATACTGTGGATAGTTGAATCCATGCATGCCCAATCAGTGGATATGGAGACCCAGTGTATTGTTGTTGTTTTTAGAGATTGCGGCTAGAGAAGATCCATTCAGAAGACCAATTTTTTTTTTAAAAAGCACCTTAATCCAATTCATCTGCTTAGAATTACTTTTCAGTTATGCGGTCTTAGTCTTGTGACCTCAATCTTGTAATTCCCCAGTGCTGAGGGACTCACATTAAAAAAAAATCATTTTGCAAATATGTAAATGAATTAGGCTTTGAGGACAGAACTAGCTGAGCACTGTAAAATTTGCTAACTCTTTAGCCATGGGGTACACATAATAATTATTTAACTAGCAATGTAATTCTAGAGAAACATTTATAGTGAAATTCTGACTCATCCACATATGGCAGAATGAAAATCACGCGTAGCTCACGTCTTTACCAATCCACCCACTGTCTTGCTCGAGAAAAGATATGCCATGCAGATGATCAGTAAAGAAAAAGGTGTTTACTCTTTGCTATACAGAGCAATATATGCAAACAGTTGCATTGACTCACACAACGTCCTTGAGGAGAGATTCAAATGGTCTTTAGGTGTCCATGTGAAGGATCTTCTTCCAGCAGCCCAGAAGCAGAAAATACGAACTGTCTTCGCAAGCTCCTGCACAGAGAACCTAAACATGTAACTGTTGTCAAAACTCCCAGGCTCAACTAGCTTCTTGGGCATAGACCAGTGTTGCTCAACCTGGGGGTTGGGACCCCTGGGTGGGTCACAAGGGGGTCTCAGAGGGGTCGCCAAAGACCATCAGCAAACACAGGGGGGGTTTTTTTTGTTGGTCAAGGAGGTTCTGTGTTTGGTCCAATTCTATCATTGGTGGGGTTCAGAATGTTCTTTGATTGTAGGTGAACTATAAATCCCAGCAACTACAACTCCCAACTGTCAAGGTCTATTTTCCCCAAACTCCACCAGTGTTCACATTTGGGCATACTGAGGATTTGTGCCAAGTTTGGTCCAGATCCATCAATGCTTGAGTCCACAGTGCTATCTGGATGTAGGTGAACTACAACTCCAAAACTCAAGGTCAATGTCCATCAAACCCAGTATTTTCTATTGGTCATGGGAGTTGTGTTTGTCAAGTTTGGTTCAGTTCCATCCTTGGTGGAGTTCAGAATGCTCTTTGATTGTAGGTGAACTATAAATCCCAGCAACTGCAACACCCAAATGACTAAATCATCCCCCCACCCCACAACTCCACCAGTATTCAAATTTGGGCGTCTCGGGTATTTGTGCCAAATTTGCTCCAGTGAATGAAATAGGTCCTGTATATGAGATACTTACATTATGATTCACAACAGATCCGAACCTGCGACCTGTTGGTCTTCAGTCCTGCCGGCACAGGGGTTTAAGCCACTGTGCCACCAGGGGCTCCATAGTCCCTCGGTGGCTCAATGGGTTAAACCCTTGTGCCAGCTGGATTGCTGGCCAAAAGGTCGATGGTCCGAATCCGGGGAGTGGAGTGAGCTCCTCTCTAGCTCCCCATGCGGAGACATGAGAGAAGTCTTTCACAGAATGGTAAAACATCCCGGCATCCCCTGGGCAACGTTCTTGCAGACGGCCATCTCTCAAACCAGAAGCAACTTGCAGTTTGTCAAGTTGCTCCTGACACGGAAAAAATAACTGCAGAGAAAAACATGTATTTTATTAAGCTGCTCCTTTTGATTAACAAATTTCCTACTTATTTCAGAACGTAATTGGTTTTAATCAGCATCACTTCCTATCATCAGTATCAGTCACACAGGCTAAATGGATGCAAAGTGGGGACAGAAACAAGACAGTTTGGCTGTTACAGTTCCACAGATATTCTATCATCAAGAGACCCAAATGACAGAAGACTCCATCCTCATTTGCCTGCCAGCTGTGTCCATTTGGCAAACTTCCTCTTGACAGTCTTTCTGATTAACATATTAATTGCATAGTTATGCAGTGAACTAAACTGAGATAATTTCCTACCTTCCAACTGTCCGAGTTTGGCAGGAACAGTCTCAATTAATCTTCTTTCATTCCACTTTTTCAGCTGCTTGAAAAATATTCCAGTTTCTCTTCCCCTTTGTATTTGTGGGATTTCAGTTGCAGCAAATGGATTTCAAAGTAGGATTGGGGTGTAATCTCCCCTTTCCCAGGAGGCTCCGACAAAAGCCAACTCTCGCAGCCACTCGCAGATAATATATTTTTCCTCATTAGTAACTTTTTCTATCTCAAGAATACTCTGATGCCCAGTGGAGACGCTTGCGGGTTGTATAGTTTTGTCCATCTTCTTGCCTGTTCTGAGGCTTCTGATTTAGGCGTGTCTATGGTCAAGGAAATGCCACATTGTGGAAAAAATAGACGCATCAAAGGGTTTAATGCTGTGTTCCTCCCTAGATATACAGATCCTTTGGGAAAAGCGAGAAGTTCTCTGGCAATGAAGATCAGAAAAGGCTGAGTGGAAGTTGCTAGATATGTTCCTTCAATGGGTTTCTGGCAGATAAACAAGTTCTGTTGTCATTGTTGTGTGCCTTCAAGTTATTTCTGACTTACGACAACCCTAAGTGTCCATATGATGAAGTTTTCTGGGAATGAGAGTATGTAACCCAGCCAAGGTGGGTTTCCATAGTTGAGGACATTTAATCAACTACCAAGCTTGCAAACTTTGTGTTTTGTTTGTTTGTTTGTTAAAAATGCAATACAACTGTTTGGTTTGCTCCTGACACGATAAATAAAATAGTTGAGCAGGGTTAACTTAACTTAAAGGGGTTTTTTATGTCTCTCATGCCAGAAGCAACTGCAAGTTGCTTCTGGCATGAGAGAATCGGCTGTCTGCCCAGACAACCCCTTTCATCTTATAGGTCAGGGGTCCTCAAACTTTTTAAAGAGAGAGCCACATCACGGTCCCTCAAACTGTTGGAGGACCAGATTATAATTTGAGGAAAAAAAACATGAATGAATTCCTATGCACATTGCACATATCTTATTTTAGTGCAAAAAAGACACACTTAAAAACAATACAATAATTAAAATGAAGAATAATTTTAACAAATATTAAACTTATCAGTATTTCAATGGGAAGTGTGGGCCTGCTTTAGGCTGATGAGATAGGATTGTTGTTGTTATGTGCTTTCAAGTCGTTTCAGACTTAGGTTGACCCTGAGTGAGGGCCGGGTAAATGACCTTGGAGGGCCGCATCCGGCCCTCGGGCCTTAGTTTGAGGACCCCTGCTATAGGTATATAAAATACATATAAATATCAAACATTTATGAGGAGAGGAGAGGCGGCTAAGAAATAAAATACTACTACTACTACTACTACTACTACTTATTATTATTATTATTGTTATTATTATTATTTATGGTGTTTTTAATAAGGAGTGACTTGAGAAACTGCAAGTTGCTCCTGGTGTGAGAGAATTGACTGTCTGCAAGGACGATGCCCAGGGGATGCACAGATTCTAAACAAGTGACCCACCTACCCTCTCTTGCCTCAATCCCAAGGCAAAATTTCCAAAAGCCAACCCCTATGGGCTCCATTTTGGGGGTGATGTGCAAACAGCCCAGCACCCAGTGGCTCTGCCCAGTTGGCCGCCTGCCCTCCCCTGAGGAAAGCCGCCCATCCGGGCCAATGCCGCCCTGGGCTTTTGTCTGCCCCGTGCCTCGTTTGTCCGCCACTCCGGCCCAACAATGGAAAGGCTGCTTTGCACAGGCCGCCCAAAGTGCTGATGGTGGGTTTGCACTAATCCTGCCGGCGGGCTTCCTTTTCAGGCTGGGTGTGCATCGGTATGTGTGTGTGAGTTCAGGGGGGTCTGTCCCTGGGATTGGCAGCCTTGCAGGGCTCTGGCATCCCACTGATTTTGGCCGCTCCCTGGGGGACGAAGTGTGGGGCACACCAGAACAGAAGAAGGATGTGTGAGTGTTTTACCAGGGTGTTTGGGGTCTCCTGGTCCCCAGGAGCCAGTTATGGTAAGGAGATATTTGGGAGTTGGGTGGGAGAGATGCAGAAGGGGAGAAACAGAGGTGGCAGAAAGTAGGGATCTTCCAGCTCTTTTCTTCCCCTTGTTTAATTGTAACCAGTGACTATTGCTATGGAATTCTTGCCTATTGGCACAAGCATGCAAGGTGCTGCATGGTGCCCAACTAGTCCTGAAGGCAGACCTAGTGGTGCTAGGTGTACCAATGGGGGGAGGACTTGGTATGTAAAGTAGGGAGAGATGGGTACAGATGTTGTACTCTTTCATTCCACTTATTGGAAAAATAAGCCTTTTTTCCCTCATGTCAGGAGCGACTTGAGGAACAGCAAGTCGCTTCTGGTGTGAGAGAATTGGCCATCCGCAAGGATGCTGCCCAGGGGATGCCTGGATGTTTTACCATCCTTGTGGGATGCTTCTCTCATGTCCACAAATGGGGAGCTGGAGCTGACTGAGGGAGCTCATCCAAACTCTCTCCTGATTTGAATCTTCAACCTGTTGGTCTTCAGTCCTGCTGGCACAAAGGTTTAATCCATTGCACCACCAAGGGTTCCTAAGCCTTAGCCTAGTGGTTCTCAAGCTGGGGGTTGGGACCCCTGGGTGGTTGGGGGGTTTGCGTGGGGGTGTCAGAGGGGTCACCAAAGACCATCAGAAAACACAGTATTTTCTGTTGGTCATGGGGGTTCTGTGTGGGAAATTTGGGCCAACTCTTTCGTTGCTAGGGTTCAGAATGCTCTTTCATTGTAGATTAACTATAAATCCCAATAACTACAACTCTCAAATTTCCCCCAAACTCCACCAGTGTTTACATTTGGGCATATTGAGTATTCATGCCACGTTTGGTCCAGATCCATCATCGGTTGAGTCCACAGTGCTCTCTGGATGTAGGAGAAGAACTCCAAAACTCAAGATCTTCCAGCATTTTCTGTTGGTCATGGGAGTTTTGTGGATCAATGGTTCAATTCCATCATTGGTGGGGTTCAGAATGCTCTTTGATTGTAGGTGAACTATAAATCCCAGCAACTACAACTCCTAAGTGTCAAGTTTATTTTCCCCAAACCCCACCAGTATTTACATTTGGGTATATTGAATATTCATGCCAAGATTGGTCCAGATCCATCATAGTTTGAGTCCACAGTGCTCTCTGGATGTAGGTGAACTACAACTCCAAAACTCAAGATCAATGCCCGCCAAACCCTTCCAGTATTTTCTGTTGGTCATGGAAGTTCTGTGTATCAAGTTTGGTTCAATTCCATCACTGGTGGGGTTCAGAATGCCCTTTGATTATAGGTGAACTGTAAATCCCAGGATAACAACTCCCAAATGACAAAAATTAACCCCCCACCAAGCCCCACCAGTATAACAAATTTGGGCGTATTGGGTATTTGTGCCAAATTTGGTCCAGTGAATGGAAATACATCCTGCATATCAGATGTTTATATTACGATTCATAACAATAGCAAAATTTCTGTTATGAAGTAGCAATGGAAATAATGTTACAGTTGGGGGTCACCACAACATGAGGCACTGTGTTAAGGGGTCGCAGCATTAGGAAGGTTGAGAAACACTGCCTTGGCCCATGGGACAGCTCAAAATAGGAAAAAGTGTGACATTAGGTACTTAGAAGAACTGTAAGCCTTGGGAGTGCACCTGTAAATTCCCTAATCCGATGGATAAGGGTCTCTCTGTGCGTGTTGGGATTATGTTCACTTAGCCTCCTTCCAAGGAAAATGCTGCTGGGAGCAGACATAAAATGGGATTTTGTTATCCAACTCCCACGAAATTGGTCAAATATTTGAGCTGCCAGATACTGGAAGCAAGTGGTCTGCCTGCTGTTCGCCCAACCTTCCAAAGTTCCCTTGAAGTTTCGGAAGGGAACTAGAAGGATTCTTGGAAGCCTCCTCTGTCTGTGTTTTCCTTCAAGGCAGTTCTGGAAAGAAGGGGAAATGGCTGTCTCCAAGGTGGGCACCATTAAGGGTGGCAGAATGTGGGGCAGAGAATGCTAAGACAGGAGTTGTAGCTATAGAGTTGCCATGCCAAATAAAGGACAGAGGCAATATAAGCAAGTGTCGCTCACAAGGAAAATAGTAACTGCTGAAATTCCCTCATTACAAGGCATGGGAGGCCTGTTATTTACTTCACTTGGCAATTTCAGTGGCACTTTTTCTCCAGTAAAGGAAGGGAAAGATTAAAAGAGTGATGGGTGTCAAACCCCTCCCTCTCTAGTACAAAAGCAACCCAGAGGCCTGATAGAGTTTCTCTCTCCTAGTAACCAAAATATCCTGAATTCTGGAGTGCGAGCCATTTCTTGCCCTTTTATCAGCACAGCGAAGGCACAACTTGCCCACCTGGTTTTCCCACTCTTGGATGGGAACCCTCCCCACCAGCTTTTCACCGCTAGGGAGACTTTGGCTGACTTATTCGCCTAGTTTTTCTCAGACAGAGCTGGTCCTTTCCCTGGCTACCAATACATCCAATTCATAAAACGGATCCAATTGGAATCTAAGAGCATGTGCAGAGAGCCCCTGGCTTACCCTACATGACTCTAAGGACCTCTTTCACCTCTGGAAGCCAGGGCATTCCATTGACAGCCCACCATTGAAGATTGGTTGAGTCTCAGAATGTGCTGAGGTTCATCTCGCTACTCTATGACCTCTTCCACCTCTTCAGTGTAAGGCATCTTGTTGATTCCATGACTGAAGCCCAATAAAGCCTCAGAGCATGTGCAAAGGGCCTCTGGCATACCTTAGGCAGCTGTAAGAACCTCCTCCACCTCTGGAGGCCAGGATATCCCATTGATGCCATGGCTGAAGCCTAGTCAAGTCTCAAGAGTATATACAGATAGCATCTGGCTCACTCTAGGACCTCTTCCTCCTCTGGAAACCAAAACATCCAACTGATGCCATTGCTGACATTCAGGAGAGCCTCAAAGTATATGCAGAGAGAATCCAGCTAGTGTCGTCAAATCTAAGAGTATACACAGAGGGCATCTGGTTTGCCCTAGATCCTAGGACCGGTTCTGCCTCCGGAGACTAGGACATCCCATTGATTCAAGGGTTGAAACCCAATAAAGCTTCAGAGCATATGCAGAGAGCATGTAGCATACCCTAGGCAGTTTGAAGAACCTCCTCGACCTCCAGAGTCCAGAACATCCAATTGATGCCATGGCTGATGTTCAGAAGAGCCCCAAAGCATGTGCAGAGGGAGCCCAGCTTGCTTGGGGACCTTCTCCACCTCTGGAGGTCAGGACATCCCATTGATGCCATGACCTATGTACAAGGGAGCCCCAAAGCATATGTAGAGGCAGCCCAGATTGCCTTAGTATCTCCTTTGCCTCTGGAGGCCATGGCATCCCATTGATGTGTGGCTGAAGCCTAGGAGAGTCCCAAAGCATGTGCCAAGGGAGCCCAGCTTGCCTGAGGATGTCCTCCACCTCTGTAGGCCAGGACATCCCATTGTTGCCATTGCTGATGTTCAAGAAAGCTCAAACCATATGTAGAGGTAGTCCAGTTTGCCTGAGAAACTCCTCCACCTCTGGAGACGAAGACATCCCACTGATGTGTGGCTGAAACCTAGGAGAGTCCCAAAGCATGAGCAGAAGGAGCCCGGCTGGCCTGAGCATCTCCTCCAGCTGTGGAGGCCAGGACATCCCATTGATTCCAAGGGTGAAGCCCAATAAAGCTTCAAAGCTTGTGCAGAGGGCCTTGGAGCATATGCAGAAGGCCTCTAGCATACCCTAGGCAGTTATAAGAACATACTCAACCTCTGGAGTCCAGGACATCCCACTGATGTCATGGCTGATGTTCAGGAGAGCCCAAAACATGTGTAGAGGGAGCCCAGTTTGCTTGGGGACCTCCTCCACCTCTGGAGGCTAGGACATCCCATGGATTCCAGGGATGAAATCCAATAAAGCTTCAGAGCATATGCAGAGGCCTTGGAGCATATGCGGAAGTCTTCTAGCATACCCTAGGCAGTTCTAAGAACCTTGTGTCCAGGACATCCCATTGATGCCATGGCTGATGTTCAGGAGAGCCCCAACGCATGTGCAGAGGGAGCCCAGTTTGCCTCGGGATCTCCTCCACTTCTGGAGGCTAGGATATCCTGGTAATTCCAAGGGTGACACCCAATAAAGCTTCAGAGCATATGTGGAGGGCCTTGGAGCATATGCAGAAGACCTCTAGCATACCCCAAGACCCTCCTCGACCTCTGGAGTCCAGGACATCCCATTAATGTAATGGCTGATGTTCAGGAGAGCCCCAAAGCATGTGTAGAGGGAGCCCAGCTTGCTTGGGGCCCTTCTCCACTTCTGGAGGCCAGGGCATCCCATTGATTCCATGGTTGAAGCCCAATAAAGCTTCAGAGCACATGCAGAGGGCCTTGGAGCATATGCAGAAGGCCTTTAGCATACTCTAAGAACCTTCTCGAACTCTGGATTCCAGGGCATCCCATTGATGTCATGGCTGATGTTCTGGAGAGCCCTGAAGCATGCGCAGAGGGAGCCCAGCTTGCCAGGAGATCTTCTCCACCTCTGGAGGCCAGGACATCCCACTGATGCTATAGCTGACAGTCAGGAAAGCCCAAAGCATATGTAGAGGTAGTCCAGTTTGCCTGAGGAACTCCTCCACTTCTGGAGTCCAGGGCATCCCATTGATTCCATGGGTGAAGCCCAATAAAGCTTCAGAGCACATGCAGAGGGCCTTGGAGCATATTCTGAAGACCTCTAGCATATCCTAAGACCCTCCTCGACCTCGGGAGTCCAGGAAATCCCATTGACGTGATGTTCAGGAGAGCCGAAAGCATGTGGAGAGGGAGCCCTGCTTGCCTGGGGATCTTCTCCACTTCTGGAGGCCAAGACATCCTGCTAATTCCAAGGGTGACACCCTTTAAGCTTCAGAGCATATACAGAGGGCCTTGGAGCATATGCAGAAGGCCTCTAGCATACCCTAAGAACATCCTTGACCTCTGGAGTTCTGGAAAGCCTCCTTGACCTTTGGAGTCTAGGACATCCCATTGATGTGATGGCTGATATTCAGGACATCCCATTGATGGAGTCTAGGACATCCCATTCATGTGATGGCTGATATTCAGGAGATATCCAAAGAATGTGCAGAGGGAGCCCAGCTTGCCTGGGGAACTCCTCCACCTCTGGAGGCCAGGGCATCCCATTGATTCCATGGTTGAAGACCAATAAAGCTTCAGAGCATATGCAGAGGGCCTTGGAGCATATGCGGAAGGCTTCTAAGATACCCTAAGACAGTAGTTCTCAACCTGGGGTCCCCAGATGCTTTTGGCCTACAATTCCCAGAAATCCCAGCCAGTTTACCAGATGTTAGGATTTCTGAGAGTTGAAGGCTAAAAACATCTGGGGTCCCCAGGTTGAGAACCGCTGCCCTAAGACCATCCTCGACCTCTGGAGTCAAGGGCATCCCATGGATGTGATGGCTGATGTTCAGGAGATCTCCAAAGCATGTGTAGAGGAAGCTCAGCTTGCCTGGGGATCTTCTCCACCTCTGGAGGCCAGGGCATCCCATCGATTCGTGGCTGAAGCCTAGTCGGGCCTCAGAGCATGTGCAGAGAGGACTCTCGGGGCCTCCCGCGTCGAAGGGAGGGGGCAACAGGCCAGGCCTTGGAAAGGGGAGGGGAGGGGCGTTGTCTTCTCCTTGCAGCCCCTCCTCTTGCTGGCGAAGGCGATGGCGGGGGCCTAGGAGGCAGGGAGGGGGGCTGGAGGGCCGGCCGGAGCCTCCCCCTTCCTGCCCGCCGCTCCCCGGCCCCGAGTCCCAAGCAAGGGCCGCCCAGACCCGCGGCGGAGCTGTGGCCGAGCGGAGCCGGGGCTTGGTAAGTGCGCGGTTACCGGGCCCTGGGCAGGGGGAGATGTTTACCTCCACCTCGGTCTCTTTATCCACCATGCTATGGACATCACACTTCCAGGAGTGGCCAGGACTACTTGGCTAAAGACCTTGTACAGCTCCAACTCCCAGATTCCATAGTATCTAGCCCTGGCAACCAAAGTGGTCTCGAAGTGCATCTATTCCACAGTGTAGATGCTCCTTTCGAGGCGGGATGGAGCAACATTAGCTGTCTGGTCAGAGTTTGGGAAAGTTTGGAGTGCCTGGGATTGGGATAGGACGCTTTCCAAGCTCTGACGTTGAAGGACTGCAGGGAAAAAATTAAGGAGGTATCTATGGTGTAGGATCAATGCAGTTTGACATCAGTTTTAGCAGCCCTGGCAATATGCTATAGAATACTGGGAGATACAGTTTGCACAGTCTTCAGCTTTGGAGTGCTTCAACAAACTACAACTCTCAGGACTCCACAACTTCTTGGAAGTCTTAAGATGCATCTACAGCAGGCATGGGCAAACTTTGGGCCTCCAGGTGTTTTGGACTTCAACTCCCACAATTCGGAATTGTGGGAGTTGAAGTCCAAAACACCTGGAGGCCCAAAGTTTGCCCATGCCTGCTGTAGACGCATCCTAAGACTTCCAAGAAGTTGCAGTTATTTAAGAGCTGAAATATATTTGTTTCCTTCTCCCTGCGGAGTGTAGGAATTTGTTTAAAATAGCCTTTTTTCCCAGTATATATTTTTCCTGGATGTGTTCGTAGTCTAAATTGAACAAGGAATTCAATTCGCCATGACCCTTGGTTCTGGTTTTTTTTTCGTGTCAGGAGAGAGAAACTCCTGAGAAACTTGAGAAACTGCAAGTCGCTTCTGGTGTGAGAGAATAGGCCGTCTGCAAGGACGTTGCCCAGAAGAAGCCCGGATGCTTTGCCATCTTATGGAAGGCTTCTCTCGTGTCCTCACATGGGGAGCTGGAGCTGACAGAGGAAGCTCATGTTTGATGTTTTACCATCCTTGTGGGAGGCTTCTCTCATGTCCCCACATGGGAACTGGAGCTCTCAGAGGGAGCCCATCTGTGCTCTCCCCGGAATCAAGCCTGAGACGTTGCCCAGGGGATGCCCAGGCGTTTGATGTTTTACCATCCTTGTGGGAGACCTCTCTCATGTCACCGCATGGGGAGCTGGAGCTGACAGAGGGAGCTCACCTGCACTCTCTCCAGAATCAAACCTCAGACGTTGCCCAGGGGATGCCCAGGTTTTGATGTTTTACCATCCTTTGTGGGAGGCTTCTCTTATGTCCCCGCATGAGAAGCTGGAGCTGACAGAGGGAGCTCATGTTTGATATTTTACCATCCTTGTGGGAGGCTTCTCTCATGTCCCCACATGGGAGCTGGAGCTGACAGAAGGAGCTCATCCCTGCTCTTCCCAAAATCAAACCTCAGACATTGCCCAGGGTATGCCCAGGTTTTGATGTTTTACCATCCTTGTGGGAGGCTTCTCTTATGTCCCCGCATGAGAAGCTGGAGCTGACAGAGGGAGCTCATGTTTGATATTTTACCATCCTTGTGGGAGGCTTCTCTCATGTCCCCACATGGGAGCTGGAGCTGACAGAAGGAGCTCATCCCTGCTCTTCCCAAAATCAAACCTCAGACATTGCCCAGGGTATGCCCAGGTTTTGATGTTTTACCATCCTTGTGGGAGGCTTCTCTCATGTCCCCGCATGGGGAGCTGGAGCTGACAGAGGGAGCTCATATTTGATGTTTTACTATCCTTGTGGGAGGCTTCTCTCATGTCCCCGCATGGGGAGCTGGAGCTGACACAGGGAGCTCATGTTTGATGTTTTACCATCCTTGTGGGAGGCTTCTCTCATGTCCCCACATGGGGAGCTGGAGCTGACAGAGGGAGCTCATCTGTGCTCTTCCAGGAATTGAACCTCAGATGCTGTCCAGGGAATGCCCGAGTATTTGATGTTTTACCATCCTTGTGGGAGGCTTCTCTCATTTCCCTGCATGGGGAGCTGGAGTTGGAGCTGACAGAAGGAGCTCATCCACGCCCTCCCCAGATTCGAACCTCCGACCTGTCGGTCTTAGGCCCTGCCAACACAATGCACCACTGGGGGCTCCTTGATAGGCTTGCAATAAATCAGGAATGAAGGCACACAACAACAAATTAGTAACCACAAATTACTAGCAGGGTACAACAACAACAACAACAACAACAACTAGCAGTGAGTTCAGATTTAGAAATAAGAGTTTAGCCATCTCTTCTCAGGCTCCATCCACATTGCCATGATATTGCAGTTTGAATTTGATTACATGCAGTGTAGATTGAAATAATCCAGTTCAATATGCATTGTGAATCTACACTGACCATATAATGCAGTTCAGATGGCATTATATGGCAGTGTAGAAGGGGCCTCCGTTTTCTCTTTC
Source organism: Anolis sagrei (assembly GCF_037176765.1). Classification (NCBI taxonomy): domain Eukaryota; kingdom Metazoa; phylum Chordata; class Lepidosauria; order Squamata; family Anolidae; genus Anolis; species Anolis sagrei. The sequence continues at coordinate 96,565,713 of NC_090034.1, forward strand.
CTATCCTGTTTTATTGGGTTACTATTCATCAGGCTTGGTTCCCAGAGCGTTTGTGCATCTTTTTGTTATGTTTAAACTCCCTTCTAAAGTTTGCAATCAGTGTTTCAGTGAGTTTGTTTATTTTGCTGAGATTTTGAGAAACGTATCCAGTATTAATCGGTCACAACAAATTTAGTATAATAAAATTAAAGCACAAGGCTTTCCTTTCCCCCCAAAGAAATCATTGGTTATTTGGATTGATAGAGCATAATATAAAAATACAAAATGATATATTTACCAAACATTGTTGTAAGTTTTTATTGTGAAGCTGAAGTCTGAACAATTCTACTCCAGCTCTGCCCAATATTGCTTCCAGCTCTAGCCCCATCTACACAATTATTTAATGCAGTTTGAAACTGCATTATATAGCCAGTGTAGACTCATAATGCAGTTCAATGCAATTGTATGAGGCCCTTTCTACACTGCCATATAAAATCCAAAATATCTGCTTTGTACTGGATTATATGGCAGTGTAGACTCATTTAATCCAGTTCAAAGCAGATAATCTGGATTGTTTGCTTTGGTAAACTGGATTATATGACAGTGTAGAAGGGGCCAGAGTCTACACTGACTATATACCATAGTACAGTTTCAAACTACATTATATGGCAGTGTAGATGGGACCTCTGATTCCAAGTCTCTAATGCAATCTTGTCGTGTATTAATTTATATTTTGAACAGTTCTGGGTCACACATTGGGAGAGAAGTGGGTTATTATTGTTATTATATTGGAGCTGCGTAATATAAAGGTTTCAGCGTTGGATGACAACTCTGGAGACCAGGGTTCAAATCCTTGCTCAGCCATGAAAACCATTGGGAGGCCTTGGGTGCACTCTCTCAGCTTCAGAGCAAGGCCTCCCTTGGCAAACCTATTGCCAAGAAAACCTTGTGATATGTTTGCTCTGTCTCCAAACTGGGTGTTTTAAAAATTGGTTAGGGGATTTGACATATCAGAGGAGGAGAAGTAGGAGAAGGAGAGGGAGAAGGAGAGAGGGAGGCAGAAGGAGAGGGAGAATGTGAAGGAGAGATAGAAGGAGAAAGAGAGGGAGAAGGAGAGAGAGAGAAGGAGAAAGAGAGGGAGAAGGAGAGAGGGAGGGAGAAGGAGAGGGGGAGGGAGAATGTGAAGGAGAGAGAGAGAGAAGGAGAAAGAGAGGGAGAAGCAGAGAGAGAGACGGAGAAAGAGAGGGAGAAGGAGTGGGAGAAGGAGAGAGGGAGGGAGAAGGAGAGGGGGAGGGAGAATGTGAAGGAGAGAGAGAGAAGGAGAAAGAGAGGGAGAGAGAGAAGGAGAGAGAGGGGGGAAGGAGAGTGAAAGGGAGAAGGACAGAAAGGAGAGGGAGAAGGGGAGAGAGAAGGAGATGGAGAAGGAGAGGGAGAAAGAGAGGGAGAAGGAGAGAGAGAAGGAGGGAGAAGGGGAGGGAGAAGGAGAGAGAGAAGGAGAGGGAGAAGTAGAGGGAGAGAGAGGAGAGAGAGAAGGAGGGGGAGAGAGAAGGAGATGGAGAAGGAGAGGGAGAAAGAGAGGGAGAGGGAGGAGAGAGAGAAGGAGGGAGAAGGGGAGGGAGAGGGAGAAGGAGAGAGAGAAGGAGAGGGAGAAGTAGAGGGAGAGAGAGGAGAGGAAAAAGGAGGGGGGAGAGAAGGAGAGGGAGAAAGAGAGGGAGAAGGAGAAGGAGAGAGAAGGAGGGAGAAGGAGAGGGAGAGAGAGAGAGAAGGAGAAGGAGAGGGGGAGAGAGGAGAGGGAGAAGGAGGGGGGAGAGAGAAGGAAATGGAGAATGAAAAGGAGAGAGAGAAGGAGAGGGAGAAGGAGAAGGAAATGGTAAGGGGAGGGAGAGGGAGAAGGAGAGAGATAAGGAGAGAGAGGGAGAAGGAGAGGGAGAAAGAGGGAGAGGGAGGAGAGGGAGTAGGAGAGAGAGGAGGAGGAGAGGAAGAAGGAGAAAGAGAGACAGAAGGAGAAGTAGAAGGAGAGAGAGAAAGAGGAAGGAGAGAGAGAAGGAGAGGGAGAGGGAGGAGAAGGAGAAAGGATGGGTATTTTGGGCAACTATTTGATGGCTTATAGAACCTCAATGTTTAAGAATAATCCCCCAGGGCCGTTTCTTCGGTGTCTTTGTGCTTATTAACCTTCAGAGCAGAAGATTTCAGCCTCTAGGCTCTGAGCTTTCCTGGTGCTCTATAATGTCCAACGCCTGTGGTTTCGCTTCCATTTCCCTTTGGCCTGTCTGACTTCTTTGGGAACAGCCTAGCTCCCAGTGGGCTTTGGCAGCCATCCCACATGCTCTTTCTAGGGTGAAGTTAGATGCAGCCTGCAGTATTTGCCAGTGTTCTATGAAGCATTGCTTCTAAAAAGAGGGGTTTGGGAACTCATCTAGAAGAAATCTAGAACTCTAGAAGTAGACTAGAATTATTTCTCTCTCTGTACTGAGAAGGACTGCTGAGTTTTGTCTCTTCCTCCCCTTCACATCCGATGCGGAAGAGAACCAACAATTACTTTCCTTCTTTGGCTTTTGGGCCAAAGCCTATGCCAGCTTTATTCAGTTGCATTTTGGCACATACAGGGAGGGGCTCGGGAAGTCTGTCTATATGTCCTGCAGAGATGACAGGGCTGGTTTCCTGGACCTCTCTTCTCTAGCCTTCCTGGGCTATAGCGTTCCAGGTCTCAATCCTAGAGGGATGTAGAGCGTGTGTGGTCAATTCTGGCTTGTTGCCTTCTCTTTGTTCCAAAAGTCACAATCGCTGGGCGCCAGGCTCCCAATTACATGCTGCTCAAGAAGCAAAAGGCTCTTTCCTGTCTCTTAATTGGATCATGACAAAGGAGAAAACCCTGTTCCTTTTCAAGGGCTGCTATGTTTGCTGGAGGAAAAATGCAGTCTGCATATAGCCTTTGACACCCCTAAGTCTTGACCCTGAAACCTCCCAAGACGCCGCCCTCCCAATTAAAAATAATCGTGCTAACTTTCGATAGTTCTTCATCAAAAGCATCCTAAACCACCCCAAACTGGTCACAAATGCAGATCCCTTCACCTGATTGACAGCCGACCAAAAAAGTTGGCCAAAATTGACATTCAAAAATGGAATAACAGTCCTCAGATGTGGAGAGGAATTATCCCGGTTCTTTCTGCATTTGTCCATTCCTGGTTTAATGCAAAAGCAGCCAGTCCTTGGTTCTTGAAATATTATTTGAACTATTATTTCAAAATGTGGATCAATCCAACAGTGGCAATAGTGTACTTCGTCATATCTATATAAATAAAAATGTAATGTTCATTTGTGGGATTAATATAACTCAAAAACTACTGGACGAATTGACACGAAATTTGGACACTATACCCCTAACAGACCAACAAGTGACCATCACTCATAAAACCTCCTAGAAACAGCAGAAAGGATTTAAAACCCCAAAAAATCTAAATGACGAAAAGCTAAATCAGGATACAGAAAAAAGAGAAGGAAGACGGAGGGAGGGAAGGGGAGAAAGAAAGAAAGAAAGAAAGAAAGAAAGAAAGAAAGTAAAAAATGAAGGTAAGAGCAAAGGAAAGAAGGAAAGAGGTAAAGAAGGAAGAAAGGAGAGAAAGAGAGGGAAGGAAGGAAAGAAGGAAAGAGAAGCAAGGATGGAAGCAAAAAGTGAAGGAGGAAGGAAGGAAGGAAGGAAGGAAGGAAGGAAGGAAAGAGGTAGAGACAAAAGGAAGGAGAGAAAGAGGGAGGGAAGGAAAGAAGGAAAGAGAAGGAAGGATGGAAGCAAAAAGCAAAGGAATGATGGAAAGGAGAGCAAGAGGGAGGGAAGGTTGTCCACAGCAACATATGGTGGGTACAGCTAGTAGAGGTCATAAATTATGATCCTCTTGTCTGCGGGAGTTTGGCATCTGTGCATTATTGTGCTGTGCATCTGTGCTCTTAATCCAGATTGGCTGATCTAGGACCCTTCCACACAGCCATATAACCCAGAAGATCAAGGCAGATAATCCACAATATCTGCTTTGAACTGGGTTATCTGCCATAAGCCGGCATTGCCCGTAGATACCTCCAAGGTCATGTGGCTGGCATGACTGCATGGAGCGCTCTTATCTATCTATATATCTATCTATAAAGTGAAAATATGTATGTGTGTATGTGGCTGGGGTGTCCACTTACACACACAAGCTCCTGCCTTCACAAACAGCTATAGTTCCCACTACTCAGGAGACACCAAAGGTCCTCCCTTCAATGATAATGTACAAGAGTCCTGCCCGTGGCCTCCACAAACACCCTACTGCCCACCTCCCAAGTGAAGGCTTTCATACAGGGACAATTTCATCCTAGATTTTCCGATTTTCTTCCACCACAGACATCCCAGTGTTTCTTACTTTCCCCATTGGTGTGGAATTTGCATGACCACGCCCACTGCCTCTCCCTTTCCTATTTTTTTTATGGCACAGAGCAAACAGAGGAATTGATCCGCAGCTGAACATACTAGAGAGGTTTGGGGAGAATGCACCATGATTTATAGGAGTTGTAGGTACTGGGATATGTAGTTCGCCTGCAATCTAAGATCACTCTGAACTCCACCAACGATGGACCTGGAACTAACTTGGCACACAGAACTCCCATGACCAACAAAAAATACTGGAGGTCTTTGGAAGGATTTATAGGAGTTGTAGTTCACCCACATCCAGAATGCACTATGAACCCAAATAATGATGGATCCGGACCAAACTTGGCATGCATACCCAATATGCCCAAGTTTGAATACTGGTGGGTTTTGAGAGGAATTGGACTGGACATTATGGAGTTGTACATACTGGAATGTATAGTTTACCTGAAATCTAAGAGCATGATGTCAGATATAGTTCACCCACAACATTATGCATTTTGCACAATTAAAAAATGACTTTTTCAAATAACTTGGGCAATTCCGGGTATCCAAACTAGTGTGTGTGTGAGATAGATAGATAGATAGATAGATAGATAGATAGAGCTTTGACTAGCAGTGGTGTTTGTTTTGCTGTCTGTGCCACTGTTCAGAAGATTTCACTCACTTTTTGTCCCTGTGATGATTGGATTTTGAAAAACTTGGCTTGTTGTGGAAACAAGGATTTCTAGTAAAGCTTCAGTGGAGACCCCTTTTCCAGATAATAACTCTTTCAGGAATGGATTTCCCTTCCAAGGTGTAGACTTCTCTCACTTCCTGTTGTCTCGCCCCTGTTCTTAACTATGAGTCATATGTAAGTTGTATGTTTGTAACTCAAGGACTGCCTGGAATCTAAACTGGGAATGGCTGCCTGGAGTATGCAGAGCAAGAGTCAAAGAGTCTGGTGGTTGTGGGAGATTGGGCGCAGAAAGTAGTCAAGATGGCAAAAGTTACATATTATCAAGAAAGTACACACAAACTGGGAGAGGCTGCAGCACTTTGCTTTTGCTTGAGTCTACTAGGAATGGAGCACTTCCACCCTGTCTTCTTACCTTCTGCATTAATTGAAGACAAGATATAAAAACAACAACAACAACAACAACAACACTTTATTTATATTCCGCCCTTCTCACCCCGAAGGGGACTCGAGGCGGATCACAAGTACACATACATGGCAAACATTCAATACCATTTGTATAGACAGTACACAGACAGATAGCACAGAAGGAGGTGTTGTGTCAATGCCATGGATGGCTGGGCTCAAGTTCACAGGGGGTGCTGTCGCTCCATCCTCTATGACAAAGATCCATCAGGAGTTCCTCATTCCAGCATTTTTTGATCTTCTTTTTGTTTATGGCATTGTAAAACACCTCCCCTTCTTTTAGAGGTACTTAATTTCTCTAATTACAGCTAAAGCTGTTTTCGAACTGCTTAGGTAAACAGTAAGCAGCGCTGACGGTCAGCCGCTCATGCCGATCCGGGGCTTTGAACTTGCAACCTTTCGGTTGATAGATCTTATAGTTGCTGATGATCTACCAGCTATGCTAAACCTCGGCCCTTATAGTTCTTATATATGCAGGATGTGTGGGAACTTTTTATAATATCCAATCTGCAGTAGTTTGAAGAAGGCATTGAAACAGGTTTGGGAATCAGGTAGTTCTCTGATTGTATTGTATGTGACCCTTTGTCTCCACTAGGTGTCCAAAAGCCAAGACTCGTCACTCTTACTTTAATAATGCTTAAAAGATTCCAAAGCAGGAGCCTCCACCACAGTCTGGGGCAGCGAGTTCCACTGCTGAACAGCTCTCACCTTTAGGAAGTTCTTCCTAATGTTCAGGTGGAATATCCTTTCCTGTAGTTTGAAGCCATTTTTCCACATCCTACTCTCCAAGGCAGCAGAAAACAAGCTTGCTCCCTCCTTGAGCAGGCCCACCAGTGGGCTTCCATTGCCAAGTGGGGATTTGAACCGTGGACTCTAGAATCATAGTCCAGCATTGAAACTGCTACCTTAGGATAGCTGTCTCTGAATGGAAAAATGATTGATCATGAAATGTAATCCGTGACACTGGTGATTGTGAGAGTGATCCAGCATTTCTGTGTTCTCAAATAAAATGCTGTGTCCAGGCTGGTTCATCAGGTGCTCTGCTATGGCTGACTTCTCTGGTTGAAGTAGTCTGCAGTGCCTTTCATGTTCCTTGATTCGTGTTTGGGCAATGCTGCTGCATTTGGTGGTCCCTATGTCCACAGCTGCATGGTATCTGGTAGACTCCTGCAGAAGTGAGAGGATTCCTCTTGTCCTTTGCTGAACGTAGCATTTGTTGAATTTTCTTGGTGGATCTGTAAATAGTTTGTATGTTGTGTTTCCTCATCAGCTTCCCCTATGCGGTCAGTGGTTCCCTTGATGTATGGGGACCTACTTCTGAGGAAGCTTGCCATGTTGTTGTTCATTCGTTCAGTCGTCTCCGACTCTTCGTGACCTCATGGACCAGCCCACGCCAGAGCTCCCTGTCGGCCGTCACCACCCCCAGCTCCTTCAAGGTCAGTCCAGTCACTTCAAGGATGCCATCCATCCATCTTGCCCTTGGTCGGCCCCTCCTCCTTTTGCCTTCCACTTTCCCCAGCATAATTGTCTTCTCTAGGCTTTGCTGTCTCCTCATGATGTGGCCAAAGTACTTCAACTTTGTCTCTAGTATCCTTCCCTCCAATGAGCAGCCGGGCTTTATTTCCTGGAGGATGGACTGGTTGGATCTTCTCGCAGTCCAAGGCACTCTCAGAACTTTCCTCCAACACCACAGCTCAAAAGCATCGATCTTCCTTCGCTCAGCCTTCCCCTAAGGTCCAGCTCTCACATCCGTAGGTTACTACAGGGAATACCATGGCTTTGACTAGGCGGATCTTTGTTGCCAGTCTGATGTCTCTACTCTTTACTATTTTATTGAGACTGGACATTGCTCTCCTCCCAAGAAGGAAGCGTCTTCTGATTTCCTGTACATAGTCTGCATCTGCCGTAATCTTTGCACCTAAAAATACAAAGTCTGTCACGGCCTCCACATTTTCTCCCTCTATTTTCCAGTTGTCAATCATTCTTGTTGCCATAATCTTGGTTTTTTTGATGTTTAGCTGCAACCCAGCTTTTGCGCTTTCTTCTTTCACCTTGATTAGAAGGCTCCTCAGCTCCTCCTCGCTTTCGGCCATCAGAGTGGTGTCATCTGCATATCTGAGGTTGTTAATGTTTCTTCCAGCAATTTTCACCCCAGCTTTGCATTCATCCAGCCCCGCACATCGCATGATGTGTTCTGCATACAAGTTAAAAAGGTTGGGTGAGAGTATGCAGCCTTGCCGTACGCCTTTCCCAATCTTGAACCAGTCTGTTGTTCCGTGGTCAGTTCTGACTGTTGCTACTTGGTCCTTGTACAGATTCCTCAGGAGAGAGGGAAGGGGGCTTAGGATGCCCATCCCACCAAGAACTTGCCACAATTTATTATGATCCACACAGTCAAAGGCTTTAGAATAGTCAATGAAGCAGAAGTAGATGTTTTTCTGAAACTCCCTGCCTTTCTCCATTATCCAGCGGATATTGGCAATCTGGTCTCTCGTTCCTCTGCCTTTTCTAAACCCAGCTTGAACATCTTGCCATAGATGCAGGCAAAAGGTTAGGAGGGAATGCCTCTAGAACATGGCCATATAGCCCGAAAAAACCTACAACAACCCACTGGAAGAACAGTTTGTCCCACTGAGGCCGGCTTCGTTTTCTAGGGATAGCTTTTTAGGACTGAGTTTAAAATGAGCATCTTACTTATCTAGGGAGGCAGACGTGGTTCTTACCATTTCTTGTGCATCCAGAATATGAAACTTTAATATCTGTCTGAATCAACACTCAAATAATTCTGCCCCGTCTTGGTTCTCCATGAAGTATGGAGAACCAAGACTCCACTTCTGACTTGGGAATAGCAAGGAGTGATATTCTCTGCGCAGTGCGAGGAATGAAGGAAGGATGTGCTCTGAGCTGGCGGCAGAGGGACGTCCGGCCAGGAGCACCAGGGGCTCATCCGGACCCAGAATTAGCAACAGGATGCTGGAGAGCAGAGGGTGGGGTCAGGCAAAGCCTTAAAGTGTGGCAAAGGTGTGTATGTGTGTGGGTGGTGGCGGCTTTGACCTGTTTCTTGCTCCAAGGGTTCTCCCCAGGGTTGGGAAAATGAGGCTGGTATGGGATTTCTCAGATCCGGACCCCATGGTTCTGACCTCCTGTTTATATGTCCAGGAGACATAGGCAGGTTTTATCTCCCATAGCAAGATGCTTAAGCTGAGCCTGGAACATTTTGAGGAATGTCAGTGTCTCTGGGGATGTGCAGAGTGTTTTCATCACCAGATAATTGCTAGTCTATGATGTAACTGTTCATTGAGATCATAAAATCATAGAATCAAAGAGTTGGAAGAGACCTCATGGGCCATCCAGTCCAACCCCCTGCCAAGAAGCAGGAATATTGCATTCAAAGCACCCCTGACAGATGGCCACCCAGCCTCTGTTTAAAAGCATCCAAAGAAGGAGCCTCCACCACACTCCGGGGCAGAGAGTTCCACTGCTAAACAGCTCTCACAGTCAGGAAGTTCTTCCTCATGTTCAGATGGAATCTCCTTTCCTGTAGTTTGAAGCCATTGTTCCACGTCCTAGTCTCCAGGGCAGCAGAAAACATGTAATAATAAGACAGTAAAATAATAAATAACTTTGACTCAAGTATAAGCCGAAAGGTGCTTTTCAGCCTTAAAAGAGGGCTGAAAAACTCAGCTTATACTCAAATATATACAGTATATACATAACAAACATAACAGTATAGGAGGCTTGTAAGAAGGGTGCTATTTCCAACACACATAGTAGTAAGCCATGGCAGTTAAAGTGTGGTCAAACTGGATTAATTCTACAATATGGATGCAGTCTTAGTTGTATTGTCGAAGGCTTTCATGGCTGGAATCACTAGGTTGTTGTGAGTTTTCCAGGCTGTATAGCCATGTTTCAGAAGCATTCTCTCCTGACGTTTCGCCTGCACCTATAGCAGGCATCCTCAGAGGTTGTGAGGTCTCAAGATTCATCTAGTCCAGTTTTTCAACACACATAGCTATTTGTGAGTTTTCCGGGCTGTATGGCCATGTTTCAGAAGCATTCTCTCCTGACGTTTCGCCTGCATCTATAGCAGGCATCCTCAGAGGATGCCTGCCATAGATGCAGGCGAAACGTCAGGAGAGAATGCTTCTGAAACATGGCCATAGAGCCCGGAAGACTCACAACCACCCTTAGCTAGCTCCCAATGCTTCATTTATGCATATCCTGGCTATCCCAACGACCCATACCTTTTCCCCTTCCCCTGCTTTGCTTATTGCAGCCTCCCAGCCTCTTTTTCTCTCCTCCTGGCTTTGCTTCTACCCTTTTGCTACTGTTTTTTCCTCCCAAAACTCCACCCTGGCTCTCCTCCCTTTTGTTCTTGAAATGCGCAGAAAAACACTTGGAGGAAATGCATTCCAAGAAGGCGCTTCCTTCCATTCGAGAGGAAAAAAAAGGAGTAACAGGCAAACCCATATCCTTCCCTTCTCATAGATGGAGGGGAGCTGATCTTTCAGCAAGACGCATGGGATTTGGAAAAAGGGAGACTAGAGAATGGCATGGCTCTTTTTTGGTCTGGTCAGAACTTTCCTGAGTTTGCACATTTTTCTTTTGGCCTATATGACTGGGAGAAAGGGAAACTGACAGATTTCTTCCATCCCTCCTGCTTTGACCACCTCACCGCTGAATTATTATGATGCCATTAACTCTTTACTCAGCCAAAACCGCCCCCATCATTTCGTTTCCTTGCGCTTTTTTCTCCCTCTGAGTTGCATCCTGCCTGTATTGAATTCAGCTAATCCCACCCAGAGTGTGTCAGCAAATGTGGTGGTGTTGGTACTAAATCCAGGCATAACGATGGCTGGGGAAGCAAATGGGATTCGGCCAAAGCTTGGGAATGTTTCTTTTTTGGAGTGCAAATGCCAGATTCCGTCACTGAAAGCTGCCCATATCCCGAGTCAAGGACTTGGCGTCTTTCCTTTGACTGGCGGCCAAGATTATCCAGGCTGTATCTCTCAGATGTCAAACTTCTTCTTGTCCTACTTCAAGGGAGGACAAAACGTGGTCTGGTGGCTGTTATTTTGTGGTCCACAAGGTCTTCAAGGGACCTGAAATCCTCAAAGAATACATATAGGGCAGTGTTTCTCAACCTGGGGGTCGGGACACCCGAGAGGTCACGAGGGGGTTTCAGAGGGGTCACCAAAGACCATAACAAAACACATATTTCTCATTGTCTTAGGAACCCCTTTGGCAGAGGAAGCTGAAGACCAACGATGGTATTGAATCAAACTTGGGATTTGTGGTTGCTGGGATTTATAGTTCACCTACAATCAAAGAGCTTTCTGAACTCCAACAATGATGGAATTGGACCACACTTGGCACACAGAACTCCCATGACCAACAGAAAATATTGGGTTTGGTGGGCATTGACTTTGAGTTTGGGAGTTGTAGTTCACCTACATTCAGAGAGTACTGTGGACTTGAATAATAGCTCTGGCACAAACTTGGCACAGATACTCAATATGCCCAAATGTGAACGCTGGTGGAGTTTGGGGAAAATAGACCTTGACATTTGAGAGTTGTGGTTGCTGGGATTTATAGTTTACCTACAATCAAAGTGCTTTCTGAACTCCACCAATGATGGAATTGGACCAAACTTGGCACACAGAACTCCCAGAAAATACTGGAAGGGTTTGGTGAGCATGGACCTTGAGTTTGGGAGTTGTAGTTCACCTACGTTCAGAGAGCACTGTGGACTTGACAACAATGGAACTAAATCAAACTTGACGCACAGAACTCCCATTTCCAACAGAAAATACTGGAAGGGTTTGATAGGCATTGACCTTGAGTTTGGGAGTTGTAGTTTGCCTACATCCAGAGAGCACTGTGGACTCAAACAATGATGGATCTAGACCAAACTTGTCACAAATACTCAATATGCCCAAATGTAAACATTGGTGGAGTTTGGGGAAAATAGACTTGACATTTGGGAGTTGTAGTTGCTGGGATGTATAGTTCACCTACAATCAAAGAGCATTCTGAACTCCACCAACAATGGAACTAAATCAAACTTGACGCACAGAACTCCCATGACCAACAGAAAATACTGGAAGGGTTTGATAGGCATTGACCTTAGTTTTGGAGTTGTAGTTCGCCTTCATCCAGAGAGCATTGTGGACTCAAACAATGATGGATCTGGACCAAACTTGTCACAAATACTCAATATGCCCAAATGTGAACATGGGTGGAGTTTGGGGAAAATAGACCTTGACATTTGGGGGTTGTAGTTGCTGGGATGTATAGTTCATCCACACTCAAAGAACATTCTGACACCCCCCCCCCCCATGCCAGAATTGGGCCAAACTTTTCACACAGGACCCCCGTGACCAACAGAAAATACTGTGTTTTCTGATGGTCTTTGGCAACCCCTCTGACACCCCTTCAAAACCTCCCCCCTCCTGGGGTCCTGACCCCCACATTGAGAAACACTGATCTACACTGTAGAACTATACGCGTTGACTACACTTGAACTGCCATGGCTCAGTGCTATAGAGTCTTGATAGTTTCGTATGGACCTAGAATCATAAGTTGGAAGATTGGCCATCCAGTCCAACCCCCTACCAAACAGCAGGCAAATTGCATTCAAAGCCCCCCCCCCCCCCCAACAGATGGCCATCCAGCCTCTGTTTAAAAGCTTCCAAAGAAGGAGCCTCCACCACACTCCAGGGCAGAGAGTTCCACTGCTGAACAGCTCTCACATTCAGGAAGATCTTCCTCATGTTCAGGTGGAGTCTCCTTTCTTGTTGTTTGAAGCCATTGTTCCGCATCCTAGTCTCCAGGGCAGCAGAAAACAAGCTTGCTCCCTCCTCCTTATGACTTCCTCTTACATATTTATACATGGCTATCATGCCTCCTCTCAGCCTTCTCTTCTTCAGGCGAAACATGCCGAGCTCTTTAAGCCGCTCCTCATAGAGCTTGTTCTCCAGACCCATGATCATTTTAGTCGCCCTCCTCTGGACACATTCCAGCTTGTCAACATCTCCCTTCAATTGTGGTGCCCATAATTGGACACAGTATTCCAGCTGTGGTCTAACCAAGGCAGAATAGAGGGGTATTTATTTATTTCAAATATTTGTACCCCGCCCTTCTCTACCCCCGAAGGGGGACTCAGGGCGGCTTACAGCTGGCAACAATTAGATGCCTCATATATACAAAAGATAAAACAACAGTTACATAATAAGTAAACAATAAATTAGATTTATAAACCATTTAAAATAGTATAAATACTCCGAGTTCAATAATCAACAACTTAATCCAAAGCCAGTCCACAGTCCGTTTTCCATTGCATTGTCATCATTTTTATTGTCAACCTGCTATCCGAATGCCTGATCCCATAGCCAGATCTTCAACTTTTTCCTAAAGGAAAGGAGGGAAGCAGCTGACCTAATTTCGCTGGGGAGCAAGTTCCATAGGCGAGGAGCCACCACCGAGAAGGCCCTGTCCCTCGTCCCTGCCAAGCGCATTTGCATGGCATCCCTAGATCTAGACACTAGATTCCTATTGATGCAGGCCAAAATCCCATTGGCTCTTTTTGCTGCTGCATGACATTGTTGGCTCATGTTTAACTTGTTGTTCATGAGGAACCCAAGATCTTTTTCACACGTACTGCTCTCGAGCCAGGCATGGTCCCCCATTTTGGGTTTTAGCATTTCATTTTTTCTGCCTAAGTGGAGTATCTTGCATTTGTTACTGCTGAACTTCATTTTGTTAGTTATGGCCATTCATCTCTCTAATCTGTTAAGATTGTTTTGAATTCTGCTTCTGTCTTCTGGAGTATTGGGTCTCCTTCCCAAGTTGTTATCCGCAAACTTGATGATCCTGCCTTCTAACCCTTCATCTAAGTAATTAATAAAGATGTTGAAGAGGTCGGGCCCAGGATGGAACCTTGTTTATGGCACTCCACTCAAAACTTCTCTGCCAAAGAGTGCTAGTGCCTCATCAGAGTCTCACAGCATTGAGCCACAGCACTTCAAGTAGAATCAAAATGCATTACTCCAGACAGGACAGAGACAGAGGTCCTCCTGGTCAATCGAAAGGCTGAACAGGGCATAGGGTTACAGCCTGTGTTGGATGGGGTTATACTCCCCCTGAAGACGCAGGTTCGCAGCTTGGGAGTGATCCTGGATTCATCACTGAGCCTGGAACCCCAGATCTCGGCGGTGGCCAGAGGAGCTTTTGCACAACTAAGACTTGTGCGCCAACTGCGCCCGTACCTTGGGAAATCTGACTTGGCCACGGTGGTCCACGCTCTAGTTACATCCTGAATAGATTACTGTAACGTGCTCTACGTGGGTCTGCCTTTGAAGATGGTTCGGAAACTTCAGCTAATCCAACGGTCGGCAGCCAGACTACTAACTGGGGTGACATGCAGGGAACATACCACCCCCCCCCCCCCCCGTTGTGCCAGCTCCACTGGCTGCTGGTCCACCTTCGAGCCCAATTCGAAGTGCTGGTTCTGACCTATAAAGCTCTATACCAGTGGTTCCCAACCTGGGAGTCGGGACCCCGAGGGTGGTCGTGAGGGGGTGTCAGAGGGATCTCCAAACACCATCAGAAAGCACAGTATTTTCTGTTGGTCATGGGGGTTCTGTGTGGGAAGTCTGACCCAATTCTATCATTGGTGGGGTTCAGAATATTCTTTGAACTATACATCCCTGAAACTACAACTCCCAAATGTCAAGGTCTATTTCCCCCAAACTCTACTAGTGTTCACATTTGGGCATATTAAGTATTTGACCCAAGTTTGGTCCAGATCCATCAATGCTTGAGTCCACAGTGCTATCTGGATGTAGGTGAACTACAACTCCAAAACTCAAGGTCAATGTCCATCAAACCCAGTATTTTCTGTTGGTCATGGGAGTTATGTGTGCCAAGTTTGGTTCAATTCCATAATTGGTGGAGTTCAGAATGCTCTTTGATTGTAGGTGAACTATAAAACCCAGCAACTACAACTCCCAAATGACAAAACCAATCCCCCCCCCCAACCCCACCAGTATTCAAATTTGGGCATATCGGGTATTTGTGTCAAATTTGGTCCAGTGAATGAAAATATATCCTGCATATCAGATATTCATATGACGATACATAACAGTTGCAAAATTACAGTTATGAAGTAGCAATGGAAATAATTTTATGGTTGGGGGTCACCACAACATGAGGAACTTTATTAAGGGGTCGTGGCATCAGGAAGGTTGAGAAACACTGCTCTATATGGTTCTGGCCCAGCTTACTTGTCCGAACGCATCCACCCCTATGTCCCACCTTGAAACCTAAGATCATCCGGGGAGGCCCTGCTCTCGCTCCCGTCAACAGCACAAATGCGCCTGGCGGGGACGAGAGACAGGGCCTTCTCAGCGGTGGCTCCCCGCCTATGGAACACACTCCCAACTGAGGTAAGATCGGCCACTTTCCTCCTAGCTTTTCGAAAGAAACTAAAGGCATGGTTCTGGGACCAGAATTTTGGACAATAGATGCAAGCAGCACTTTAAGGGAATGTGACTGGAACAACGATATGGCTGAAAGGAGATTCCATCTGAACATTAGGAAGAACTTCCTGACTGTGAGAGCTGTTCAGCAGTGGAACTCTCTGCCCCGGAGTGTGGTGGAGGTTCTTTCTAACAGAGGCTGGATGGCCATCTGTTAGGGGTGCTTTGAATGCAATATTCCTGCTTCTTTGTAGGGGATAGGACTGGCTAGCCCATGAGGTCTCTTCCAACTCTATGATTCTATGATTCTATGATGAGACTGTTTTACTGTTTTAATCATGGCTTATGCATTGTTAATTATGCTTTTATGTTTAATTGTGTTTTTAATTACTGCAATTTGTTATGTAATGGCTTTGGAATGAGGCCCATTGTAAGCCGTCCTGAGTCCCCCTTTGGGAGTTGAGAAGGACGGGATAGAAATGCGAGAAATAATAATAAATAATACTTCTACAGTGTATCAGAAGAGGTCAGACTGAATTCAACTAAGACTGGAATCCTGCTCAGGGACAGGAATGACAATGGACGGACTAACAAGGCTGTAAACACAATGGATGGAACAAACGCAGGGTCAGGGGTTGGGGACAGCGTACATTCCCTGATCTGGCTTTGATCCTTATCACACTACGCTGCTTTAGTGCTGTACTGTCAGTCCTGTTCAGCATTATAGCATTCCGAGATCCATAGGTGCCAGCAGGTGACATTTCTGCAAGGGAGGCCTTTTCTGTCCTTTTCCTCCCCACCCCATCCAAGCAAACTCTGATTATGAAAGACAGCGGAGAGAGATCCGCTCCCACTCGCAAAGCAAGACAATAAATGTCTTGTTCAGATCTCCCCTCCTCCCTTTGCCTGCTCAGCGTCACCAGCAAGATGTCCCTTGCTGCAAGAAAAGGGGAGAATGCCAGGCATTCTGTAGGCTCAGCAAATGGGGTGGCGGTGGCAGAGGTGTGGGGCGGAACACAACCAAGGCATGGATTTGCAAGAACTGGGGATGGAGGGCTCAGGCAAAGGGTTCAGCCCCACCACACATACTGTTGAGAGTCAAGCCAAGAACATCATGTCCACTCTGCGTTCACTTTAATTTTGGAAGCTAAGCAGGGCCAGGTCTGGTTAATACTTGGAGGGGGTACTATTGGGCAAGACGGGAATGGAAAACTATGAAGTCTAGGGGGAGGGGGGCACATAAACCTCCCAGGAGATCCCGAAGGGTCAAACCATGTTATCACAAAAAGACTTGTTTTTGCCCCCAAATGCCCTCTTGGGCAAGGCATCTTAAACTTTTCCACTCACAACCCTTGTCATCCTATAGGTCCATATAAATATCAAATATTTATGATGACAGGTGGAGCCCCCGGTGGCGCAGTGGGTTAAAGCACTGAGCTGCTGAGCTTGTTGATCGAAAGGTCGCAGGTTCGATTCCGGGGAGCGGCGTGAGCTTCCGCTGTCAGCCCTAGCTTCTGCCAACCTAGCAGTTCGAAAACATGCAAATGTGAGTAGATCAATAGGTACTGCTCCGGCGGGAAGGTAACAGCGCTCCATGCAGTCATGCCGGCCACATGACCTTGGAGGTGTCTACGGACAACGCTGGCTCTTCGGCTTAGAAATGGAGATGAGCACCACACCCCAGAGTCAGACATGACTGGACTTAATGTCGGGACTACCTTTACCTTTACCTATGATGACAGGAGAGGTGGGTAAGAAAATACTTCTCCTTCTCCTTCTCCTTCTCCTTCTCCTTCTCCTTCTCCTTCTCCTTCTCCTTCTCCTTCTTCTTCTTCTTCTTCGAAACACAACAAGATGAGTCCACAGCAAACAAGATCACTCTGCTGGCTATTGTATTGAATCACACGTCGGACGCTTCCCAAGTGTCTAGGACTGTGTGATGTATCGGCGAATAATGCGTGCAGATCCCAGTAAGGTGGCCTTTTGCAGTTGGCAGATGGTAATTTTGTCAGCACCGATTGTGATTAAGTGCAGGCCAAGATCTTTAGGCACTGCACCCAGTGTGCCAATCACCACTGGGACCACCTTTCCTGGCTTGTGCCAGAGTCTTTGCAGTTCGATCTTTAAATCCTATTATTATTATGATTATTATTTACTGATAATATATCAGCATTTCCAAGCCTTGCTAAACAATATGCTTCTTTGGGTTGCTGTGAGTTTTCCAGGCTGTATGGTCTTGTTCCAGAAGCATTCTCTCCTGACGTTTCACCCACATCTATAGTAGACATCCTCAGAGGTTGTGAGGTCTGTTGGAAACTAGGCAAGTGAAATAATGTCCAGGGTGGGAGAAACAGTAACAGTGGTAAAATTACAGTTATGAAGTAGCAATGAAAATAATTTTATGGTTGGGGGTCACTACAACATGAGGAATTGTATTAAGGGGTCACGGCATTAGGAAGGTTGAGAACTACTGGTGTAGATGCCTCTTAAGAGATGTGGTGGCCAACCTCTCTGCTGCAGGCTAGGTCCCAAGGAGGAGGCATTAGCCTTTCTCCAAGGCTGCCCTGGAAGGAGCTGTGCCAACAGCCGCCCGGCTCCTTCAGAGCTGCCTGAGGAGGTGTTTTCGGAACGGTTCCCAGAATGCGGGCAATGCCTCTGCGGACTCCGCCAAGACGCAGCACCCCTTTGTCTCCTGGGTCCTGGGAATGTGCGGCATTGAGCTGTGACCTTTTGGGGAATGGCGTGGCGTGGGTCCCCGGAGTCTGGGCGTGGGAATGAAATGCCACCCATCAGCCACAGCCATGGGATTCCACCGGGAAGGGAGGGACACAGAGAGGGAGACCTTGATGGAACTTGAGCAAAGAAGGAGAGAAAGAAAGAATGAAGGAAGGAAGGAACCAATGGGCAGTCATTACATTGTGGGACACAGAGAGATGAGAAAGGGCTCTTCTTAAAGAGTCTGCGGGCAAGAATACTGGTGAGAAGGGGGGAAATAACTTTGCTTTCCCCTTTCCTAGTAGCATCAAGACTTTCCTTGCTATGCAAGAGACTGGAAGAGGATAGAGCGAGTTAGGAGCCGTTAATGGAGATGGGGAAGCTGGAAATTGGTTCTTGTGGGAGAGATAAGGGATTGTAGGATAATAATAATAATAAACTTTATTTATACCCCACCATCTCTTCTAAACGTCAGCACTGAGTCCAGGAGGACCCCCAAACTGCAGACCTGTTACTTCAGGGGGAGTGCAACCCCATCCAGATGGGTGACTGACCTGGAGGATCTCTTTCTTGTCAGGATTGATCCTCAGCTTGTTCATCCTCATCCAGCTCATCACAGCAGCCAGGCACTGGTCCAGTATCCTCGGGGCTTCCTTGGAATCTGATGGAAATGAGTAGTGGAGTTGGGTGTCATCTGCGTAGAGATGGCACCGTACTCCAAAACTCCGGATGACCTCTCCCAGCGGTTTCATGTAGATGTTAAAAAGCCCCCATAATTCCATATCTCTCTTCTTTGTACCAATCTCCAGCCTCTCTGGACTCTCATCTCTATCAAAGGTCTTTTTGAGTTGAATGCAATGTTTTCATCTAGCTTTTATTTTGTTGTAGTTCAGCCTGTGACTGTATCTGATGTTTATGATGGCAATGGGGTTGAAGGGTTTTCTGGTGAACGGTTTTCTGGGCCTGGGTCTGTTAGCGCTGGGCATGAGGGTCTCAACAGGCGAGAGGCCCGAGGTGTCTCATGAATGGAGTGTTTCTCCTGCAGATTCTCAAGGTCACATTCCTGGGAGAGGCCCTCAACAGTCTTTCTCTGAGAAACAATTGTCTTTTGAGGGTGATTTGTCAAGTGCAGAATTTAATTAGAGTGAAGATAGAAAGCAAGACTTTGTAAACAGAGACAAAGTTCTCAGGCAAACAAAGGTCAATTTGCCTGCAGGAAAAGAGAGATAAGAAATCCTTATCTGGTTGCAAGGGCAAGAGAAATGCTTTCCTTTCAGTTCTGGGATCAGGAAAAGCTTAATATTGATACAAGGGAAAGAGTTAACTCAGTCTCGTCAATGTTGGAATTTCATTATGGTCTTGTTTCCAAGTGTTCCTAGTTTCCAAATTTTGTCAGGCTCCTGATCTCTATATTGGATTTTCATACTGCCTTGATCAATGGATTTTATACCTTTGGATCTTGTGTTTTTCCCTTTGTGCCTTGAAGCTCATGGACTTTCTTTTATCTTTGGACTATACTGTTTTTACCATTTTTACTGTTTTACTGTTTTGCTTTCTGGAGCCCCCGGTGGTGCAGTGGGTTAAACCGCTGAGCTACTGAACTTGTTGACCGAAAGGTCACAGGTGTGAATCCGGGGAGCAGCATGAGCTCCCGCTGTCAGCCCCAGCTTCTGCCAACCTAGCGGTTCAAAATCATGCAAATGTGAGTAGATCACAGGAAGGTAGTGGTGCTCCATGCAGTCATGCCGGCCGCATGACTTTGGAGGTGTCTACGAACAACGCCGACTTTTTGGCTTAGAAATGGAGATGAGCACCAACCCCCAGAGTTGGACATGACTGGACTTAATATCAGGGGAAAACCTTTACCTTTTACTTACTTTGCTTACATATATTCTTCAATAAACTTCTTGCTGATTATACCAAGCCGGTGTGGTCTTTAAGGACAGAGGTGTTCCTGATCTGGTGTGCAACATATTTGTACTTCTGCTGTTGTTTTGCATTATCTCTTACAGCATAAGTAGCATCATGGTGAAATTAAATCTGTTAAATTCCAGGCCAGCCTGACTAACATGTCCACTCTACAAGACACCCACCAAGGCATTTCCCTGTCCATCCCTCTGTGATGTATGCCATTCTCCGTTGTCCCAATGGACCCTTCCCCAGTCCAGTTTGGTTCGCCTGCTACTGAAATGCTACCTGGAAATGGAAGGCAACAAAAGAATAATAGTGTCAGAGGAAAAGGCTGCAAAAACTAATGATATGCTCTCCTTCCTACAGCTGCAGAGAGCCTCCCGCCAGAAAGCAATGTGTTCAGGACTAGACAGCAGTCAACAGTAAGTACTTTCCTCCTAGTTCACTGCACTGGGCTGTTCTACCCTTTTGGAGGGTGCAGAAGCCCAGCCTGTAGTAAATGTGGGGTGAAGGCTGGGAACTGAAACAAATGTCACTGTCTTTGCATTCATCCCTCTTGACTGGCCTTTATACCCATTTGTCAGATGGGTAATTTGAACCTTTCTCAACACTTAGCATTAAATCCATGGGTTTGTGTAGGCCCCAGTGGACAGTTGTGGGTCCTGAACAAACCCATGGACTTAACACTAAGCTCCACTCTGAACCAAAAGACAAATACTTTCTTATTCAAACAGGCCTTCAACCTTTCAATGCTCTTGGTAAAAGGGTGAGCACTGGGTCTGCTCTTTCTTTCTATATGTGGAATTTGATTGTTTTAAAAACATATATGTATCATAATGGAAATGGGGGGGGGTGGACTTTATTAAATTATATCTACTAATGTATATAGCATTCAAGAAAATCCATAAAGAAAGACAAGACTAATATGAATTAACCAACATCCCCTACAAACTACTCAGTATTACCGTATACACTCGAGTATAAGACGACCCAAATATAAGCCAAGGCACCTAATTTTACCACGAAAATTGGGAAAATGTATTGACTCGAGAATAAGCCAAGGCTGGAAAATGCAGAAGCTACTAGTAAATTTCAAAATCAAAATAGATACCAATAAATTACATTAATTGAGACATCAGGAGGTTAATTGTTTTTTGAATATTTACATAAAACTGTAATTTAAGATAAGACTGTCTCTGATTAAATCATTAGTCTAACCTTCTTCAATGTGAATGTGCTTATGTATCCTTCCAATAATAATAGAGTAAAATAATAAATGTAATACTAATAATAATAGAGTAAAATAATGGAAATGCAATAATAACAGTAATTGTTGAGTAGAATAATAAATGTAATAACAACAATAATAAAGATAATAAAATAAATGTAATAATAGAGTAAAATAATAAATGTATTATTAATAATAATGAGTAAAATAACAAATGTAATAATAATTGAGTAAAATAATAAATGTAATAAAAATAATAGAATAAAATAATGTAAATGTAATAATAAACAGATTAAAATAATAAATATAATAAAATAATAATAATAATAATAATAGAGTTAAATAATAAATAACTTTGTATCTAGTATAAGTTGAGAGGGTCTGTTTTCGCCTAAAAAAAGAGCTGAAAAACTTGGCTTATACTCAAGTATATATGGTATATATGGTATATACACAAAAAGGAAAGAATATGAAAAATTGATTTCACACCTTCAACGCCTAGGACATAGATAGATATGTAAAAAAAATCTCATTCACTTTTTTCTGTTTCACAAATAGTAAAACTTCTACTAACAATTGTACTAGAAAAACATAATATTCAATATCCACATTACTTTCAAAACCATGGAAAACAATTCTGTACTATTTTACCTCTTCTTCCTTCTGTACAAAATTGTTTTCCATGGTTTTGAAATTAATGTTTCATTGTTAAATGCTTCTAAAACATTTGTACTAGATGTTTTTTGAGCTATTTTCATTAGACTTGCGTTATCAGAGGGCTTGGGTCCCATAACAGGAGAAAGTGGGGAGATATAAGTCAAATTAACCATTCAATAAGGAAGGAGGCAAGCAAGCAAATCCTTATTGTGATGTAACACATCAATAGGATGACTTCCAGAATCTCAAGATATATTGACATGATTTTAGTCCAAATTGTTTCATCCACAATACGCTCGGATGGCCTTCTTCAGGAGCTATCAAAGAGAGACTTGTTCCTGGGCCCCTAGATGGGAATTTCCAGGAAGGAGGCTCTTGAGAAGCTTTCCAAGTTCTCTTCTCACGTTTCCTTGTATTCTGTCCTCTCCAGGTAGTCGAGCCAAAAGGGAATGAGCAACCTGCCCAGGTCCAGACTCCCACAAGTCCGCATACACACCTACCCTCAGAGGAAGCAGCAGACCCGGAAAGAGCTGTAGGTTTGGAAGAGGAATGGGGCAACGGAAGGGAGTGTTTTTCTGCATGATCTGTGGGTTGAGGGCAAGGCTATCCATGGGTATGAGCCAGAAGGGCTCTCCATTACCCCTAGGACCCAAAACAAGAAGACTCTCTGGGTTACGATGGCTGGGAAGCATGAACCAGAAGATGCAGTCGCGCTGATAAATCCAAACGCAGTACTGGATGATATTAAGGCCTCAGGCATTATACATATTTATACAGATGTGGGAATGAGATAGTATGTAATACCACCAGAAAGATGCAAATCATAACCCTTGCCCTCAAGTATCATAGAGGAGGTGATGCAGATCTTTTAGATTTTTACAACAGCTACTGTTGACACCCAAAAGTCAAAAGTTTCTCGGAGAAGGTTATTGTTGCCATCTGTGCACTAGCAAGGACTCTTGCATTCATAATGGTGATGTGCCATGAACTCTAATAGGTTGGGATTTACATATTTATACGGTTCTGAGAGTGAAAAAACATGTATGAGGATCAGAAATAATAATAATAACAACAACAACAACTGCAAAGACTCTGGCACAAGCCAGTCAAGGTGGTCCCAGGGGTGATTGGCACACTGGGTGCAGTGCCTAAAGACCTTGGCCTGCACTTAAACACAAGCGCTGACAAGATTAACATCTGCCAGTTGTAGAAGGCCACCATACTGGGATCTGCACGCATTATTCGCCGATACATCACACAGTCCTAGACACTTGGGAAGTGTCCGACGTGTGATCCAATGCAACAACAAGCAGAGTGTCTGCTGTGGACTCATCTTGTTGTGTTTCAAATAATAATAATAACAACAATAACAACAACAATCTTATATAAATAAAAATGTAATGTTCGTTTGTGGGATTAACATAACTCAAAAACCACTGGACAAATTGACACCAAATTTGGACACAATACACCTATCAGGCCAATGAGTAACCATCGCTCATAAAAACACAGGGGGGGGGGGGGGGGACAGCAGAAGGGGCTTAAAAAGCCAAAAAACAAAAAATGCATTACAATGCATGCGCAAAACCACATATATAAACACACACACATATATACAAATATACACACATATACACAGACTGGGCCACAGCAACGCATATACTCAGACAGGGCCACAGTGTGATTGGAGAGAGGGTCTTGGTGGCTCCTCATTAGTGGGACTCAAAGCTGTTTGTGAAGGCAGAAGCTTGTCTCTGTAAGTGGACATCCCAGTCACACACACACACACACACATATACATATTTTCACTTTTGTTATGTGTATCGATATCCCGCTGTATCTCTCCATATGGAGACTCAAAGCGGCTCACAGTCAAAAGCACAGCAATTTAAAATATATAAATATACAACCGTAAAACAGGATGTCATTATATATTCTAGGTAGTACTATATTTAATATATTGGTATTATTATATTACATTATTATGATGATTATATATTATTATATTGTATTATGTATAATACTTACTTACTTACTTACTTAGGCAATCCCTCATTGTTCGAGTAGGATTGTCTTCCAAGATCGGTGTCCTAACGGTGGGCACGTAGATGACTGTGTAGCCCTATTCTTGATCTGCATGTTGTCCTGCAGTGAGGGTATTGGTTTCCAGGTGGAAGGCTGTCTCGGTTGGGGTTGGCTTGACATGCCTTCCTCTTGGCACATTTCTCTCTTTCACCCTCCATTCGTGCCTCTTCAGATTCTACAGCACTGCTGGTCACAGCTGACCTCCAGCTAGAGTGCTCAAGGGCCAGGGCTTCCCAGTTCTCAGTGTCTATGCCAGAGTTTTGTGGAGAGCTGTATTATTATATAATAGTTTGGATATGTTGCCTACCTGGGACATAGCAGGCCTTAACCACTCTTTGAACCCTCTTTCAGGCCCAAAAAGAAAAGCTCCATGAGGAGCTGAAGCGAGTTCTTCAGAGGAAGGGCGAAAGCCAACGAAACAACGAAGAGACTGTGGCTGGCGAGGAGGAGGAAGAAGAGCCACCATTACTGTCCTTGAGTCCTCCAAGCGAGATGGAGGCCAAAGTCAGTGCCATGGAGGTGAGTCGGTTGCCATGATCATCCCAGAACCTAACATTTCCAGGCGAAAACCTAAGATCTAGGCATGGCTCCTGGTGATATCATAAGCCTTATGCGTTGAGTACTAGCCACTTCTGCTCATGGCATATCAATCAAACACCACCATCCTCCCCTAAGATAGATAGATAGATAGATAGATAGATAGATAGATAGATAGATAGATCACACACATACATACATACATACATACATACACACATATACATATACACACAGAAAGAACATAACTAAAGGAGATGTTTCCAGATCATGGTGAATGCAAGGATTATTCCTTCTTACCTACTTGTGATACAGGATAAGG
Source organism: Anolis sagrei (assembly GCF_037176765.1). Classification (NCBI taxonomy): domain Eukaryota; kingdom Metazoa; phylum Chordata; class Lepidosauria; order Squamata; family Anolidae; genus Anolis; species Anolis sagrei. The sequence continues at coordinate 96,590,163 of NC_090034.1, forward strand.
AAAATTTGTCCTCATGAATTTGCTTCCAGCCAGAAGGTGAATGTAGAGCAGAGTGGAGGGTGAGTCCTGGTGCCACAATGTGTGGAAAAGAGGATGCTAATCCATATACAGTATGTCTTGGAGAGCCTTTTAAATTTGCACCAGAAATGAATCAAGGCTTCCAAATCATGGCAAGCTTTCAACATTTGTGAATATTGCATGAAGCCATTTCCCCTTATCCAAAGCTGAGCCTGTAAAGAAGAATTTGCACCCTTTTCTCCTGCATGCTTCAAAACCAGAAAATCAATTATTTGTTTTGTACCAGCGAACTTTTATGCTAAAAAACCCCCTGCTTTCAACAAAAAAAATTTAAAAGATTTCTTTTTCTTGCCACAAAACCCTGCATAGAAAGCATTTTTTGCAGAGAAAACAATGCATTTGGAGACAAATACACTGGGAATTCTGTTTGTTTGTTTGTGTTTAATTCTGTTTAAATGTTTGCATGTTTGTTTATTTTAAATTGTATACAAATGGTTTTATGTCAAGTCGCTTTGAGTCCCCTTCAGGAGAGATAAATTGGGGTATTATTATTATTAATAATAATACTAATAATAATAGGCTGGCTTTAGGACAGCAGCTTAATCACCAGCTGCAGCTGCAATAAATCATGCCAACCAAAAAGTTTGCAGTTCAAAGCCGGGTCAGAGTGAGCTCTTGTCTTTCAACCTAGCTCCCCACCCACCTAGCGGATCAAAAACAGCAATGTGTGTAGATGAATAGGAACCACAGTTAAGTGGGGAGGTTTTTTAGGCATGGCATTTTGGAGGAAAGTTTACAAACAAAGAAAGCTCTTCAGCAAGGAGGTAGAGCGACAGCACCCTCCTGTGGCCTGAATCGAGCACAGCCTCCAAAAGATGCTGAATGACGAGAAAAAGCTTAAATATACCTCTGTCTGTTGTCTGTCTTGTCATTGTACGAGGGTTGAATGAAAAGTAATGCCCTCACCTTCGTAACTCCTCAACAGATGGCAGTACTGGTATACGACAGGTACTGGCTTGTTCAGTAGACTCTCCTCTACAGTTCCATTTTGGCAGGAAGCCTTAGCATTGAACGGTTGTGTTGTTAAAGTGCGAAGTATAGAACCCTGTGCAGACGGTCGGTCAAGCAACATACAGTCATTGAATTCTTGACAGCAAAAGGTGTCACCCCAAAGGAGATTCATCAGAAAATGCAAGCTGTTTATGATGATTGTGTTGATGTGGGTACTGTGCGTCGTTGGGTGAGTAAGTTTAAAGATGTTGAGATGGGAAACAACATCAAACAAAGAGTTGGACGTCCTGTGACAGCAACCACCGAGTTTCACAAGCAAAAGGTTGACAGATTGATTCAGGACAATTGTCGTGTCACTCAGAGAGAAATTCCAAGCATAATCGGCATTTCACAAGAATGTGTGGGTCACATTATTGCTTTGCTTGTGCATGATGGGTACCCAGGATGGTGACGCCTGAAATGAAAGCGCACAGACTTGAAATTTCAGAGACTGATCTCACCACCATACGGCATCCTCCATACAGTCCAGATTTAGCACAGTCTGACTTCCATCTGTTCCCGATAATGGAAAGAAGATCTATAGGGACATCATTATGCTTCTGATGAAGACATTGAGAGAACTGTGAGATGCTGGTTGCGGAAACAGAGTGTCAACTTCTTCCGCGACGGCTTCAGAAAACTTGTTCATTGTTGGCAGAAATTTATCCGATTGTCTGGTGATTATGTGGAAAAGTGAATAGTGGTAGTTAAAGAGCACATTCTAAGGATTATTTCTGCGTTTGATTTATTAAAATATTCCCATCCAAACCCAAGTAATGAAGGTGGAGGCATTACTTTTCATTCAACCCTCGTATAATCAGCATTGAATCTTTGCCGTATATGTGTTCTGTGATCTGCCCTGAACCCCCTTCAGAGTGAGACGGGCAGAATATAAGTACTGTAAATAAGTAAGTAAATAATCATAATAATTTGTGTTGGGAGGAGGGTTTTTTCACCTCCCTTAGTATAAAAAATTTAATGTTTGCTGTATACGTGTTTTGTGATCTGCCCTGAGTCCCCTTCAGAGTGAGACGGGTGGAATATAAGTACTGTAAATAAGTAAATAAGTAAATAATAATAATAATTTGTGTTGGGAGGAAGGTTTTTTCACCTCCCTTAGCATAAAAAATGGCCAAGTCTGAAATATTATAGGAAAGGCAACCCTTTTTGTGGCAGTCTCAATAATCTAAGATGATTTCCTTGTCCTAAATTGGAAAACTTTTGTTCACATCCCTATTATCATATCTGCACTGGAATTAATGTTCTATCCTTAAGACTAGCCAGCAGGCAAGAGCCACACAATTTAGTGTCGAAAGGGCCATTGGCTGATCTAGTTGTCCTTCTGGTCACAATAGGAGTTTAGAGCTTCCTTTACAAGCTTCCTTCACCTCTTCCCCTGTAGAAGACCATTGAGACATCTGAATTGCTGGAGATCATTGTGGAGACAGAAGCAGAAGCCGGGGTCAGCGGGATGAGCGTGGCCGGAGGAGGGCGGGATGGCCTCTTTGTCAAGGATGTGCTGAAAGACTCTCCAGCGGCACGGGCACTGAGCCTCAAGGAAGGTGAGCAGCCACAGAAAGGTCAACCAGGAATGAAAGATCAAGCATGAGGCAAGGTGGGCAGACCTAGACCTGGAGAACAGGGATCCATACTATGACCAACTCCCATCAAATAACATCAGTCAGTCAGTTGATACACCTTGCCCTTTTGTCTCCTACCAAGCTTTCTTCTGCTGCTTGGAGATCTAGTTCATGCTTAGGCACATCTACGTTGTAGAGTTAATGCAGTTGGACACCACTTTGACTGCCATGACTCAATGCCATGGAATTGTTGGCGTTGTAATTCGGCAAGGCACCAACATTCTTTGTCCAAAGAACTTATCAAGCGGCAATTCTCATGATTCCACAGCAATGAGCCAAAACAATTAGTGGTGTCAAACTGAATTAGTTCTACAGAATACCTGTATTTACTCAAGTCTAAATCACCATCGAATCTAATGTGCACCTCAGTTTTCAAAACCCTGAAACCAAAAAAATTCTTTGCTGACTAATGTAATGCGCAAGGGCAAAAAGTCCATTTTTTTGTAATATGGTCCTTATAGTTACTGTCTTCTTAGAATTGTTATTGTTGTTGTTATTATTTGTACCAGGAGCAACTTGAGAGAATTGGCCCCCTGCAGGGACGTTGTCCAGAGGATGCCTGGATGTTTTTGATATTTTGCCATCCTTGTGGGAGGTTTTTCTCATGTTTCCCATGGGGAGCTGGAGCTGACAGAGGGAGCTCATCCATGCTCTCCCTGAATTTGAACCTCCGACCTGTTGGTCTTCAGTCCTGCCGGCACAAGTCGTTAACCCATTGCGCTACCGGGGGCTCCTAATAATAATAATAATAATAATAATAATAATAATAATAATATTGAGTTGTTGTAGGTTTTTTCAGGCTATAATGGCCATGTTTTAGAGGCATTCTCTCCTGACGTTTCGCCTGCATCTATGGCAAGCATCCTCAGAGATAGTGACTACCTCACTACCTCTGAGGATGCCTGCCATACATGCAGGCGAAACATCAGGAGAGAATGCCTTTAGAACATGGCCATATAGCCCAAAAAAACCTACAACAACCCAGTGATTCCAGCCATGAAAGCCTTCGACAATGCAATAATAATAATAATAATAATAATAATAATACACTTTATTTATATTCCGCCCTTCTTCCTGAGTTACATACATAGACAAACATTCAATGCCTTTACTATCATATACAATGAGACACACACACAAACACAAACAAAGGCAGAGGCTTCTCCTTTCATTTCCGGCTTCTGGAGATGGTGCTCATCGTTGGCTCTGGGGAGGTGCTTTTCTCCATTTTCAAGCCGAGGAGCCTGTGTTGTCACCTCCTAGTTGTGTGGCCAGCAAGACTTATTGGAGCATCTCTTAGCCTTTTCCCACCAAAGCGGTATCTATTTATCTAGTCACATTTGCATGTTTTTGAACTGGTAGGTTGGCAGGAGCTGGAGCTGACAGACGGGAGCTCACCCTGTCTCGCGGATTCAAACTGCCAGCCTTCAGGTCAGCAGTTCAGCAGCACAAGGGTTTAACCCATTGCACCACCACGGCCCCTTCTTTAAAAACAACTATGCTGGAACACTGAAGCTTTCAGCAATGGGAAAAAAACCTTAGAGTGCATCTATGTTGTAGAATGAATCCACTTTAATTGCCTTGGTTTCAATGCTATGTAATCCCGGTGGCTGTAGTTTTACAAGGTTTTAAGCCATCTGTCTTGAACAGTAAGGATGCCTCATCAAACTACAAATCCCAGGATTATATAGCACTGAGCTATGACAATTAAAGAATGGGGGACATACTTCAAAGAGAAGCTGCAGATGCTCATGAAACACCTTCCCCTTTTGCTTTGGCTCAGCACTAAGATTACCCTAGTACACAAATCTAATGTGCATCCTAATTTTGCCAAGATACTTTAGTCAAAAAAGGTGAGCGTTAGATTGGAGTAAATACAGTCGATCAGCTTTTCTCAACCTGGGGGTCGAGACCCCTGGGGGTGGGTTGTGAGGGGGTGTCAGAGAGGTCACCAAAGACCATCACAAAACACTGTATTTTCTATTAGTCATGGGGGTTCTGTGTGGGAAGTCCAGCCGAAATCTATTGGTGAGGTTCAGAATGCTCTTTGATTGTAGGTGAACTATAAATCCCAGCAACTACAACTCTTAAGTGTCAAGGTCTATTTCCCCCAAACTCCACCAGTGTTCACATTTGGGCATATTGAGTATTCGTGCCAAATTTGGTCCAGATCCACCATTGTTTGAGTCCACAGTGCTCTCTGGATATAGATGAACTACAACTCCCAAACTCAAGGTCAATGCCCACCAAACCCTTCCAGTATTTTCTGTTGGTCATGGGAGTTCTGTGTGCCAAGTTTAGTTCAATTCCATTGTTGGTGGACACCCCCTCGTGACCCCCTAAGGTTGAGAAATGGGTGGGAAATACGTGGGCGCAGTGACCTTTCTGCCCAAATGGTAGGACCTGCCCTGCCTTAACCCCTTCTCTTCTGCAGGTGACCAGCTCCTTAGTGCCAGAGTATATTTTGACAACATAAAGTACGAAGATGCCTTGCAGATCCTCAAGTGCGCCGAACCATACAAGATCTCCTTCTGCTTGAAGCGGACAGTGCCAAGTGCAGATGTCTCCCGCAAGCCTGGCACCTCCACCTTTGAAGTCAGAGGCCCCAAAGCCAAGATAGCCAAGCTGGTAGGTACCAAAAATCCCCACCAGGCTTTGGGAGCTGGTCATAGTTCCATAGTTTCCAGGGAGTGGAGTTCACTTGGGTGAGAAGAGGTGGGGCTCTGAATTTGTTTGAGGTTTCCGTCATCCAATGCACTGGGTGGCATTGGATAAGAATTAGGAATCACAACATCATGCAATCCTAAGAATTGGATAGGAGACTCCGAAGGCCATTTGGTCCGATGTGCTCTGCAAAAGCAGGAAAATACTCCTGAGAATCTCAGGCCTTGGAGGAAAATCAAATTATCTTGGACTTTCCCTTGATGCTCACTTTCTCTTTTCCCTGGCATCATTATTGGTTTCTCAGATTAAGTGTGAGTTTCATTTCTGAATGTCTGAAACATGCTGAAGAAAAATGAATAAATATACCATATATACTCGAGTATAAGCCGACCTGAATATAAGCCGAGACACCTAATTTTAGCACAAAAAACTGGGAAAATGTATTGACTTGAGTATAAGTCAAGGGTGGGAAATGCAGCAGCTACTTTTAATTTTAATTTCAAAATAAAAATAGATACCAATAAAATTACATTGATTGAGGCATCCATAGGTTAAATATGGATTATTTAACCTATTTTTTGAATATTAACATAGAACTGTAATTTACGATAAGACTGTTCAACTCTGATTAAACCATTTTCCTAACTTTCTTCAATGTAAATGTACTTATTTATCATTCCAATAATAATAAAAAGATTAAAATAATAAATGTAATAATAGTAATGATAGAGTAAAATAATGGAAATGTAATAATAATAGTAAAAATGGAGTAAAATAATAAATGTAATAATAATAATAGAGTAAAATACTAAATGTAATAATAATAATAGGGTAAAATAATGTAAATGTAATAATAACAATAATAATAATAGAGTAAAATAATAAATATAATAATAAAAATAGAATAAAATAATAAATGTATTAATAAAAATAGAATCATATAGTAAATGTAATAATAATAAATAGAGTAACATAATAAATTAATAATAAAAGTAAAATAATGTAAATGTAATAATAATGATAATAGAATAAAATAATAAATGTGATAATAATAGAGTAAAATAGTAAATGTGATAATAAAAATAATAAATAGAGTAATATAATAAGTGTAATAATAATAGAGTAAAATAATAAATGTAGCAATAACTATAATAGAGAAAAATAATAAATGTAATAATAATAGAGTAAAATAATGTAAATGTAAAATAATAATAATGAATAGAGTAAAATAATGTAAAATAATAATAATAAATAGAGTAAAATAATAAATGTAATTAAAATAATAGTAATAACAGAGTAAAATAATAAATAACTTTGACTCGAGTCAAAGGCTGAAAAAGGAGAGCGGGGCTTTTCAGCCTAAAAAAAAAGGGATTAAAAACTTGGCTTATACTCGAGTATATATGGTTTAAAAAAAGAAAAAAGAAGAAGTCATGTTCTTTTTTTGCTGAACCAACCGAAGAAGGTGAAGTCTTTTATCACGGAGAGTTTTTCCTTCTTGGTGAACATTCCTGTGAAGTGCAAAGATTTCCATACTTCCCTATGAACCAAAGTTGGTCCAACAAAAAATCCGTTTTCACTCTGGGTGTGTATTCTCCAGAAGGTGAGACACAGCTTTCTGCAGTAAGGAGATCCCTGTTTCTTTTGTTTGTCTCCCTGTTAGGATGACTCACAGAGCACTTTGGTTCTTTCCACAGAACATCCAGAGCCTGTCATCTCTGAAGAAGAAGAAGAAAAAGAAGGTGGCGAAAGGTCTGGCAAAGGACCTGCAAGAGACAACAGACCTTCGCGGCAGCGGAGATCTGGCTGGAGGGAAATTGGAGATCGCACCGGTTGACGTGGAGTTCTCCCTGCCCAAGTTTTCCAAGCTGCGCAAGGCCAAGAGTGCAGGTGAGGTGGCAGCCGCTGAACCAAGCCCAGATGTTTCCCCGTGGTTGTCATCTCTGGAGACTAAACGCCGAAAACTGAAATTCCCCAGGCTGAAGGTTAAGGAAGCAGCGGCTGCTGCTGCAGCGGGTAGAACAAGAGTCGAAGTGCCCGAGAGTCACCTGGAAGTGGGCCTGCCCAAGGTTGCCATCGGGGTGAAAGCTGCCACCAAAAAAGAAGGTGAAGCGAAGGTGTCCAGATTCACAGTCCCATTCACCAAGACCAAGAAGGCCAAAGAAGAGGCAAGGAGCAAAGTGGAAACTGGGTTCCAAGCTCCTCAGGTAGAACTTGATCTCCCCTTACCTAAAGCTGGGCCTGGTGGAGAGTCACCCAAAACTGGTGCCAAAGCAGAAGGTTTCAAGATCCAAGCACCTCAGATCGGGTTGCCCAAAATGGAGGTGGTGCTGCCCAAAGTAACTACTGTAGGGATGGAAGCGCCAGAAGATGGTCTCCAAACAGGGCTGAAGCTCCCCGCAGCAGAAGTGGCAGCTCCTAAGGTAGATGTCGACCTCAGCTTCCCCAAACTGGAAGGCACATCTCCCCCAGAGGTTGTCGCCAAAGGAGAAGGCTTCCGAATCAAAGTCCCCAAGTTTGGCATCCCTGCGGAAGACGTCAAGCTGAAAGTGCCTTCGGCCAAAGTCCCAGCTGTGGAAGTCTCCCTGGAAAAAGACAAAGTGAGATCCAAAGATTTGGAGGAAAAGCTGACAGCAGGAGTGACAATGCCTTTTTTGGATGTGGAGGCTCCATCCGTGGAGCTAGAGCTCCCCCTTCCCAGAGGGAAAGCTGAAGTGGAAGCTCACAAGCTCAGAGTTGAAGCCCCAGATATCTCTGTCAAGGTCCCCTCCATCGGCCTTGGCAAGTTGGTCTCCAGAGCCCAGGAAGAAGGGGAAAGCAGATTGCCTCAAGTGGAAGTCAGTCTTGGAAAACCAGAGAGCCCCAAAATAAAAACCAAAGGCCCCAAGATCCAAATTCCTGGGTTTGGGATTTCCTTGGCAGAACGCAAGTCAGATAGCAAAGAGGCTGTTTCCAAAGGGGCAGCAGAGAGTAAGGTGGCATTTCCAGGGCTGAAGATGCCCTCCCTTGACATCTCAGTCCCCAAAGTCAGCGACGTGCAACTTCCAAAGGCCACGGGAGAGTTGGCTGCCTCCTTCGATCGGGCAAAGTCTCGGGAGGCTGCCGAAGAGCCTGGATTCAGGTTCCAGGTGCCCCAAGTGTCACTCCCCAAATTTGACCTGCCTGCCAAGGTGCCACCTTCCCCACCCCTCCTAACTCATGCCAAATTCCCAAAGCCGGAAGGTGATGTGAGCGTGAAAGTCAGTGTCCCAAAGGTGGATCTTGTTTTACCTGACGTTCAGCTCCCCAAATCACCATGTCAAAAATCAGAATTGCACATGTCAGTGGAGAAGCCCAAAGTAGAAATGGCTGTTCCCTCAGCCAGGCTGAGCTTTCCTTCTGGCGCTGTGCCGGCACTGGAAATTGGCCTGCCCAAAGTTGAGGTTGGCCTGGATTTGCCAAAGGTGGAAAGAGAGCTTGGGGTCTCTGAACTACCCAGAGACCACGAGATGAAGCTTCAGTTCCCCAGTTTTGGGGCTGTGAGCAAAGACCTGGGGGTGGAGCTCAGTGTCCCCACTTGCCGACCTGATCAGCTGGAGCTGGAACCAAGCGTGAGGACCTTTGAAGGGCCAGATGTCAGTGGAATGGTCGCCAAAATTCCTAAAGTGGATCTTGCTTTGGGGAAGGAGTTGCCAACAGCTGAAGGAGAACGAAGGCTTGAAATTGGCTTGGACATGAAGGAAAAAATATTGCCAAAGATCAGCTTGGCTGCGGGGACCAAAACAAAGCTGCAGTCTGTTGAGATTCCGACTGTCACTATCCCAGATGTGACCATTGAGAGCAGCAAAGTCCTGGAGGCTGAAGCAAAACAGAAGTCGCCCAGATTTGCCCTCCCTAAATTCAGCATTTCTGGCCCCAAGGTCCAGAAGGTGAGCCCAGAGGCAAAGTTGAAAATGCCAAAATTTGGAATCTCGTTCCCCAAGTCCAAATGGGGAGCAGAAGTGGAAAGTCCCAAATTAGCTCTCAGTGTTGAAGGAAAGGCTCCCAAAGAGAAGTCTGGTGCCATCTCTGAGCCTCAGGTGGGTCTAGATTCCTCTGAAAGCAGGATGAAATTGCCTACCATGGAAGTTGAGGTGCCCAGCGTGGCCGTGGACATCAGCCTTCCCTCTGGGAAGACAGAAGAGCGGCTTGGTGAAGAAGCTGCAGGCCTCTCCCCTGAAGTCGGCATAGACCTCCCAGATGTCAAGCTGAAAATGCCCAAATTACTGTTGCCCAAATTTGGGGGCAAAGGCAAGGAGGGGGAGCTGGAGCTCAAGAGCCGGGAGGCAAAGCTTCCAGAGAAAGAGGCCAAAGCCAAAATGCCCAAGTTCAAGATGCCATCTTTTGGCATGATGCGCAGAGATGTGGAGATCTCAGGCCTAGAAGCAGAAGCAAAAATCAAGAAAGATTCCAAAAGTCTCAAGGAGAAAGGTCCATCTGTGAAGATGCCTTCTCTGAAAATGCCAACACTGCAGCTGTCCTCTCCTAAGCTGGAAACTGAGAAAGGGAAGCTGCAGATCCAGGCTCCAGAAGTGGGAGTGAAAGTCCCCCAGGTTGAGCTTCCCAAGATTAGCTCCAAAGATGGCAAAGCAGAGGGAGGGCTGCTTATGGGGTCTGACAGTCCCACCTTCAAGGTTAAGATGCCATCCCTGGAGATTGCTGTGACCAGCCCTAGGGTGGAAGGGGAGCTGGAGAAGCCTGTGGTGGACGTCTCAGAGGCTGACATCAGAGGATATGAGGGAGAACTCAAGATCCCCAGTGTGCCTTCCATCGGCATTTCGGCCCCCAAAGTTGAGCTGGACATTAGTCTGCCCACCGCTGGCCCAGACGAGTCCATCACTTATGGCACTACAAGTGCAGATGCCAAGATCAAGTTGCCAAAGGTGGAGCTGCCCAAATTTGGTCAGGCTGAGGATAGCGGGGTGCTGGAAGCAGGAGTACAGCTGCTGGGACACAAGTTCAGCCTTGGGCGGGAAGGAGAGAAAGAGGCAGAAGGATCAGGAGAAGGCTATATTCTGGGCTCCAAGGTACGGATGCCCAGAGTAGACATCTCCTTGCCCAAAGCCCGGCTTTCTGATGCAGAGCTACCACTGACTGAGGGAGAGGGGATGGTTGAAGGAGCTGAGGGTAAATTCAGGATGCCTTCTGTTGGGCTGCCAAAGTTCTCCACCCCTAAAATGAAGGCTCCTGAGGTAGAGCTTGACATGAGTTTGGAAGCAGCAGGAAAGATGCCTAGGGTCAAAGTGAGCGGTCCTGCCATTAAATTGCCCAAATTTGGGGGTTCCATTTCTGATGGAGAAGGGGAGCCTGAAGTGGATCTGCCCAGGGTCCCACAGCTGGAGCTGAAAGCTCCCAAACTCCGAGGCAGTGCCGAGATGCTGAGCCTGGAAAGTGGGACGAAAGAAGCCAAGATCAAGATGCCCTCGCTCCCTATTGGCTTTGGTCTAGGCAAGGCAGAAGCTGAAACTGGGCTGGGAGTTGATGATGGCAAGTTCAAGTTGAAATTCCCATCTTTGAGCATCTCCAAGGCAGGCCCCGAATCGGGCACAGATACCCAGCCCCTCTGCCCTCCTTCTGAAGGAACAGACTTCTCCTTCAAAATGCCCCAGATTGCTCTGCCACATGTGGGGTTCTCTGTGGACTCGGAAGGGAGGAAGGAAGTGAAGGGAGAATCAGGGAAACTAACAGGTATGACTGATCTGGAAGTGGATGTGGGAGGGTTTGAAGGCAGGCTGAAAATGCCCAAGATCAAAATGCCAGCATTTGGGACACCAGGTGCCAAGGGAGACACAGATGTGGCAAGAGCTTCTCCTCCAAGACATCGACGGGACTCAGGAGAGGGAGATCTGGATGAGAAGAAAGCCACCTTCAAGGTGCCTGGCTTGGAGATTTCAGCCCCAAGCCTCAAAACCCACGCTGAATATGATGTTGAGGAGACCCAGCTCAGGTATGGTGGCTCTCAGGAACTGGAAGGGGCCAGTAAAAGAGGTCGCGTTGGCAGCGATGGACGGAAGAGCCCAGTTGGAAAAGGAGGGGCAGCCAGTGCAGATGCAGGGAAGAAGTATAAAGTGAAGCTCCCCAAATTTGGAATTTCCTTGCCCAAAGCAGGATTGGAAACTGAGGAAAGCACCCATGGGCAGGAATCGGAGACCAAAGCCAAGAAACACATGTTTGCCTTGGGAAGGTCCAAGGCAAAGGGCTCCGAGGGTTCCCCCAGCCTCCTTGAGAGAGAGGAGGAAGGGGATGGCAAGGGCATGATGGCCAAACTCAAGCTCAAGCCCACTTTTGGATTGTCTCTCTCCAAGCCCAAACTGGGGGTGGAGGTCAATGGCGACCTGGAGGAGGCTTCCTCCAAGCTCAAGGTCCCCAAGCTGGGTTTCTCCACAACAGAAGAGAGCTCCCAGCTCAATGGGGAACAAGGTGAAGCCTCGCTGCAGGACGGGTCTCAAGAGAGCAAGGGGAAGATGGGCAAAATCCGGCTGCCTCAAGTGGAACTGTCATCCCCTTCCAAGGTGGCTGAAACTGACCACGAGTTGAACCTCAAGCTGGTGAGGACAGAAGAGGCCAAAGAAGATACGCATGGGGGAGGCACCTTTTCAGCCTTGAAGTTCAAGTCGCCCAAGATCACCTTCTCGGGCTTCAAGAAACGGAATGGGGAGATGGCGCCAGGAGCCGTGGTGTCTTCTGCTGCCAGAACAGAGATGGCTTCGTTGGAAACGGGCGAGGCAGGGTCCAAGGGGGAGAGGTCTCCCAAGTTCAGATTCCCTAAGGTGGCGCTGAGCCCCAGATCTCATGGGGTTCTGGAGATCACCCCTGAGCACCCAGAGGACGAAGGGGGATTGAAAATCAGGCTGCCCGATGTGGGTTTCTCTGAGGAGCCGGGCTTGGAGGCCAGGTTGGGACCAGCGAAGGTTGTGACCAAATCAGAGGGAGGAGGAGCGTCTTCAGTGTGAGGAGCAAGTGTTGGAGTTAGCCTGGCAGAGCCATGCCCACCTTTCTGTCCTCTGTATAATGTCTAGCACTAACACAAGTGAGACAGGCTTGGCACCATCCAGGAGTAGATGAAGGAAGACGAGAGAAAAACATCTGGGCATGCTTCTGTTGCATGTGTCTTTCCCAGAACGTTGCCTTTAACATCCCCTCTTTGGAGGCCACTGCAGCTCCATACTTAGAAATTGGTTTTCTCTTTCTTTCTATCTCTATGGAAAATCAATGTGAATAAATTCAAGTCCCGTCTTTTCCTGTCCTATTGTCAAGGGCTTGCTTCACACCAACCTCCAAACAAACTTGTTTCCTCCCTCAACTGTGCTTCTGTTGTCCTCCTTGTGAGTTTTGGGACCAGGTTTGAAAAACGTCCATTTCCCTACCTTTGCCTTTGGAAACAGGTCATTTGGGGAAGACTTGGTTATATGTTACAGAACTAACTTAAGAATGGGGGGGGGGGTTGTGAGCAGAGTGAATGAGGTGTTTAGAGATGAGGAAGTGTGGTCAATAACATGTCCTTCCTTAGAAAATTATAGAATGATGGAGTTAATGAGAATCCCAGGGGTCATCTAGTCTAACCCCTTGCCAGTACAGGATCTAAAATAGATAAGTTGTTGGGGTGGAGGTAAGACCCAGTCTTAGTTGGATGACAGAAGACAATTCAAGGGAGTTTTGAGCGAGGACAAGGCTCCTAACTGACTGGGAAATGCTGTATCCTGCTAAGTCCTATCCTCAGTTGATCCGGAAGACCTAGAACTCTTGGTTTTTCCTGTGAGGTTGTTGCTATGCCTTGTTTTTAGGGTGATTCAGAGGTTAAGCTGGCAGTGCCAAAGGTTGCTTGGGTGCAAAATCAGAGCAGTTCTTCTGCACCAAGAATATCTGTCATCTCCATCCTCCCTTCCATAGGTCATTCTCTCCCTTCCCAAACAAAGTCCCTTTGCTGCTCCAACCCTCTCAGCTCTCTTCCTCCTTCCTTAATGACACAATGAAACCCCATAGACTATGAGCGTCATGCACTTTGTGCCTGTATCGTCTCCCCATTTAGGGTTACCCTAGTGGAAACTGGAAATTTCAGTTGTTGCTTGTCATAGCAATGAGGTCACAAGGAACATCTGCCAAAATTCTCTCTTTGGCACAACCTTGAAAGAGACAAAAAAGCCCTTTTTAGCTTTTGTCTCTTTCAAGGTTATGCCAAAGCAACCCTGGCTTTTTTTCATGTCAGGAGTGACTTGAGCAACTGCAAGTCGCTTCTGGTGTGAGAGAATTGGCCGTCTGCAAGGACGTTGCCCAAGGGGTGCCTAGATGTTTGCTGTTTTACCATCCTTTTGGGAGGCTTCTTTCATGTTCCTGCATGGGAAGCTGGAATTGACAGAGTGAGCTCAACCCTCTCACCCTGGATTCGAACCGCGGACCTATCGCTCAGCAGTCTTGCCAACACACGGTGGCCACTGTGTCAGCCTGGCTAAAAAGAAGAGATTGACAGAACTCACATAACCATTATCGTCGATGGAGTTTTTACTTCCTGATTCAGGAATAAACCAACTTTTGGGTAGTTTTTAAAGAAGTCGCTCTGTTATTTTAATGCAACTTTTTAAAATACGCTTTATTCCTGAGGCTTTCCTATCACTTTGTACTGCATCCAAAGAAGTGGGTTTATATCCACAACAGCTCATGCTAAAACAAAAACCAGACAGTCTTAAAGGTGCTGCAACATTCCTTTTTTTGTTCCTGTTTCCTTTTTATGGAATTTTGGGAAACGCAGAGACATTTCTTTGGGATTATTTTTTTCCGCATCAGGAATGAGTTGAGAAACTGCAAGTTTCTTCTGGTGTGAGAATTGGCCGTCTGCAAGGACGTTCCCCAGAGGACGCCCGGATGTTTTGATGTTTTATCATCCTTGTGGGAGGCTTCTCTCATGTCCCCGCAATAGGGAGCTAGAGCTGACAGAGGGAGCTCATCTGCACTCTCCCCGGATTCGAATCTGTGACTTGTCGGTCTTCAGTCCTGCCGGCACAAGGGTTTAACCCATTGTGCCACTGGAGGTTCTATTTCTTTGGGATGGGAGAGAGGGATGAGGGTGGAGATAAGAGATTTTCAAGATCCTTTATGTGCTCCCACCAAAACTAAACAACACCTTTGCTGTGCCAGGCCTTCAAGGTGGTGTTTCTCATCAGCAGCCCCAGGTGTTCATAATTTAGGCTAAAATATTTTACTGGTTTGGAGAGTACGGGGGACCCATTGCATTTGCTTTTCAAGAGAGGCGTGTGAAATGCAGTGGTCACATTAAGGTGTTTACATTTAGGGCAGAAAGCAGTGTAAAGGGATTCGGGAGTGACGTAGGATCTCCATTCCTTCAAGTGAGTAAGGCAGGGAGCGAGGGACAGAAATATTGTCTTGTCACTCTGAGATGTACAGAATTTTTTTTTGTTCTAATTGTTAACTACTTCGGCCTGCTGTGATGGGCTTTCCTATAATTTGCCGCTAAAAGACAAATCCCAATAACTGCCTCTTTGCCAGATTGTCTGTTGAATTAATTATCTTTTAAGTAAAGAAAGATGTTACACTGTATCTCAGATACACTGTACTACTGCTGCTTTTGTTTTGTTTTGTTTTCTATTCTGGGTTTGAATAAAAAATTAATATGTGGACTGACGCTGCTGCTGCGTGTATCGTTCTTGCCCGTTGTGCTGGCAATGCACAAGACCAAACCAATCCTGAACTCTCACTAGAACAGGGACCACTTTGACCAGGGACCACTTGACCAGGGACCACTTTGACCAGAGACCACTTTGACCAGAGACCACTTTGACCAGTGACCACTTTGACTAGGGACCACTTGACCAGGGACCACTTTTGACCTGAGACCACTTTGACTAGGGACCACTTTGACCAGAGACCAGTTAGACCAGAGACCACTTTGACCAGGGACCACTTGACAGGGACCACTTTGACCAGAGGCCTCTCGACCAGGGATCATTTTGACCAGGGACCACTTGACCAGGGACCACTCAAGCAGGGACCACTTAGACCAGAGACCACTTAGACCAGGGACCACTTGACCAGGGACCACTTTGACCAGAGACCACTTTGACCAGAGGCCTCTCGACCAGGGATCATTTTGACCAGGGACCACTTTGACCAGGGACCATTTTGACCAGGGACCACTTAACCAGGGACCACTTAACCAGGAACCACTTTGACCAGGGACCATTTGACCAGGGACCACTTTGACCAGGGACCACTTTGACTAGGGACCATTTTGACCAGGGGCCACTTTGACCTGAGACCACTTTGACTAGGGACCACTTTGACCAGAGACCACTTAGACCAGAGACCACTTTGACTAGGGACCACTCAACCAGAGACCACTTTGACCAGGGACCACTTTGACCAGGGACCACTTTGACCAGGGACCATTTTGACCAGGGGCCACTTTGACCTGAGACCACTTAACCAGGGACCACTTAACCAGGAACCACTTTGACCAAGGACCATTTGACCAGGGACCATTTAACCAGGGACCATTTGACCAGGGACCATTTGACCAGGGACCATTTGACCAGGGACCACTTTGACCAGAGACCACTTTGACCAGGGACCATTTGACCAGGGACCACTTTGACCAGAGACCACTTTGACCAGGGACCATTTGACCAGGGACCACTTTGACCAGGGACCATTTTGACCAGGGACCATTCTTCAACATTAGTACCAAACGGGTTATGAATTAGTTTTTGGTCAACTTTAGATTCAGTTTGTTTATTTGGGGTGCTGATTCAGATAATTGCATTGGATAGACCACGTCAGTTCTAGTTTCCGATACAGAACATATGCCATCCAGTAGTCACCATCTCTCGCCCATAGCAAACCATATTTAATAATCTAGAGCTGATGTGGTAGTAGTAATCTTTTTAGGTAGTCAGCCTCTCCTCTCCCAACATTCCTTTTGCCTTGGCACTATAAGAGAGTTTTGTGAGACCAGTTGCTCTTGTTGCCAAGTGGTTTCGAGGCAACGGTTCGGTAATGGAGAGTCTGTGGACCATAGTGATCCACAGACCACAGGTTGGGAACCACTACACTAGAAGCTGCAATGACAAACTGAGGCACTCGCACTTTGCACATATCATGAGATGACATAATTTATTAGATGGTACTATAATGCCCCATAAAATGGGAAACAGTTGGAAAAGAGGAGGATAATGCCACAGACTCACCCACAGCCTCGAGTTTGTCAGACCTAGGCAAGAAGTCCTTGAGATCTCTCATTCATAAACATAAGTCATAGACCACAGTCATAGTGTTTGAAGGGATCACAAGGGTCATTCGAGTTCAACCCTCCAGCACGTAGTGAGAGCACTCTTAAAAAATGCCTATCGAACCTCTATTTATAGACCTTCAAAGAAAGACAATCCACCTCTCTGCAAGGCAATCTCTTTCACTATCAAACAGCTCCTACACTCAAGAAGTTCTTTCTAATGTTTAGGTGGAATCTCTTCCAATTTTAACCCATTGGTTTGAGTTCTAGCAGCAAAACACAAGCTTATTCTGTACCTCCACATAACATTCTTTGAGATATTCAGAAGTCAATGTTATCAAGGTACATGGTTAAGTTGGGAGCCATTTTTCCCAGCTCCTCTGCATAGAGGTAGGAAGCTAAACACTTTATTCAGAAGAAGATGGGACCTCTTCTGAATTGCAGGATGAATGAAAAGGGAGATCTGGAGAAGACAACCTTGTGATAGAGGGTGAGCCAACTAGGCTCATGCTTAGGTTCAGTGCCTCCTCTCTTGGAGCCCTCTGGTAGCTATAGCTTTCATCTCCATCTCCAAAATGTTGCACATTTCCAGTGCCTCCAAGGGCCTTTAGATAACCCCCATCAACCCATTATATCCTAAGAAAATGCTCCAAGGAGCAAATCCCATTCGCTCTAATCAATAATTTGGAATGCTAGAAATTGCAGTCCAGCAACATCTGGAAGACTGTGTTGTTCACGCTCTTAGTGCAAGATAAGAACAGTGAAAATATCCGGAATATGATGCCAGTTCACCTTGCTTTACGTAGGGCCTGGGTCACCTATCAAAGGATTTTCTTGGCAAGATGTGTTCACAGGATGTCTGCCCTTGCATTCCAGTAAGGCTGAGACAGTGTGATCTGCTTAAGACCAGCCAATTAATTTCCCATGCTAAATGGTTCCTATTCTAATATTCAATCCACTCTCCCACACCAGTCCCTTTTCTCCGAGAACAATCAAATCAAGGCTACAGAACCATCTACTGAAGGTATATTCTAGACATGGGGAGAGGAAAGAGAAAACCCATGTAGTAAAGGCCCACCTTCATTTGAAAACCAAATAGTCTTCTCATGGCCCATTCATTATTGCTCCAAAGCTCCTGAGAGAAAGGACTGATGTTCAGAAGTCACCAGATTTGGGAAATATAGGCAAGAGTCATTTCCTGGTGGAAACAAGGGCGCTCAGTTCAGTCTTTAGCCCAGCTTAAGATAGGAAGCTGATAATCTGAGTGGTCAACTGGCCTCCATAACAGAACCTTTTTGACTTGGCAACTTTGGAACTGAGCTGACTGTTGCATCACCCATTGTTCCAGAGAAGGGCTGGGGTTCTCTTGAGTCAAAGGCGGCTGAACCTCTCTTTGCAAGAAAGCCAGTTTTGCACCCGTGTTTCTGAGCTTGGGCAAGCCCAGAACGATGGTCACAATCGAGTCGGAATCAGACTTCTATGACGTGTTTGAGATCCTGGGGAAGGGGACGTTTGGGGAAGTGGTGAAAAGCTGGAAACGGAGCACGGGGGAGATGGTCGCCATCAAGATCCTGAGAAATGACTCCTACCGGAGCAGAATCATCAAGAACGAGCTGAAGCTACTACAGACGATGGCTGAGGTGGACTCAGAGCAGTCCCACATTGTCCAGTTCCACGAATTCTTCCACGACGAGCTCAAGTTCTACCTGGTCTTTGAGCTGTTGGAGCAAAACCTCTTTGACTTCCAGAAAGAGCACAATTTTTCCCCTTTGCCAGTCCGACACATTCGGACGGTGACCACACAGGTGCTGAGAGCCTTAGCCAAGCTAAAAGAGCTCTCCATAATCCATGCAGACCTGAAGCCGGAGAACATCATGTTGGTCGACCAGGTGAGGTATCCTTTCCGAATCAAGGTGATTGACTTTGGATCTGCCAGCATCTTCAATGAGGTGCGCTATGTCAAAGAGCCATACATCCAGTCCCGGTTCTACCGGGCGCCAGAGATACTGTTAGGGCTACCGTTCTGTGAGAAAGTGGACATGTGGTCCTTGGGGTGCGTGATGGCAGAGCTGCACCTTGGCTGGCCTCTCTACCCCGGGAACAATGAATACGACCAGATACGGTACATCTGTGAAACTCAAGGGATGCCCAGGACCACCCTTCTCAACGCTGCCAGGAAAGCCCACCTCTTTTTCAAAAGAAGCCAGCATCCCGAGGTGGTGAATTCCTGGCAGCTGAAGACCCCAGCAGAATACCTGGCGGACACCAAGGTGAAATCTGTGGAACGGAGGAAGTATGTGCTGAAGTCCCTGGACCAGATGGAGACGGTGAATGTCCACAAGATGATCTACCCAGACAGCGAGGCCTTGGCTGAGTACTTTGACCTCCGGAGCATGGTGGAGCTCATTAAGAGAATGTTGACCTGGGATTCCCATGAGCGTATCACCCCTAGCGCAGCCCTGAAACACCCCTACATTTCCACACAGCCACTCAAGCAGAATTATGATCTCACTCAGTATTATCAGTTCTGCATGAGGAGCCTCCATGAGTCACTCCCCAACCATGGAAAAGCGGTGGAGGAGGAAACTCAGGTCTATAGCCCTATGGAAGAGGAGCACTTCTACGCTTCCCAGCAGTCCTTCAAGGAGGACAATGCTCATGGCATCCAAAGGACCACCAGCCAACTGGATGATCTGAGCATCGCTGAAGCCAGCCGGGAGGTGCCCCTGAAAGTATGGGGCGAAGGACCCAGTGGAGGTCTCTACGAGCCTCTCTCTGGCCCCACAGAGGCTGCCTCTGGCCGGCGCAAGACCCTCCACCAAAACTTTCGTTTGTGCCATGAGCAGCCAACCCAGCAAGAGCCCATCATGCCCTACTACAGGAACCGTCATGGGAGTCCCAAGCATCGCAAGGCATCCCACCATGCCAAGTTGGACCCCACTTTTGAAAATCTCATCCTCCTGGGACAATATTCACCGGAAGACACCCTCAGCTGGGAGAAGGAGAGCAACGCTAGCACTAACTCCCTGCCCGAGTCCAATGGAAAGGAAGATCCTAACTACCCCAAAGGTCTGATGTTGTCACCCAAAACTCAGGTAGCGGTCATTGAATTCCTTCAGTCGAAGGGGGCATGAAATCGTTCCCTTAAGAAGGGAAAAGTCTCAGAGAAGTCTTCCAATACAGAAGCAGCATACCAACACTTTAGACCAGGCATGGGCAAATTTTGGCCCTCCAGGTGTTTTGGACTTCAACTCCCACAATTCCTAACAGCCTACTGGCTTTTAGGAATTGTGGGAGTTGAAGTCCAAAACACCTGGAGGGCTGTTAGGAATTGTGGGAGCTGATGTCCAAAACACCTGGAAGGCTGTTAGGGAGTTGAAGACCAAAACTTCTACCGACTGTTAGGGATTGTAGACGTTGAAGTCCAAAACACTTGGAGGGCCAAAGTTTGCCCTTGCCTGCTTTAGACAATGGGCTTAGTTCTTGTGACAGTTCAAAAAGGGTGTCTTTACATGAGTTGTGAGTGTAGCTACTCCTTCCTGGAGACTTTTAAAAAACAAAACAAAACCCAACTTGATATAGGAGGTCGTATGTGTGATCCTGATACTTTAATCATTGCTTGCTGATGTGATTGGCTGACCAATCAAATTACCAATGTGCTGCCTTTCTATGCTGCTTTGCTCTCAGAGTAGGGCCCAGGACAGCTTCTAAACAATCAAAATATTGCAATTAGAAAACAATTAAAAGCAAATAAAATAAAATAAAAAACCTCTCCATGAGTCTGGAAGTCCTCCAGAACGATTCTACTGTCAACATCCACTGGACTCTGAGCATAAAGCTCTATTAGAGGACCTAAAGATTCCTAAAGAGAACATTATAACCAAATCAACGAATAATCATACTCACAAAAAGTCAAAACCACAATTACAGAGGGCCAATTTTAGTGTAAAAATATTTTTAAAATAAAACAGTTTGGGGGGTAAGATTAAAGCCCACTCTCCTACCCATACTTCCCTCACTTGCTTCAGTTCTTTGCATTCATAGGGAGAGGCTGTAGCAAAGTTTTCTGAATCTGACACCTTTTCTTTCATGTCAGGAGCGACTTGAGAAACTCCAAGTCGCTTTGGGTGTGAGAGAATTGGCCGTCTGCAAGGACGTTGCCCAGGGGACACCCGGATGTTTTGATGTTTTACCATCCTTGTGGGAGGACGTTGCCCAGGGGACACCCAGACATTTTGATGTTTTACCATCCTTGTGGGAGGCTTCTCTCGTGTCCCTGCATAGGGAGCTGGAGCGGACAGACGGGAGCTCATCCGTGCTCTCCCTGGATTCAAACCTCCAACCTGTCGGTCTTCAGTCCTGCTGGCACAAGGGTTTAACCCATTGCATCACCTTAGTCTGGCTCATTAGTCTGACATCCAATCTATAGCAAATGCCTTATGTTGCCCAATAGCTGAGCCAATCCAAACGTTACAGTTAGATGTCAAAGAGTTGGAAGAGACCTCTAATTCACTGCTTCTTAAACAAATGGGGTCAATGTTGGGTTTCTGAAAAAATTGGCAACTATAAAAGTTTTCTGAACATCGTGACTGTTTTAGGCATTTATACATACCAATTGTGCAATGTTTACATTGGACTCTGCACAAGATGCTTCAACTGACCTTCACAAAACAAGGGAAATCAGCCTGTTCAGTAAGCCTTTGCAAATGCCAATTAACTGTTTGATTTTTTCATACTTATCATATACCTATATATGGGTTCCATAGTGGTGCAGCGGGTTAAACCGCTGAGCTGCTGAAGTTGCTGACCAAAAGGTTAGCGGTTCAAATTCAGAGAGAGGGGTGAGCTTCTGCTGTTAGGCCTAGCTTCTGCCAATCTAGCAGTTTGAAAACATGTAAATGTGAGATCAATAGGTACCGCTTCTGCGGGAAGGTAACGGCGTTCCATGCAGTCATGCTGGCCACATGACCTTGGAGGTGTCTACGGACAATGCCAGCTCTTCAGCTTAGAAATAGAAATGAGCACCAGAGTCCCAGAGTCAGACACAATAAGATTTTGTGTCAAGGGAAAACCATTACTTTACCTTTAATATAATATTCTGTAATATAATATATAATATAATATAATATAATATAATATAATATAATATAATATAATATATAAATGCCTCCTACAAAATGTCAATTTGGAGACCTCAGGAGGGCATGGGTGGAAGATCAAAATCTGGCCATGGCACACAAGGACAACCGTGTTGAAATAAACAACAGCCCCAATCTGGCAGCCAGCCACTCGTTTCAAAGGTTTCCCATTCTGTTTCTTTAAGGAACATAGACTGGGAAGAACTGATGCAAAGCAGAGACATTTCTCCCATTCCGCATAATGGGCCCCGATTCCCCCAAGACAACCAACAATGGCACTGTGTATTGTAGCCAAAGTTTTAATCCAACCAAGCCACCGGCATAGCCACTCCATACAGTCAAGCCGGCCACATAACCTTGGAGGCGTCTACGGACAACGCCGGCTCTTCGGCTTAGAAATGGAGATGAGCACCACCTCCCAGAGTTGGACATGACTAGACTTAATGTCAGGGGAAACTTTTACCTTTACCTATACATATATATACCCAGCGTCATATGAAAAAGTTTCAGATGGAAAGGGTTCACAAGCGGAAAATGTTGAAGAAGTCCCATGTGTTAGTCAACCCAAACGTGTTTGGATACCATAATAGAGTTGGAAGACACTCATGGGTCATCTTCCTCAGTGCAGGATCTCCAGCTAAAGCATGCATGGGCAAACATTGGCCCTCCAGGTGTTTTGGACTTCAACTCCCACAATTCCTAACAGCCAGTAGGCTGGGTTGTTATAGGTTTTTTCGGGCTATATGGCCATTCTCTCCTGATGTTTCGCCTGCATCTATGGCAAGCATCCTCAGAGGTAGTGAGGTCTGTTGGAACTATGAAAAAGGATTTATATATCTGTGGAATAACCAGGGTGGGACAAAGAACTCTTGTCTGCTGGAGCTAGGTGTGAATGTTTCAACTGACCACCTTGATTAGCATTTGATGGCCTGGCAGTGCCTGGGGCAATCTTTTGTTGAGAGGTGATTAGATGTGCCAGATTGTTTTCTCTCTGTTGTTTTGCCAGTAGGCTGTTAGGAAATGTGAGAATTGAAGTCCAAAACACCTGGAGGGCCAAAGTTTGTCCAGGCCTGATAAAGCATCCCCAGCAGATTGTTGTCTAGCATCTTTATAGAAGACGTCTGAAGAAGGAGACCCCATGAACTGTTGGAAATAGCAACCTTCCAAGGCTCCACTAACTGTAAATGTGTATAGTTGTTAACCTATATTGTATGTACATTTTGGTTTGCCAGTTTGACTGTACCTCTTTGGTGTGGGAGGGGCTTCAGACACAGGACTCTATGTTGTATTCAGTTTGCATCAGACCTCAATGGAAGTGGGTGCATGTATGTTGCTGTTTGGACTTTAGAGAGAAGTATGCTTTTAGACCTCAATTGAGGTGGATGAAGTTTGTTTCCTTTCAGACTTCAGTGAATACAGTTATACAGTTTGGACTACATATGCTTAAAGACTGTGGACTAGTATGCTGAATATATACAAGAAGTTTGTTAGTAAACCTGAGATGTTATTTTTCAAAGAAGACCTTGGTTTTTTTTTATCTCAGAGTATATACTTTAAGAGGTTTTAAGGAAGTGTATATCTTTTGGGCAATTGCAAATTCAACTTCAAAGACACAACCATCCTCTGCTAACCAAACATATTTTTGTAGTGGCATGTCTTTATCCATGGCAGTTCAAAGACATGGTTCTTCAGTTTAACAGCCGAGTTACCTATGTGCCATTACATGAATACTTATTAATTTATTTATTTACAGTATTTATTAGGTACTAGCTTGGGGACCCGGTGCTGCCCAGGTTATTTGAGAAAGGAATTGTGTATCAAGGTTGGTCTTTATCAGTTATTTATATGGGTTGCAGTGGTCTCAGGAAGTTAGTGAAGGTACTGTGAGTCCCATCATCTATGGTCCATCCTCCTCCAAACTGAACCAGGATGGAGAGTGGGTCATGCGGACTCTGTGTGCCAAGTTTGGTCTTGATCGGTCATTAGATGAGGGTTGTAGCAGTCTTGGAAAGTGAGTGGAGGTACTTGAAGTCCTATCATCCATAGTCTGTTCTCCCCCAAACCTCACCAGAATGTTGAGTTGGCCATGGGGGCTCTCTGTGCCAAGTTTGGTCTTTATTGGTATTTGGATGAGTGTTGCTGTGGTTTCAGGAAGTGAGTGAAGGTACTGCAAGTCCCATCATCCATCGTCCATCATCTGTGTGTCTGTCTATATATGTTGTGTGTCTATGGCAGTGGTTCTCAACCTGTGGGTACCCAGGTGTTTTGGCCCACAACTCCCAGAAATCCCATCCAGTTTACCAACTGTTAGGATTTCTGGGAGTTGAAGGCCAAAACATCTGGGTACCCACAGGTCAAGAACCACTGCCATAGACACACAACATATATAGACAGACACACAGAGGCTATTTAACATTCCAGTTTTCATGAGGGCATTCTGACCACCAGGGGAGCTGTTGCTTCAATGTCCATTTGTGACACCAATGGAGTACTTCCTCATTCTTTGCACATTTGCTGGAGATTTTTTATGGCGTCGTAAATTAGTTAAATTAGCTTCCCCGCATAAGCGGTACTTACATTTTCTACAGCAAGCTACACAAGCTACACAAATTGGTCGGAAGCTCACTCCGACCAGGCTGGCTTCGAACTCATGACCTTTCAGTCAGTAGTGATCTTGTGGTTTTCAAAAGGTGGTCTCTATGCTCATTTGCCAAACTGATGTAACATCATTTTAACCTTTTCAATAAGGTTATGATGCACTTCTTTCCAATAGGTTATGGAATTTCCAATATGAATTTTTCCTCTTTCTCTCTGGCAGAGAGGCCCTGCTGAAGCGTTCGAGCCCGCCGCCTCTGCTATGCAGGTCTCTGGTCCCACCACTTGGCTGCCGGAGGAGGACTGGTTGTCAGACCGGGGGGCCGCCCCACTCAAGGCCGTGCTGCACGCCCCGCGGAACCGGCACCACCAGCTGCAGCCCCCTTACCTCCAACACATCGCCAGCCACCACTGACCCACCCGCAGCGGGGCATCTTTGCCCAGGCAGGACGAGGGCAGAGGCGCAGCAGAAAAGAGACAAGAGAGAGGAGGGCACCCTGGCGGGGCCCTTCTCCTCAAACAGAGACCCTTTGTAGCCCTGAAATATATAGACTGTTCCTGGCTGCCCCCAGCTGCTTCCTTCCTAATAAAGAAAAAAACTCCTTGCTAGAATGATTCGTGAGCTGTGCTGAGAGCTCCAGGCTGGAAGGGGTGAGGGATCCATGTGGGGTACAAAGGGAGAGGGTCGATGGGGTTACATGGAGACTTTTCCCCCAACTAAGGGCTAACAAGTGCATTTCCCCCAGCCCACTTGCAACCCCTGATGCTCTCAATTGCTGCTGCATCTGTAATAAACACTTTATCAATTGCAGAAAGCTTTTCATGGCAAATCTTTGGCTATGGACACATGCTGTGCCCTCAAGGTTTTGGAGAGTCCATGAACCCTTCCAGTCCTATCAGTTGCCTCTAAAATTGGAAAGGACCCCAAACATTATTTAGACTGGATCTGCACTGCCCTATTTTCCAGGATCTGATCCCAGATTATCTTATTTGAACTGCGTTATATGAGTCTAGACTGTTATATTTATTTATAGTATTTATATTCCACCCTTTTCACCCCACAGGAGACTCAGGGCGGATCACAATGCACATATACATGGCAAACATTCAATGCCATGGACACACAACATATATAGACAGACACACAGAGGCTATTTAACTTTCCAGCTTCAGAGGGTATGCTTTGAATTCCCGCCACCAGGGGAGCTGTTGCTTCACTGTCCCTCGTGACACCGATGGAGTACTTCCACATTCTTTTGCACGCTGCTGGAGAGTTTTATGGCGTCATAAATTAGTTAAATTGGATTTACAATTACAGGAAAATGAAGACAGACTTTTTAGTTATATAACGACGGCAGCCAGAATTACCTTAGCAAAAATTTGGAAACAGGATAATGTACCTACCAAGGAAGAATGGTTAGGGAAAATTAGAGAAATAAGAGAGATGGATGAATTAACTTTTTTTTTGAAAAAAAAATACCGGAAATCCGATAAAGAGAACAGACTGGACCCTTTATGATAATTACGAGAAAGAGGAGAGTAAATAAGAGTATAAGAAATACAAAATTTCCATAGGCAGGACAAAGGCTTAAATGCAAAGACAAAGTTCCCAAGATCCAAAGGCAAAAACTTGAAGCATAATCCCTTAGCAATGGTCAAACAAGAGTCCATGGAAAACAGTTGAAAACAAGATCCAAATCCCAGACTCGGGAAGCCAGAAGCGTGCTACTAAAAGCCAAAAGTTAATCCACAGAAGTTTGAATGGGAAGAGCTACGTTGGACTGACAACCCCTGCTTGTCAGCTACAAGGCTAAATACCCTTTGCGGACATGAACGTATTGCATTGACCTTTGGCACCCTTAGCTTCTCGCTTGCTAGCCAAGCGAGTGCTTCTCTGGAGCCTTAATTGCAGACGATCCTGTCTGTTCATTAATTCATTATCTTCAAGGCTATGTAACCCCTTATCTTGGTCCAGCTGGACCGGATCACTGTGGGGAGGAAAAGACTTCTCCACCTGGCCGTGTGGGATTTCACTCTCGTTATCAGTCTCACTAGCATTCCTTTCCCCTGGGAACTGACTTGCTGTTTCTCCTTCAGCAGCCCCACCGTCTGCCCTGTCTGAAGCATGTACAGAAATCTGTAACCCATCAGCCTCCTCATCATCCTGTAGGAATTCTGGCTCAGAAGGCCCAAAGAGCTCAGCTTCAGACTCAGAGTTAAGCTGAGTCACAACAGCAACTGTCTTTCGGGCTGCAAAAGTCGACAGCAAGCTAGACAAATGGTCAGGAGCTTACTCTGACCTGGGTTGGCTTCGAACTCATGACCTTTTGATCAGTAGTGATTTTAATACAGCTGACTCCCAACCAGCTGCGCCATAACCCGGTCCAGATAATCTGCCAGATAATCTGTTATAAACAGAATAGCAGGCTATATTTTAGAGGATGCGGATGGGAAAACCACCTCTGAGTTTTTCTACCTTAAGGAAACCCTACAAAATTCACAATATCACCATAAATCGACAGGTTGTCTTTGATATGGAATTTAGACTGCAATAAAATGAGAATCTGCCTGGCAAGCATAATGCTAACCAAAATTAATAACCAAAATTCCAGATTAAAGACTCAACAGGAAGTGAAGGCAAAGAACAGACGTGTTTTATTGCATTCTTGGGCAAGAAGTGATGCTTTTGGTCTCCTGCCCCAAAAGTACAAGCATAACAGACCACATAGTGTCCAAAACGGTTTTATACAACCAGGTTACCATTGTAACCTGCGTTGAATCGTTCCTCCTTTGGTTGGCCAGAAAAGAGGCTGGCTAGGATCCACTCTGGGATTGGTTTAGAGTGGAGGCTGCAGAACCACCCCCATGGGAGGGCACAACCTGGAAATATAGGTTAATCCAGTTTTATATTAAACTAGCCGTCCCCTGCCATGCGTTGCTGTGGCCCACTCTATGTATATGTGTTTTTGTGTGTTGTTGCTGTTCATTCGTTCAGTCGTCTCCAACTCTTCGTGACCTCATGGACCAGCCTACGCCAGAGCTCCCTGTCGGCCACCACCACCCCCAGCTCTTTCAAGGTCAGTCCAGTCACTTCAAGGATGCCATCCATCCATCTTGCCCTTGGTCGGCCCCTCTTCCTTTTGCCTTCCACTTTCCCCAGCATAATTGTCTTCTCTAGGCTTTCCTGTCTCCTCATGATGTGGCCAAAGTACTTCAACTTTGTCTCTAGTATCTTTCCCTCCAGTGAGCAGTCGGGCTTTATTTCCTGGAGGATGGACTGGTTGGATCTTCTTGCAGTCCAAGGCACTCTCAGCACTTTCCTCCAGCACCACAGTTCAAAAGCATCGATCTTCCTTCGCTCAGCCTTCCCTAAGGTCCAGCTCTCACATCCGTAGGTGACTACAGGGAATACCATGGCTTTGACTAGGCGGATCTTTGTTGCCAGTCTGATGTCTCTACTCTTTACTATTTTATCGAGATTGGACATTGCTCTCCTCCCAAGAAGTAAGCGTCTTCTGATTTCCTGGCTACAGTCTGCATCTGCAGTAATCTTTGCGCCTAGAAATACAAAGTCTGTCACGGCTTCCACATTTTCTCCCTCTATTTTCCAGTTGTCAATCATTCTTGTTGCCATAATCTTGGGGTTTTTTTTGTGTGTATATGTGTATATATGTGGTTTTGCGCATGCATTGTATTTTTTTTTTTTTTTGCTTTTTCAGTCTCTCTTGCTGTGTTTTTCAGTGTTTTTGAGTGATGGTCACTTGTTGGCCTGATAGGTGTATTGTGTCCAAATTTGGTGTCAATTTGCCCAGTGGGTTTTGAGTTATGTTAATGTCACAAAAAAAATTACATTGGGTTGTTGTAGGTTTTTTCAGCTATATGGCCATATTCTAGAGGCCATAGGTTTTTAAATGCTGTATGTAATAACATACAGCATTTAAAAACCTATGGCCTCTAGAATATGGCCATATAGCTGAAAAAACCTACAACAACCCAATGTAATTTTTTTTGTGCCCCCGGTGGCGCAGTGGGTTAAAGCACTGAGCTGCTGAGCTTGTTGATCGAAAGGTCACAGGTTCGATTCCGGGGAGCGGTGTGAGCTTCCGCTGTCAGCCCTAGCTTCTGCCAACCTAGCAGTTCGAAAACATGCAAATGTGAGTAGATCAATAGGTACCGCTCCAGCGGGAAGGTAGTGGTGCTCCATGCAGTCATGCCGGCCACATGACCTTGGAGGTGTCTACGGACAACGCTGGCTCTTCGGCTTAGAAATGGAGATGAGCACCACACCCCAGAGTCAGACATGACTGGACTTAATGTCAGGGGACTACCATTACCTTTATACAGTACATTCGGCCCAATAGTACCCTACACCTTTATCCTGTTTCTATGTATAATTAAAGAGAAAATGTATTTAATAAAAAGTATTTAATAAAAAAAAATAATAGTGCCTGTAAAACCATGTCGCAAAATCCAAATTTCCTTTTCCTATTTCCTATAAGAGTGGCTTGTAGGTATTCTTCTGAACGCGCACAGACAACGTTGTCATCAGCATATTGGAGTCATCGGCATATTGGCTTTGAGGTTTGTTGGAAACTAGGAAAAATGGCTTTATCTATCTATCTATCTATCTATCTATCTATCTATCTATCTATGTGGAAAGAGGAGATCTGAACGCGCACAGACAACGTTGTCATCAGCATATTGGAGTCACCAGTATATTGGCTTTGAGGTTTGCTGGAAACTAGGAAAATTGGCTTTATCTATCTATCTCTATCTATCTATCTATCTATCTATCTATCTATCTATCTATGTGGAAAGGGGAGATGCAACCCAAACTTGATTCTTTTACATCCCCCCCTTTCACTTTGAGAAAATGGTTCAAACCTAGGTTGTATGTTGAAAGTCTATTGAAAGACTTTGCTACATTTCCCTCCCCAAAGAAATAAAAAATGCCAATTCAGGGGGGAAAGAAAAAGGTTGTGTGTGTGTGATGGTGCAAATCGAAGGCCATTTTGGGATTCAAAACGCCAGAGGTATTTTTCAGCACAAAGGGGTGAACCAGAGCTGATTCTTTTCCGTCCCCCCCTTTCTCAGGAAAAGAATGGTACAGTCCCAGACAGCACTTTAAGGTTCCTGCCAGTGGGCGTGACCAAGGCCGAGGGGGCGTGGCTAACCTCCCCAGTTCAACCTAGTTGTTGGAGTGGCTGGAAAACCTTGAACCTGCAGATCAGAAGAATCAGAGAAGGAAGCTGGTGGTCTGTGGGGCTCTCAAGTAAGGATCGTTACTTTTAGAAACGGGGTACCCGCCCAACATTCCCTATAATGACCTTTTAATCCCCTCCTCACCCTTCTTTTGTTGCGGAAGAGAGGAGGTGCGTCTACACTGTCGAATTAAAGCAGTTTGGTCCCACTTGTACTGGAATGGAATCAAGGGAGGGGTAGTTTTGCAAGATCTGATGAATACTGGTGCCTCAGCAAGGTACTGAGTCTAAGATTCCATTGTACTGAGCCATGGCAGTTCAAGTGGGGTCAAACTGGGTTAATTCTGCAGTGTAGATGCACCCAAGGGGAGGCAAAGGGACTCTGGGTGATCTCTGTACTCCCAAAGCAGTTTCTTTGTCTTCCTGGTAACAAAGGTTTAAGGGAGGTATCTTTTTTCCTAATTTCTTATACTATACTATATTGTACTATATTATACTCTACTATACCAGGCATGGGCAAACTTGGGCCCTCCAGGTGTTTTGGACTCCAACTCCCACCATTCCTAACAGCCTCAGGCCCTTTCCTTTCCCCCCTCAGCCTCTTGGCATGTTTCTCTCTTTTGCCCTCCATTCGCGCCTCTTCAAATTCTACAGCACTGCTGGTCACAGCTGACCTCCAGCTGGAGTGCTCAAGGGCCAGGGCTTCCCAGTTCTTGGTGTCTATGCCACAGTTTTTAAGGTTGGCTTTAAACCCATCTTTAAATCTTTTTTCCTGCCCACAAACATTTGGTTTTCCATTCTTGAGTTCAGAGTAGAGCAACTGCTTTGGGAGACGGTGGTCAGGCAATTGGACAATTGGATGGTGGAGGACCATTGCTTCAATGCTGGTGGTCTTTGCTTCTTCCAGCACGCTGATCTTCCCAGGAGATTTGCAGGATTTTTTGGAGGCAATGCTGATGGAATTGTTCCAGGAGTTGCATGTGACGTCTGTAGACAGTCCACGTTTCGCAGGCATACAGCAGGGTTGGGAGGACAATAGCGTTATAAACAAGCACCTTGGTCCTCTAACACTCTCTGCTTCATTTGGAAAAATGCTGCACTCGCAGAACTCAGGCGGTGTTGTATTTCAGTGTCAATGTTGACGTTTGTGGAGAGGTGGCTGCCAAGGTAGCAGAAATGGTCAATGTTTTCTAATGTTACACCATTAAGTTGTATTTCTTGCATTGGAGAGGGATTGGCTGGTGAGTGGTGAAAGAGCACTTTGGTTTTCTCGATGTTAAATGACAGGCCGAGCTTCTCGTGTGCTTCTGCGAAGGTGTTTAGAGTGGCTTGTAGGTTTTCTTCTGAATGCGCACAGATGACGTTGTCATCAGCATATTGGAGTTCTATAACAGATGTTATTGTAACCTTGGTTTTGGCATACAGTCTGCTGAGGTTAAATAGCTTGCCATCTGTCTGATAGATGATTTCCACTCCGGTGGGAAGCTTTCCATTAACAAGATGAAGTATCATAGCGATGAAGGTTGGGACAATAACACATCCCTGTTTGGCACCTGATTTCATCTTAAATGGGTCACTTTGGGAGCCATTGCCATCCAATACTGTTGCCACAGTCGTCATGTTAACCATGCCGCTTGATGGAACCTCACACTGTGAAGGCTGTGTATTGATCAGCTGTGCACTGACCTCCACACATTAAAAAAGCTCACGCACAGGCATCTTCCAAGAAAAAATTAAAACGAAACCGTAGTGAGTGAGGTGGGTTCATAGATTCCATACAGAACAGCTTGAGTCCCATTATACCAGTGGTTCCCAACCTTTTTTTGACCAGGGACTACTTGACCAGGGACCACTCTCCAACATTAGTACCAAAAGGGTTACAAATCAGTTTTTGGTCAACTTCAGATTCAGTTTGGTTATATGGGGTGCTGATTCAGAAAACTCCATATTTTAGACCATGTCAGCTCTAGTTTCTAATACAGAACATATGCCATCCAGTAGTCACCATCTGCTTGGCCATAGAAAACCATATTTAATAATCTAGAGTTGATATGGTAGTGGTACTCTTTCAAGCATAGTCAGCCTCTCCCTTTCCGACATCCCTGTTGCCTTGGCACTATAAGAGGGTTTTGTGTGACCAGTCCCTCTCGTTGCCATGTAGATTCAAGGCAACGGTGTAGTAATGGTGAGGCGTTAGACCATATTTTAATTCTTGCAGACCACTGGTGGTCCATGGAGCACAGGTTGGGAACAAACATTATACAAACATGGCCAGGACACCAGAAGGTCCTATATAATGTATTGTCGAAGGCTTTCATGGCCGAAATCACTGGGTTGTTGTAGGTTTTTTCGGGCTATATAGCCATGTTCTAGAGGCATTCTCTCCTGACGTTTTGCCTGCATCTATGGCAAGCATCCTCAGAGGTAGTGAGGATGCTTGCCATAGATGGAGGCGAAACATCAGGAGAGAATGCCTCTAGAACATGGCCATATAGCCTGAAAAAACCTACAACAACCCAGTCCTGTATAATATAATATAATATATTGTATATACATATAATATTTATAATATTATAATTAATGCAATATAAAAACCTACAACCCAGCCCTGTATAATGTAATATAATATATTATATATACATATAATATTTATAATATGTAATGCAATATAATAATATGATATTATAATTATATATTTATATTACATATAATATTACTATTAAATAAATAATCATACTATTAATACTGATATTGTACTATGCTAATAATATAATATATTGTATGTGTGTGTGATATAATATATTGTATGTTCATCTGTGTATGGAGCCCTCGGTGGCTCAGTGGGTTAAAGCACTGAGCTACTGAGCTTGACTGAAAGGTCGCAGGTTCGATTCCGGGGAGTGGAGTGAGCTTCTGCTGTCAGCCCTAGCTTCTGCCAACCTAGCAGTTCAAAAACATGCAAATGTGAGTAGATCGATAAGTACTGCTCCGGCGGGAAGGTAATGGTGCTCCATGCAGTCATGCCAGCCACATGACCTTGGAGGTGTCTATGGACAACGCCGGCTCTTTGGCTTAGAAATGGAGGTGAGCACCACACCCCAGAGACAGACTTGACTGGACTTAATGTCAGGAGACAACCTTTACCTTTGTGTGTGTATGTGTGTGTGTATGTATATAGTAAGCCACTTTTGAGTCCCCTTTGGGGTGAGAAGGGCGGCATATAAATGTCGCAAATAAACAAATAAAGACTGAAGTAAGGAGCAGATCTCATCCTTCCATAGACCAGGGACCTCTCTTCCTTGCTCCTTGCTGAAGAGGCTGCCAGGAACCCAAGAGGTCACAGTGGAGGTCAATTGTATGTGATTTTCATGCTTCTTGGCCCAGGTTTGGACTGGATTGCCCATGAGGTCTCTTCCAACTTTATGACTCTATGTTTCTATGAATGGTAGGATCTGTGGCTTCCCCAAACAGCCTTGAAAGGTGATAGTTGGCCTCTTCTGTGTTGGAGTGCCAACTGGAGAGCTTCTAGCCTTGCTCTTGGCTGCGAGAAGGAGTCACCCAGCCTGTTCTTTGCTGACTCAGTGGCTTCTGCTCATCAAAACAAGCTGAGTTGGGTGTGGATACTCCTTGCCTGCTTCCTACCGATTATGCAGCTCAGTGTCATGATGGCAGAAGAACTTCTCTTTCTGTAACTATGACACATCTTGGTTTTCTGTTCCGTTTGGCACAAGAGAAAGAGAGAGATGGGCCCTGGATGGGTACAGGCAGAAGGACCATTCTTGGAGGCCGCATTTTTGCGTAATATTGTCTCTGTTCAAGAATGACATTCATTGGTAGGTGCTATGCAGGAATGGCTCGTAAATACATCACTCACCATTTGCATTCTGCCACTACATGAGCAACAAGGAAGGAAAGATCTTGCACCTCCTGAGAGTGCATTTTTAGGACCTGACATCAAAGTTTGAATCTGGAACATTTATCCAGATGTGGTGGGGTTGTGCCAAGGTACAAGAAGTCTACAGGAAAATAAAGGGTAAAATATTCCGGCAAAAATTAGTGCTGAATTTTAAAAAACCAGTTTCTAAATCCTGAAACTGGAAAGGGAATAATGATTGGCCTGAGATGATGTAATATATACTAGCTGCGGCACAAGATACAGTCGCCATGAGATGGAAAGAATATTAAAGATAGGATGCAAAAAATGGTATGAATATTTAGCAAATTACATGTTCCAAGACTACATTATGGGTAGGAAAAATAAATATATTAACGGATATACTAGGGGGGAATGGGAAGAGAAATTGGAAGAGCTTATAGCCAAGGTAAAAGGAAATAGAAAATACAAAGAACTGAACCAGACTATCCTTATGATCAAACCAATAGAATGAATGACTTTTTTTCATATCAGGAGTGACTTGAGAAACTGCAAGTTGCTTCTGGTGTGAGAAAATTGACCGTCTGCAAGAATGTTGCCCAGGGGATGCCCATATGTTTTACCATCCTGTGGGAGGCTTCTCTCAATCCCTGCATTAAAAGCTGGAGCTGTCAGATGGGAGCTCATCCCGCTCCCTGGATTTGAACTGCCAAACTTTCGGTCAGCAATCCTGCTGGTTGGACAAGGGTTTAACCAATTGTGCCACCGGGGGCTCCATGGAATGAATGATAAAGAGAATGTATGACTGTTCCTGGAAGGAGGGGGGAAACAGTGTAAAAGGGATGGATAGACATAGGAAATGAATACAGAATTAATAAGATGTTGACAACAGGAGACATTGGAAGGGGGTGAGTATATATGGGAAAAAAATTGTGTATGCATCACATGTTGTTTTGTAAACATTTTGTGGGGAAGTTTGGATATTTTATATTCTACTCATATGATCCAATAATATACAACAACAACAAAGTTTGTATGGCCCTAAATACTCCAACAGTACCATATTCTGTCTAATCTTGGAAGCTACGCAGGTTCAGCATTTGGATAGGAGGCTACCAAGGAATAGCAGGTACTGTAGGCCAGCATTTCTCAATCTGGGGGTCACCAGGGGGTATCAGAGAAGTCCCCAAAGATACTCCAACTCCAAAACTCAAGGTCAATGCTCACCAAACCCTTCCAGAATTTTCTGTTACGCATGGGAGTTCTGTGTGTCAAGTTTGGTTCAACTCCATCGTTGGTGGCGTTCAGAATGCTCTTTGACTGTAGGTGAACTATAAATCCCAGCAACGACAACTCCCAAATGACAAAATCAATCTTCCCCCAGCCCCACCAGTATTCAAATTTGGACGTATCAGGAATTTGTGCCAAATTTGGTCCAGTGGATGAAAACAGTAGCAAAATTAGTTATGAAGTAGCAATGCAAATAATGTTATGGTTGGGGGTCACCACAACATGAGGATCTATATTAAGGGGTCGCGGCACTAGGAAGGTTGAAAACCACTGCTGTGGGCTGTACTTCAGAGGAAGAAACTGGCAAAACCACCTCTGAGTATTCCTTGCCTAAGAAAAATCTTTGAATGTATGAGGTTTCCATAAATTGTTAGACAACTAAAAGGCAATCATACAAACACAACAAAGTTGGTGCTAAGTTAAGAGACTTGGTGAGCCGGCGTCATGTGCCCAGGCTCTTTGGATTTCCTAGTCTGGCTCTTTTGTCTCGTGAGCGTATATATGTGAATTCTTAGGTATAATCCTACATAGGGATATAATGTTAAGCTATTTGCATTCTCAAAGGAAGCAATGAGTAATTTTAGCAATTTTCATCCCACCGTGAGAAAGTCCTTGGAAATGGTGCCATTTCTAAAGACGATTCACGCTTCAGGATTTATTCTCTGCAAAAGTCATAATGGTGCACAAAACATTACCCCCCCCCCCCAAAAAAAACCACAACAATTTGCAGATTGGATACAGAATAAATCTGCTATTGCAACGATTTTCATCATCTCAGATTTATTCTTGGTGTGATTTCCCAACACTTGAAAAACATATTTGCTCACCATTTAAAAAAATATTATTTCCTTCCCTATCTGTAAGTGAAGCAAAAATCCCAGCTTTTGAACTGTCCCTTCCCAGAGGCACTGTGTCTCATTTATGACATTTATTTTATAAATGCCTGAGTTAATTGAAAAAGACATTGATTTTTTGGGGTGAAAGGTAATATCATGTAGTTAGTAATACTATTTATTAGGGGGGGAAACCCAGTTTTTCCTTTGGTTTTTTATGAATGCTCCCATTGGAAAGTGCATAAGGATGTAGGTGAACTACATATAATTCCCAGAATCGTGGGTAAATCCTCCCTAAACCAGGCCTGTATGCACAGTTGGCTATGTCACATCTATGTGTCAAGTTCAGTCTATATCCAACTTTGATTGCATTCAGTGCTCTCTGGATGCAGGTGAACTACAACTCCCAGATTCCCAGGGCAATCACCCTCAAACTCCGCCTGTATTCACAGTTGGGCATGTTGGTTCTGTGTGCCATGTTTAGTCCAGATATGTCATTGGTGGGATTCAGAGTGGTCTGGGTGCAGGGTGAACTACAACTCCCATGAGGGTAGGTCGGTCCCTCACAAACACCTGCAGTATGTTCTGTTGGTCACCAGGGTTCCGTGTGCCATGTTTGGCCCAGATGTGTCATTGGTGGGGTTTAGTGCGCTCTAGGTGCAGGGTGATCTACAACTCCCACATGGGTAGGTCGGTCACCCCACAAATACCTCCAGTATATTGTTGAAGGCTTTCATGGCTGGAATCACTAGGTTCTTGTGGGTTTTTTCGGGCTATAGGGCCATGTTCTAGAGGCATTTCTCCTGACGTTTCGCCTGCATCTATGGCAAGCATCCTCAGAGGTAGTGAGGTAGTGAGGTAGTGACCAATCTACCTGCATGGGAGTTGTCCAGTAGGTTCTGTTAGTCACCAGAGTTCTGCATGCAATGTTTGTCCCAGATGCGTCATTGGTGGGTTCAGAGTGCTCTGGGCGCAGGGTGAACTACAACTTCCATGCATGTATGTTGGTCCCTCACAAACACCTCAAGTATGTTCTGTTGGTCACCTGGGTTCTGTGTGCCATGTTTGTTCAAGATGTGTCATGGGTGGAGTTCAGAGTGCTCTGGGCACAGGTTGAACTACAACTCCCATGCGGGTAGATTGGTCCCCCCACAAACACCTCCAGTATGTACAGTTGGTCACCAGGGTTCTGTGTTCGCAGTTTGGTCCAGACCAATCATTGGTGGAGTTCAGAGTGCTCTCTGGATGTAGGTGAACTACAACTCCTATAAATCAAGATCAGTTCCCCCAAACCTCTTCCTGTTTGCTGTGTGGCGTAGGAAAGAGTAGGACAGGATTAAGAGACAGTCAGTGGGCGGGGTCATGCAAATTACACACCAATGGAGAGAAATAGAAAGGAACTCTGGATGTCCATTCTGGAGGAAAAACAGAACATCTAGGATGAAATTCTCCCCAAATGAAAGCAGTTTGGGGAGGACATTGGCAGGATTTGGGCTCCATGTTCATGATAGCCACTATAACTTGCAATGTCAATGGAAGGAGGCTTCTCAGCACTTGGAACTATAGTTGTTTGTGGAGGCAGGAGGCTGTTTGTGTGAGTGGACACCTCCGCCACATATACACATACACATTTTCATTTTATTATGGGTATAGATAGATGTAGATAGATTATTTACATGTGATCTATTAAACCAGGACAGAGCCCCAATTATTGCTGGACTTCAAGCTCCAATAGTCCTAAGCAGATGGTGTCCAACTCTGTCACTCCTTCCCACCTGCTACTAAGGAGGCTGTTCAGGTCCTGGACTGGTGCTTGGCAGCTATGATGATCTGGATGAGGGCTAACAAATTGAAATTGAATCCTGACAAGACAGAGGTAATCCTAGTCAGTCGTAAGGCCAAACAGAGCATGGGGTTACAGACTGTGTTGGATGGGGTCACACTCCCCCTGAAGATGCAGGGTCGCAGTCTGGGTGTGATCCTGGACTCATCACTGAGCTTGAAACCCCAAGTTTCGGCGGGGACCAGGGGAGCATTCACATAGTGAAAGCTTGTGCACCAGCTGTGCCCGTACCTTGGGAAGTCTGACTTGGCCACAGTAGTCCATGCTCTGGTTACATCCCATATAGACTACTGCAATGCACTCTACATGGGGTTGCCTTTGAAGACGGTCCGGAAGCTTCAATGTGTCCAACGGACAGCAGCCAGATTGCTAACAGGAGTGGCGCCCAGGGAGCACACAACTCCTCTGTTGTGCTAGTTCCAATTGTGCTACCGGGCACAATTCAAAGTGCTGGCTTTAGCCTATAAAACCCTAAACGGTTCTGGCCCAATTTACCTGTCTGAATGCATCTCTCCTTATGAACCTTCCAGGACTTTAAGATCGTCTAAGGAGGCCCTGCTCTCAGTCCCGCCTTCATCACGAGCACGGCTGGCGAGGACGAGAGACAGGGCCTTCTCAGTGGTGGCCCCCTGGCTTTGGAACACCCTTCCTAAGGACGTCAGATCGGCCCCCTCCCTTTTAACATTTTGGAAGAGAGCTAAAACTTGGCTTTTTGAGCCGGCATTTGCAAATACAGTGTAACAGACATAGGAAAATGGAATGTTTTGATGATGTGATTGGACGATGTTTTTAACGAGGAGACACTAATGATACATGTTTTTATTTATTTTATTGATTCTGTTATGGTTTTATGATTCAATTGTTTTATTATATTGAAATTGTATTTTATGGTCTTGGTTCCAACTGTAAACCGTCCCGAGTCGGACTGAGAAGGACGGTATATAAATGCAGTAAATAAATAAACAAATAAATAAATAAGCAACTGAACCAATGTTCAAGATGATGGGAACACACATAATTATCACTTCTGCTTTACATTCAAACAGTAGCCTAGTTTTGCAGTTGAATTTTTCCAACTGTATATAAATTATGCATTTAACCTAGCAAGACCAGACTTAACATTATAATTTTGCCTTCAATTGTACATTTGGGCACAAAATGATGAGCTATGTGGTTTTCATGAGAGAGTCGGTGCATTAGGCACAAACTCAGGATGCCCTGACTTCTTTAGAATTGATTCATGTGTTCAAACTAAGATTGTGCAAAGAGATTCCTGAGGACTGTCTGCACTATGCAGTTGCAGCAGTGCAATTCAAGTTTAACTGCCACAGCAACATCTTGTGAAATCTTAGGGTTTTGTAGGTGGGTGAGGCACTCATCTCTGGATGAGGATTTTAAACATTCCTCACGACACTGCAAATCTCAGGATCCCATAAGATAGTGTTTCTCGACTTGGGGGTCGGGACCCTGGAGGGGGGCTGTGAGGGGGTGTCAGAGGGATCGCTACAGACCATCAGAAAACACAGTATTTTCTGTTGGTCATAGGGGTTCTGTGTGGGAATTTCTCCACAATTCTATCATTGGTGGGGTTCAGAATGCTCTTTGATTGTATGTGAACTGTAAATCCCAGCAACCACAACTCCCAAATATCAAGGTCTGTTTTCTCTAAACTCCACCAGTGTTCACATTTGGGCATATTGAGTATCTGTGCCAAGTTTGGTCCAGAGCTATCATTATTCAAGTCCACAGTGCTCTCTGGATGTAGGTGAACTACAACTCCCAAACTCAAGGTCAATGCCCACCAAACCCTTCCAGTATTTTCTGTTGGTCATGGGAGTTCTGTGTGCCAAGTTTGGTTTAGTTCCATTATTGGTGAAGTTCAGAATGCTCTTTGATTGTAGGTGAACTATAAATCCCAGCAACTACAACTCTTAAATGTCAAGGTCTATTTTCCGCAAACTCCACCAGTGTTCACACTTGAGTATATTGAGTATCGGTGCCAAGTTTGGGCCAGAGCTATCCTTATTCAAGTCCACAGTGCTCTCTGAATGTAGGTGAACTACAACTCCCAAACTCAAGGTCAATGCCCACCAAACCCTTCGAGTATTTTCTGTTGGTCATTGGAATTCTGTGTGCAAGGTTTGGTCCAATTCCATCGTTGGTGGAGTTCAGAATGCTTTTGATTGTAGGTGAACTATAAATTCCAGCAACCACAAATCCTGAAGTCTCCTTACTGGTCTGGAAATAGCTTGGAAATGTTGGGTTTTTAAATCGAGGGGAAGAGAAGGGAAAATCCATGCACGTGAGGGAGAGAGAGTCATGTGATTTACAGTGATGATTAAAGAAGCCTGACCAGGAAAGGAGGAAGTTTTGCCCAGCAGCTGGCACCGCAATTGCAGCAGATTACTTTCCTAATAACTTTAGGAATCAAAGCCATCCTTTGTCAGTACTTTCCTTGCTTGTCTGCTTCCTTTCCAGCTCTTGGACTTTGTTGCCATTTTTTTTTTTTTTTTTGTATCAGGAGTGATTTGAGAAACTGCAAGTCGCTGCTGATGTGAGAGAAGTGGCCATGTGCAAGGACATTGCAAGGAGACATCCGAATGTTTTGATGTTTTACCATCCTTGTGGGAGACTTCTTTCATGTCCCTGCATGGGGAACTGGAGCTGACAGAGGGAGCTCATCCACGCTCTCCAGATTCAAACCTCCGACCTGTCAGTCTTCAGTCCTGCTGGCACAAGGTGGTTAACCCAGTGGTTCTCAGCCTTCCTAATGTCGCAACCACTTAATATAGTTCCTCATGTTGTGGTGACCCCCAAACATAAAATTATTTTCGTTGCTACTTCATAACTGTCATTTTGCTACTGTTATGAATCGTAACGTAAATATCTGATGTGCAGGATGTATTTTCATTCACTGAACCAAATTTGGCACAACTATCCGATATGCCCAAATTTGAATATTGGTGGGGTTGGGAGGGAGGATTGATTTTGTCATTTGGGAGTTATGGTTGCTGGGATGTATAGTTCACCTACAAGCATTCTGAACTCCAGCAACAATGGAATTGAACCAAACTTGGCACACAGAACTCCCATGACCTACAGAAAATACTGAAAGGGTTTGATGGGCACTGACCTTGAGTTTTGGAGTTGTAGTACACCTATATCCAGAGAGCACTATGGAGTTAAACAATGATGGATGTGGACCAAACTTGGCACAGATATTCAATATGCCCAATTGTGAACATTGGTGGAGTTTGGGGAAAATAGACCTTGACATTTGGGAATTGTAGTAGGTGGGATTTATAGTTCACTACAATCAAAGAGCGTTCTGAACCACACCAACAGTAGAATTGGGCCAAACCTCCCACACAGAACCCCTATGACCAACAGAAAATACTATGTTTTCTGGTGGTCTTTGATGATCTCTCTAACACCCCCTCATGACTCCCCCCAGGGGTCCCAACACCCAGGTTGAGAAATGCTGGTTTAACCCATTGCGCCTCTGGGGATCCTACTTGCTGCAATACTGTGACCACAAAGGTAATGCTGACCTGTTGTCTTGAAGATAGCTGCTTTGAATGGTTGCCCCAACCATTCTTGATAATATAAATAAAGTCTCTGGCCAGGATCCTGTTAGAGAGTGTCACAGTGAAGTAGGCATAAAATTAAGTGGTTGAGATCCTGATTCAGATGGGTAGAACATAATGCTTCATTTTCATTATTTCAAGCACTTTTCCTCCTCCAGCAGCCAGCAAGCCCATGTTTCCGAGTCTCCTTCTATATAGCAGCAACAAAGCCCACTTCTTCTGCTGTCGGTGTTTCCATCAGTTTCTTCCACTTCGTCTAGAGAATAAATCCACTTGAAATCCGGTTTCTGCCTCCTGCAGAATTCTGGTTTTTGTAGTTTAGTGAAGCTGTTAAAGGCCACTCCCTAAACTACAAATCCCAGAATTCTGCAGGAGGCAGAAACCAGATTTTAAGTGGATTTTTTTCTGTATTGTGATGAGGTTAGTTTTGAGCAAACAATGTCCTTTCTTTTGTTATCATATATCAAAGATAACAGAAAGGACATTGTTTGCTCAAAGTAAGAAACTGATGGAAACACCATTGTTATCATATATCAAAGAAGGAGCCCCTAGTGGCACATTGAGTTAACCCTTGTGCTGACAGGACTGAAGACTGACAAAGCAGAGGTTTTAATCTGGGGAGAGCGTGGCTGAGCTCCCTCTGTCAGCTCCAGCTCTCCATGCGGGAACATGAGAAAAGCCATCCACGAGGATGGTAAAACATCAAAACACCCTGGGCAACGTCCTTGCAGACAGCCAATTCTCTCACACCAGAAGCAACTTGCAGTTTCTCAAGTTGCTCCTGACACGAAAATATATATTTATCAAAGAAGTAATCTGTATATTTACTGTCATACCTTTTCTGATTTTTCTCTCTCTGTGTTGTGTCACAGCTCCCTGGAGAAAATGAAGCCTCACGTCGTGTACCAGCAGGTAAACTCTCAGTTGCACAAATTGGGTGGGTTGAAGTCTCAGATGTAGATGTAGAAATATTCAAATAGCTTTGGCAATAGTGATAAAGTTGAAACACAGCCTTACTAAAACAGGAGTGGGGAAAGTGCAGCCCCCAGATCGCATGTGTTCATGGCACAGCTAGTTAGTAGCCAGCTGCATTGAATCACTACTGACCAGGAGGTCATGAATTCGAAGCCAGCCCTGGTTGGAGTAACCTCCCGACTATTAATAGTCTAGCTTGCTGTTGACCTATGCAGCCCGAAAGACAATTGCATCTGTCAAGTAGGAAATTTAGGTACCGCTTTATGCAGGGAGGCTAATGTAACTAATTACAACACCATAAAACCTTCCAGCAGTGTGCAGAAGAATGAGGAAGTACTCCATCAAAGGAACCGGAGTCACAAGTGAAGTGGCAGCTCCCCCTGTGGCCGGA
Source organism: Anolis sagrei (assembly GCF_037176765.1). Lineage (NCBI taxonomy): Eukaryota > Metazoa > Chordata > Lepidosauria > Squamata > Anolidae > Anolis > Anolis sagrei. The sequence continues at coordinate 96,632,519 of NC_090034.1, forward strand.
ACCGAGTATACCCTCATGAAGCCAGAAAAGCTGGAATACTAAATTGCCTCTGTGTCTGTCTATATATGTTGTGTGTCTAAATGGCGTTGAATATTTGCATGTATATATGCATTGTAATCCACCCTGAGTCCCCTGCAGGGTGAGAAGGGCGGAATATAAATACTATTAATTAATTAATTAATTAACCCATTTGTAACCCCCAGAACTTTCCCCAAAAGACTTCTGTCATCTCCTATTGTAAAGAAAGAGCCTTTATGAAACTGAAACAATACGTAAATGACTGACGCCTATCTCATGAGGATATTAGGGATATTGGGGGGTCTTTGGTGGAGGTACCTTTCAAATATTCTTCAGTGCATTGCTGACTTGTCAGGCTCCTCCGACAGTGACATTATGGGAATTTGCAATCCTCAGTTGTGCAAACTGGGCCGTGAAGGAAACATTCACCTCTCCCACTGAGTGGATTTCCAGGTTCCTTAATTTCCTTGTTCCTTAATTACAGCTGAAGACGTTGCACAACCCTGAAGAGCCTCCGCTGACTGAGCAGCCAAGACCGGCTCAACACAAGGTGAGTTCTCCGTTTTCCTTTCCTGTGAGCTTTTAAAAACTTAGGTCCCTGCTTTAACTTGGGGAGAGGAAGGAATTTCTAAGTTCCCACTCTTGATGCCTTGCTTTAAACACTTAAAAATTATAGTCAAACTCCATTCATTTGACTACAGAGTCTGCTGTTTTGGACGTTCTCCTTGCCTACAAGTTTGCTTGGGACTTCTTGCGTGCACATGCATGGTCCCAAGATCAGAACTGTCTTTGAATCACTTTTGAATGTGTGCAAAAATTATTTTAACTTTACTTACTTAGGCAATCCCTCATAGCTCGAGGATGATTGTCTTCCAGATATGGTGTCTTGGCAGTGGGTCCGTAGGTGGCTGTAGAGCTCTATTCTTGATCCACATGTTCTCCCACAGTGAGAACGTCAGTTTCCAGACTGAAGGTGGTCCCAGTCAGGGTTGGCTTGATGTGCCTTCTTCTTGACACATTTCTCCCTTTTGCCCTCCATTCATTCCTCTTCAAATTCTGCAACACTGCTGGTCACAGCTGACCTCTAGTTAGAGCATTCAAGGGCCAGGTCTTCCCAGTTCTTGGTGTCTATGCCACAGTTTTTGAGGTTTATTTATTTATTTATTTATTTATTTATTTATTTATTTACTATATTTATATACCGTCCCTCTCAGCCCGCAGGCGATTCGGGACGGTTTACAATTGGTGCCAAGACCATTAAATACAATTTCAATACAATAAAAACAATCGGATAATAAAACCATAACAAAATCAATAAAAACATGAACATTAGTGTCTCACTTCCCCAAGTGTCTAGGACTGTGTGATGTATCAGCAAATAATGAGTGCAGATCCAATTGGGGTGGCCTTTTGCAGCTGACAAGTGGTAATTTGGTCAACGCCGATTGTTTTTAAGTGTAGGCCAAGGTCTTTAGGCACTCCACCCAGTGTGCTGACCACCACTGGGACCATCTTTATTGGTTTGTGCCAGAGTCTTTGCAGGTCGATCTATGAACCCTCATATAGTATCAGCTTTTCCAGTTGCATTATTATTATTATTATTATTATTATTATTATTATTATATTTCAGTGGTCTTTTTGAAAAAAATAATACAGTAGACTCTCAGGTAAAAATAGGTCTAACTCATACTGTACTCCATAGCAGACCATACTAAAACACCTATATAGTAGTAGTAGTAATACTAATAATAACAACAACAAAGTAGACTCTCACTTAAAAAAGGACCCAAGTTAGCTTTAAGCCCATCTTAAAATCTCTTTTCCTGTTTTTTGTTCTTGAGTTCGGAGTAGAGTAACTGCTTTGGGAGATGGTGATTGAACATTCAGACAATGTGGCCAGTCCAGTGGAGGTGATCGTGGAGGAGCATCACTTAAATGCTGGTGGTCTTTGCTTCTTCCAGCACGCTGACATTTGTCTGCCTGTTTTCCCAAGAGATTTACAGGATTTTTTGGAGGCAGCGCTGATGGAATCGTTCCAGGAGTTGTGTATGACGTCTGTAGACAGTCCACGTTTCGCAGGCGTATTGGGAGGACAATGGCTTTATAAACAAGCACCTTGGTATCCCTACAGATGTCCTGATCCTCAAACACTCTCTGCTTCATTAGGAAGAATGCTGTGCTTGCAGAGCTCAGGCAGTGTTGTATTTCGGTCTCAATGTTGACTTTTGTGGAAAGTTGGCTGCCAAGGTAGCAGAAATGGTCAACATTTTCTAATGCTACACATTAAGAGGGATTGGCTGGTGACTGTTGGAAGAGCACTTTGGAGCCCCCGGTGGTGCAGTGGGTTAAACCCCTGTGCCGACAGGACTGAAGACTGACAGGTCACAGGTTCGAATCTGGGGAGAGGCGGATGAGCTCCCTCTATCAGCTCCAGCTCCTCATGCGGGGACATGAGAGAAGCCTCCCCAAGGACGATAAACATAAAAACATACGGGCGTCCCCTGGGCAACATCCTTGCAGACAGCCAATTCTCTCACACCAGAAGCGACTTGCAGTTTCTCAAGTTGCTCCTGACATGACAAAAAAAAACAAAGGTTGATTTTAACTTTATCATGCATTCAGAAGTGATATATATAATCATGTTTATTTTATTTTAGTGGATAAAATGCATTTATAAGCTCAAATAACCCAGATTCCACTTTTCAAGCAATTTCACTTTCTGACAGTGTTCTGATCCCTAATGTGTCAGATAAGTAGAGACTTTATAGTCTCTTTCTGGTGGTAGTTTTTAAAATTAAGACTAATCCTCCAGACTCTTTAGTCTGGGGAGCTGACTCATTTGGCTCCAAGTTGCCACTTTCATAGTGCCCATGCTATGACTCTATGTTGTTAAGTTTCATGCCAGTGCTGGCTGGTGATTCCCATGTCAGTGGAGGAAGAAAAAAAAACACTCTAAAGTTTTCACTCAGGGTTTAAAAATGTTCTCCAAAGTGCTGAACCTATTCCTAAATATTTTAGCACCTTAGACATCGCCATTCAAAATAGTGAAAACCTGAATTGGCTTGCCTGCTGACTAACATGGGAGTGACTTGTGAGCCGTGGTACCAAATTATGTGGATTTAGGTACCAGATCACAAGCCAGCTTTTCCTCATCTTCTTTCAGTTCTTCCCACGGGACTCCCATTACATCTTGGTGACAGCGATCTTGTCTACAATGCTGGTGGCAGCCCTTTTGGTCCGGATGTTCCTCTTTCCCTTCTATAGTCCAGCTTCTGTAGAGACTGTGGTGGCCACCCCATCTCTGGACAACACGTGCAATGACCCATGCAGGTGAGTAACCTTCCTTCTATAGACACAGTTCCGGTAGGCTGTAGGAACTGTGGGAGTTGAAGTCCAAAACACTGGAGGGCCGGTTTGCCCATGTCTGCTTCAGAGGGACATCTTTCTCTCCTCAGGGTCACACTGGTGGAAAGTATCCCTGAAGGGCTGATCTACGATGACAACAGTACCATCAACCCTTCTATTTTCGAGGCCTGGATGAACATTTTGGGAGATGCGAGGAGCACCGTGGATATTGCCTCTTTCTATTGGACCTTGTCGGATGAGGACACTCATACCCACGATCCCTCCTCCAGCCAGGTGAACAGGCAGAATTCTTCTCAAGGAATTATATTCTGTGGAATGTTGCCTGTTAGTGAAATAGGCCAACCTGGCTGAAGGATTCTAGGATATATATATACTAGCTTGGGGACCCGGCGCTGCCCAGGTTATTTCAGAAAGGCATTGTTTGTCAGTGCTCCAAATTTAGTCTACAGCCAATGTCAGATGGGTCCAGTGGGTGTGTGTGAACTACAACTCCCATATGGAAGTCCCATCGCCCATGGTCCATCCTCCTGCAAAACCACACCAGGATGTAGAGTGGGTCATGGGGGCTCTGTGTGCCAAATTTGGTCTAGATCAGTCCTTGGTGAAGGTCTTAGTAGTCTCAGGAATGAGTGAAGGTAGTGCAAGTCCCATCACCCATGGTCCAAAGTCTTCTAAACTGCACCGGGATGTAGAGTGGGTTATGGGGACTCTGTGTGCCAAGTTTGATCTTGATCTGTCATTGGTGAGCGTCACAGTGGTCTCATAAAGCTATTGAAGGTATTGCAAGTCCCATCATCCATGGGGAATCTTCCTTCTAACCAAAACAGGATGTAGAGTGGGTCATGATGGCTCTGTGTGCCAAGTTTGGTCTTGATCAGTCATTGGATGAGGATCGAAGTGGTCTCAGGAAGTGAGTGAAGGTACTGCAAGTCCCATCATCCATGGTGAATCCTCCTTCTAACCAAAACAGGATGTAGAGTGGGTCATGGTGGCTCTGCGTGCCAAGTTTGGTCTTGATCAGTCATTCGATGAGGATCGAAGTGGTTTCAGGAAGTGAGTGAAGGTACTGCAAGTCCCATCATCCATGGTGAATCCTCCTTCTGACCAAAACAGGATGTAGAGTGGGTCATGGTGGCTCTGCGTGCCAAGTTTGGTCTTGATCAGTCATTGGATGAGGATCGAAGTGGTCTCAGGAAGTGAGTGAAGGTACTGCAAGTCCCATCATCCATGGTCCATCCTCCGCCAAACTGTACCAGATAGGCAGTGGGGTGGCTGCTTAACTTTAGATCCTGGATTGTAGGCTGTTATGGAGAGATGACTGTGTGTATTACTGTGTTACTTCAATTGTAAGATGCATCCTATTTTCAGGACCACCACCACTGACAAAAATATATAAGATATGCCTGCATTTCTAAATTTTTAGGGATTTTTTTTTGGCAGTGTAGATGAGGCCCTAATGGGACACTCAAAGCACTACATTATCCTAGAATAATTTTGGAATAACCTTGAATCCTCTTAAGGACTGTCTCATGGTGCAGAGATTGGAGTGCGGTTTTTCTTTAAATTGCTGGTGTCTGTTAAGGTTTGGGTCCAATTAGACTTGACAACTCATATACACACTGCAAACAAGCATCTAATTGACTGGCCCATTCAGGCTTGCGTGCCTTGAAAGGTCTCTTTCAGGGAAAGTGGAACATCCTTTTGTTGAGGGTTTTGGTTACGGAGGCTTGAGCAGCACTACTTTTGACAGATTCCTCAGCAGTGGAACAGATTTGGTTTTCCACATCTTCATGTGAGACGCCATTAATCAGGGAACTTTACCCACAAGCTGTTTTTGAAGGTGGCTGAAGTGAGGAGAGCTTTTGGCAGGTTGTTGTTTCACAAGGGAGAGAAAGCTTAACAGACAGAAAGTATTTTTTCAGTCAATTATCATCTAGTAGTTTCTTGGGTTAGTTTTTTGGTCCCGTCCCCCCAAGACTGATCTTGGGCAAATCACATTGTTTTCATCCTGAAAGAAAAACAATAACCTCTGAGTAAATTTTACCAATTTTTTTTACCCTACTTATTTGACAGATTAGGGATCAGAACACTGTCAGAAAGTGAAATTGGTTGAAATGTGGAATCTAAGTTATTTGAGCTTACAAATGCATTTTGGCCTCTGAAAAACATAAACATGATTATATATCACTTCTAAATGCAGTTTCTCAAGTCACTCCTGACATGACAAAACAACCCCAAAAATTTCTAAATGCACAGTAAAGTTAAAGGTGGGTATATTCTGAAATGATGATCTTAATTATCATGAATTGCCTTATTGTAAGTAGCATTCCTATTTAAATAGGTTTATTATACCATATTCTGGAAAACAGCTGAAGGCAGCTTGTGTTGACGAAAGGGTGTCTGGTTTCAATTGGAAAAGTCAAATAGAAATATCAACTGTTGAAAAGAGTTTTGTGTTTATGGTGCTTTGCTTGGATTTTGTTGAGAGTGGCCTGTCCCTTTCATCATTTATATTTTGGTTGAGATAGTGCATAGTTCTGAAGAGTTCGTTTTGAAATGGGGTGAGGGCAGAAATAATATACAAATTCAGCTGGATCACTGAGAACTCCAAAGGATATAGGCAATTTCAACTGGGAATAGGTTCCACTGAACTACAAGGGCTGGAAGGGAATTAGAACAAGAATGGACCTTTGTTGACTTTGTGCAGCAGCAGGTCTTATGCGATGCTTGCTTTGCAAACAGGGGGAAGAAGTTCTATCAGAGCTGCTGAAACTGCCCAACCGAGGGGTCTCTGTGCGGATTGCGGTCAATCCCCCTTCTGCTCATATGCCATGCAGTGATCTCCGGAAGCTGGAGGAAAGTGGTGAGTAAATCCAGGCAGCCACAATAAGACTTGAAAAGCTGAAGGCAATGATCAGAGAATGATGATTCCTAAAGAAAAGTGTAGAAGTGGCAACCCAAATTATTCAGAAATTGGAGCCTACAAAGAAAGGATATTTAGTTTCCAAGATTGTCAAGTCTAAGGAAGGTCTAAGGGACTGTCAAAAAAGGAATAGGTCACAAAGGGGTTGTCCAAATATTGGCTAGATGCAATCAGAGAGAGTACCATTTTGAATCTAATTCTCACCTTTTTGGCTAAATTACTCTCTCAAAATTGGGATGTACATAAGATTAACATCGTACAATAATCTTAGTGCTGAGCCTAAGCAAAAGGGGAACCTGCACCTGGAGAGATGTCACCTCTAATTTAATTGTCATGGCTCAAAGCTATGCAGTCCTGGGATTTGTAGTTCAATGAGGCATCAGCATTCTTGGCAGCCCTATGATCCCAAACTACAGCCCCCATGACCCCATAGCATTGAGCCAAGGCAGTAAAAGTGGATTAATTCTACAGCATAGATGCACCCCAAGATTTTCATTTCCATTGCTGAAGAAGCTTTGGTGCTCTGACACTTTAGTTTTTAAAGAAGGAATTCTTGGCAGACAGCCACTTTAATGCACAACTTTTTTGGCCCAAATTACAAAGAATGTCATTGTGCATAACATTCAGCAGCCAATACTTTTTGGTTTCAGGGTTTTGAAATCTGAGGTGTTAATTAGATTTGATGGCACATTAGACTCGAGTAAATTTGGGTAATTTCCTCCTAGTTCTGGAACCTGTTTCTCACCTTGCAATTGCCATCCAGACCCTAAGAGGAAATCCAAAGCAGGAAAAGGAGTGTTACAGTCAGCAAATCACACTCTCCCAGCCTCAGAAGAAGGCAACACCTACATCTCCAAAAAGAAAATCTTGCCAAGGAAACTCATTTAGGATCACCATAAGTCAGAAATTACTTGGAGACACACAACAGCAACAATGAGCTGAGACAAAAACTAAAACAGTCTGCTTCCCAATTTCTCCAGGTGCTCAGATCCGTAAGGTCAACCTGCCCAGACTCACCTCAGGAATCCTACACACCAAATTTTGGATTGTGGACCAGACGCACATTTACATTGGGAGCGCCAACATGGACTGGCGTGCCCTCACACAGGTAAGGCACCCTTCCTGAGGGACTCACAAGGTCAAACATCACAGTTGCCCACGCTTTGGCCTAGCAGAGAAAAAGGAGTGTTCAGATTATGAGTCTAAACAGTGAGGATGGGCCAGGACCATCTCTAAGGTCACTGACAACACAGATGTGCATTGATAGGTAAGTTTTAAGAAAGCCAAAGATTCTCTTCTCTGTGCATATCCTTCTCAGCTGGGGTGAGACAGATGTCAACAAAGCAGGGGGCATTTGGCGAGGGGTTGTGTTAACCATAAAGGAATTTTCTCCCCCAAGAAAGCTGAGTGGCGCAACAGTGTCATTCTTTAAGTGTGCTGGTCAATGATATTTTTGTCCAAGACTTTAAAGAAATACAGCTACATCTAACCTGTCTTGAGTCCCATTCTGCAACAGCTACTTTGATCCTGTTTTCGGAGAGAACTGGAAACCTTGTGATGCTCTGCATGTTTCTTGATTGCAACTTCCCGTATTCCTCACTATTGCCTGGGCTGATGGGAGTTGCAGTCCAACATCTGAAGAGAGCATGCCGTTCTCATTCTTGTTTTAAGGCAGTGGTTCTCCCCAGATGTTTTTGCCTTCAACTCCCAGAAATCCTAACAGCTGGTAAACTGGCTGGGATTTCTGAGAATTGTAGACCAAAACACTTGGGGACCCACAGGTTGAGAACCACTGTTTCGGAAGATATTGTTATGTTTCCTTGCTGTTGCTTTGAAATCCAGCAAATGAAGAGCCATGTGTTTTAAGGAAGGTGTGTTGCTCTGTCATCCTCTTGAGCATGACAGAGATTTGGGGCACATCTTTGGGGTTATGCATGGATGTTTCTCCAGGGAAAGGTAGCAGTGGCAAAATGACTTGGCCCCATTCTGTTGGAAATAGCAACCTCCCAAGCCTTTGACTGTTTATATATATTTGCTAACCTGTATTCTATGTGCATGTTAATTTGCCAGTTTGACTTACCTCTTTGGTATGGGAGGGGTTATATACACGTGATTATACCAAGCATGTTCAGACTCAGGATACCATTTTTATATTCAGTCTGCTTTACACCTTACTGGAGGAGGATGCATGTTGCTGTTTGGACTTTAATAGAGAAATATGGCTTATGGACTTCAGTGAATACAGGTATACCTAAAGACTATTAATAAAGAATGATAGCTTTTGTCCTCAACACACAAAGAAGAAACTACATCCTATTCATAACTGAACTTTAAAATGATATATGCCTCTATAGTTTTTTGGGGGTTTTTTGTTTGTTTGTTTTTGGTCAGGAGCGACTTGAGAAACTGCAAGTCACTTCTGGTGTGAAAGAATTGGCCATCTGCAAGGACATTGCCCAGGGGACGCATGGATGTTTTTGATATTTTACCATCCTTCTGGGAGGTTTCTCTCATGTTCCCGCATGGGGAACTGGAGCTGACAGAGGGAGCTCATCTGCGCTCTCCCCGAATTCGAACCTGCGACCTGTCGGTCTTCAGTCCTGCCGGCACAAGGGTTTAACCCACTGCACCACCGGGGACTCCTGTCTCTATGGTGAATTCATACAAGTTGTTTATGAGTAAACAAGATATGTTATTTTTCAAATAAGACTTTATTTTTTATCTCTAAGTGCATATTTTAACTAAGAGGTTTCAAGGGAGTGTATATCTTTTGTGCAATTACAACTGCAAAGAAACAACCATCCTCTGCTAACTAATATATTTTTGTAGTGGCATGTCTTTAAACTTGGCAGTTTAAAGACATGGTTCTTCAGTTTAACAGCTGAGATACCTGTGTGTCATTACATGAATGCTCATGAATATCACTTGTTCAAAAAAAATTGATTTCTAACAAGAGCATGCTTTTCTTGACTAGTGGTTTTCAAAAGGTGGTTTCTATGTTTGTGGAGATTCAAATTTGCCAAATGGATGTGACATCACTTTTACCTTTTCAAAAATGTTATGGTGCACTTATTTCCAATAGGTAATGGAATTTCCAATACATTCTGCTTAGATCCCAGACAGACAACTATCGTCATCCAGACATTTTGAGGAGGATTGTAGCGGTTATCATGGTTATCATATGTAGTCAGAATAGTCTTAATGCAACTGCAGTGCAGAAATATCCAGAGAGCTACACAGTTCCTTACGCTAACCTCAAAGGAAAATACCTGAATAATACCCTTCTGTTCTGGTGACAGGTGAAGGAGCTGGGAGTGGCTGTGTACAATTGCAGTTGCTTGGCCCAGGACTTAGGGAAGATGTTTGAAGCATACTGGGCCCTGGGCTTGCCCAACGCCACCATCCCCTCGCCCTGGCCGGCCAATTTCTCCACAACATACAACAAGGAGACTCCCTTGGCGCTCCAGTTTAACGGCACGGATGCCAGGGTGTTTTTCTCGGTGAGTACTTGGTGCATGTATGATGCAGCTAGGCATTTTGTGTATTTAAAGCTGGTGCCAGTCTCACTTGTGGAATTCCTGGCAACCAAATGTTCTTAGAAGAGACATCCCATCTAATGAATAGTTTGCAGCTCTGCTGTTTGATGCTGAACACAATAGTAAATTCTACCCAGGCTGTCCCTGGCCAATGATCAGGTTCGCTATATGAACCCCTGAATTGGGGTGAACCCCTTCCAGGGTGATCACAACCAGTGGAAAATTGATTCCCAATTTTCCCAAGAGTTATACAGTGCAAACAACAACAAACACAACCAAACTGCACAAATGAGCCCAACTTTCCCATGCCCTCCATAGTTATGAGACCTGTATAACCAGGTTAGTAAGAGTGGAACATTAATTTCCCCCAGTCGGTTCTCGATACCTGATTGATGTTTGATGTTTTGTATTATGTCTGATATAACAGGTTGTGGTTAATTTTAGTTGTTAAGGTATAATTTGTTTTTATATGTTGGATGTTCAATTTTTGTTATTATGGGCATGTTGTTGTTGTGCTCAGGCATTGAAAGTTTACCTTTTATGTTTGGAATCCACCCTGAGTTCCTCTGGGGAGATAGGGCAGAATATAAATAAAGATTATTATTATTGTTATTGTTGTTATTATTATTATTTGAAACACAAGATGAGTCCACACCAGACACTCTGCTGGCTGTTGAATTGGAACACACGTCGGACACTTCCCAAGTGTCTAGGACTGTGTGATGTATTGGCGAATGATGTGTGCAGATCCCAGTAAGGTGGCTTTCTGCAGCTGGCAGATGGTAATTTTGTCAGCGCCAATTGTGTTTAAGTTCAGGTCAAGGTCTTTAGGCACTGCACCCAGTGTGCCAATCACCACTGGGACCACCTTTACTGGTTTGTGCCAGAGTCTTTTCAGTTTGATTTTTAAATCCTCATATCGTGTAAGCTTTTCCAGTTGTTTCTGTGCAATCCTGCTGACACCCGGGATTGCAACATCGACGATCCATACTTTGTTTTTTAACACTGTCTGTCTGAATTCTAAAGTCCCAGAGGAGTTTGGCGTGTTCATTCTCTGTAACTTTTTCCGGCTTGTGATCCCACCAGTTAGTTGTCGCAGGCAGATGGTATTTGTGGCACAAGTTCCAATGAATCATCTGAGCAATAGTGTTATGCCTCTGCTTGTAGTCTGTCTGTGCGATCTTATTATTATTATTACTATTATTGGCTCTCATTTCTGCCTCTGCTCTGTCCACCTCCAGAGTGCTCCTCCGGCCCTGTGTGCCACAGGACGGACTGAAGACCTTCAAGCCCTTCTTGGCGTCATTGATGAGGCCCAAGAATTTGTCTACATCGCTGTGATGAACTACTTGCCCACTATGGAGTTCTCACATCCCAGGAGGTAATTGAGAGAGCGAAAGTGCCAGACCTAATCATAATCTCTTATGGCCTGGTATGTGTTGCATTCTGAGCATTATCAGTCTCAGTCCCATCAGCATTTATGTTCCATCAGTTTTCTGAGAATATGAGGATTCCCAAAACTCCTCCAGCATTGTGTTTCCAATGCTGGAATGTGCCTCTCCTGTTCTGCTTTGGTTAGACCTTGCTTGGAATACTGTGTCCAGTTCTGGGCACCACAGTTTAAAAGAGATATTGACAAGCTGGAAGGAGGGCCATTAAAATGATTGAAGGTTTGAAGACCATGAATCTCTATGAAGAGCATCTTAAAGAGCTGGGCATGTTTAGCCTTCAGAAGAGAAGGTTGAGAGGAGACATGATAGCCATGTATGAATATGTGAAAGGATGTCTTAAGGAAGAGGCTTGTTTTCTGCTGTGCTGGAAACTAGGATTTGGAGCAATGGATTCAAATTATAGAAAATGAGATGCCACCTGAACATTAGGAAAAACTTCTTAACCATACGAGCTGCTCAACAGTGGAATTCTCTGCCTCAAAGTTTGGTTAAGGCACCTTCCTTGGAGGCTTTTAAACACAGGCTGGATGGCCATCTGTCAGGGTTGCTTTGAATTATCTTTTTCTGCATGTCAGGAGAGTTGGACTAGATGGTCCATGTGGTCTCTTCCAACTCAATTATTCTATGATACTATGAACAGGACTACTTTATGGCAAGTATACTAACTAGTTGTGAAATGGCTGCCTTTGCTGCACTCCAGGACAGGAAAAGCCCTCTGACTTTAAACACCACACCGTTGGATGGAAAACAGTCCTTTTATTGAAGATAATTAAAAAGCAGTAAGGTAAAAAAAACAACACTTTAAAGACATAGGTAAATCCAATTAGGTAGGAAGATAAGCAGGAACAAAGTACTCCAGGGCAATAGTCCAGCAAAGTCCATAAAAACAAAGTCAAAATTTCCCAAATAAAATGCAAGAAATCACAAAACACAAATCCAAGGCATGAATATGGAAGCATAGATGAAAATCATGAAGCAAAGGCACTTAAAACATGAATTTTCCAAGCAAAGCTTCCATGAACAAGGATGAGAACTTGGCTTGATTCCAAACGATGCTTCATCTGACTACCTATCCTGTACTTGGGACTTTTATCTCCTCATTAGCTATGTCTCTAGCACTCAGAAATTGGTTTCACTTTAGCTGAGAATTTCTTATCTTTTTCTCTTGGAGCCTGGCAGACCGCCGAAGCCACTGTTCGGCTCTCCTGTTTTGACTGATCTCCTCCCACCTGCCTATTTGCTCATTAATTTCTGCAGCTGGGCCAGGTGCCGAGCTGTTTTCATGTTCTCTATCATGGAAACTCTCTGGTAACAATTCAGAAAGCACACCATCATTCCCATACCTCTCAGGGACATTCTCATGGGAAACTACACTCTGAACAGGCATCTCCTGGTCATTCTCTACATCAGTATCACTGGCCAAACCATTGCCATCTTGAAACTTATCCTGCAACTCATTGACAGCCTTGTCTTCAGCATCTGCTGCTCAGATATACTGTCACTGTCCATGGAAGTCTTATCAAGGAATTAACGAATGTTGGTGATAGCTTCGAGCTGCAATATAGCTTTGTGCAAGGATGCTTGTATTGCATTGCATTGGTCCAAATCAGTTCTCAGCATCTTTCCTTAAAAAAAAATCAACTTCAACTCGGCACTTGAAGAGGCTTTTAGCAGTTAATGCCAACAGTGCAAGAACCACCAATGATCTAATCTAGTTCATGTTCCAGATCTTAAGAGGTGTTTAGGAAAGTCCCTTTTTTGAACTTGCTCAGCTATGTTGGCCATTATTTGGGAACTGCCAGGGATGATCATGGGCAGGAGAGTAACTGCCAAAAGTCACAGTATGGACTCCGAACTCTTGGCTGTTTCCACTCAGGTTTTGGCCAGCGATCGATAACTTTCTGAGGAAAGCAGCCTACGAGAGGCAAGTGCGAGTCCGCCTCCTGGTCAGCTGCTGGAAGCACTCCAAGGGCAACATGTTTCCCTTCCTGCGATCCCTAAATGCCATGCAGGACAACCGGACCCACTACAACGTGGAAGTGGTGAGTAAACTCCAGAGTTGGAGCAGTCCATGCTTGTGGGGAGGAAAACCTCTGAACTCTCACTTTCTCTCCAGTAGCTGTGCTCTTTTGGAACGGAATTTGCTGTGGCCTTTCCTTTTATACTACTGTCTCTTTGTGGTTTTTATTATCTGTGGGTTAAATGTACAGTTGCCCTCTCTATCCACGGAATCAGCACCCACTCATTCAAGCAACCACAACTTGAAAATAGAAAAATACTTTTTTAAACTTACCATATTTTTACTATCTTATCCAAGGGACTTCACTTTACTACTCCAGTGTATAGAATGGGACTTGAGCATCCACAGATTTTGAACCAAATGGACTCTAAAATGCAAAGAGTCCACTGTATAGTGTCTCATGTGCAAAAAAACAACACCTTACTATCTTAAAAAGGGACGAGTTTAGTTTCACAACTGTGTGTGTCTTTATGAGCTCCCTGCAAATAACTTGCTCCTATTTTTATCTCATTAGTTTTTTAACATTTTATCCTGTACATGTGGCCCCGCCTACTGTTACTGTGATTGTGTTTATTGTAATGCTATTTTGTTACTGTATTCATATGTTAGCTTGTTTTGTTTTTTACGCAATTTTGATGATGTTGTTTGTTGTTTATGTTTTGGTTTTATTTTGCTGTAATACGTTGTCCGGGCTTATTATTATTATTATTATTATTATTATTATTATTATTGTCAAGTTATGGGCCACAGCAGTAGTTCTCAACATTCCTAATGTCTTAGCCACTTAGTATAGTTCCTCGTGTTGTGGTGACCCCCAACCATAAAATTATTTTCATTGCTACTTCATAACTGTAATGTTGCTACTGTTATGAATCGTAACGTGAATATCTGATATGCAAGATGTATTTTCATTCACTGGACCAAATTTGGCACAAATTCCCAATATGCCCAAATTATAATACCGGGGGGGGGGAGGGGGGGCTGGGGGGATTGATTTTGCCATTTGGGAGTTGTAGTCGCTGGGATTTATAGTTCACCTACACTCAAAGAGCATTCTGAACTCCACCAACAATGGAATTCAACCAAACTTAGCACACAGAACTCCCAAGACCAACATAAAATACTGGAAGGGTTTGGTGGGCATTAACCTTGAGTTTTGGAGTTGTAGTTCACTTACATCCAGAGAGCCCTGTGGACTCGAACAATAATGGATCTGGACCAAACTTGGCACGAATACTCAATATGCCCAAATATGGTGGAGTTTGGGGGAAATAGACCTCGACAGTTTGGAGTTGTAGTTGCTGGGATTTATCGTTCATCTACAATCAAAGAGTATTCTGAATCCCACCAAAGATAAAATTGGGCCAAACTTATCACACATAACCCCCATGACCAATACAAAATACTGGAGGGATTTGAGAGGAATTGACAATGATTTAGGGGAGAGCACACTTGCTTCCCTCACCCCACTTGGATTCTTAGAAACAGTCCCCACATGGCTCAAAATTGCCCCAAATCTCTGCAAATCATGTTTTACTCCTTACAAAGCACCCAAATGCCTGCAGATCTTAAGGATTTTTTTAAAAAATGGTCAAAACTCACCTGAAGTCACTTCCAGTGATGTTAGGTATGCCAGTACAGCATGCTTGTAAGTATGCAAGGGCAGAAAATGATACCACCTTCTTCTCATTTGCAATCCCCGGCTTAAAACATATTATTATTATTATTATTATTATTATTATTATTATTACAAGTGATTTTCTCCCCATATGAGTCCCCATATCCCCATTGCCACTGTAGATGTCCCTAGCAAACTCCAGCCTTCCATCTTTTGACACTCACTCCATGTATCTCTTGTACTTTTTCTCTGCTAGAGGCTCTTTGTGGTCCCAGCAAATGAATCAGAAGCCAGGATCCCTTACGCCAGAGTCAACCACAGCAAGTTCATGGTGACGGACAAGGTGGCTTATATTGGTGAGTATCTAAAGTGGAGCCCCCTGTGGCACAGCAGGTTAAACCGCTGAGCTACAGAACTTGCTGACTGGAAGGTTGGCGGTTCGAATCCGGGGAGCGAGGTGAGCTCCCGCTGTTAGCCCCAGCTTCTGCCAATCTAGCAGTTCGAAAACATGCAAATATTGATTACTTTGAGATCTTTTGGCATGTGCAATAATAATAATAATAATAATAATAATAATAGTGCCCGCCCCCCCCCCCCCCGCGGTAGCACAGCAGGTTAAACCGCTGAGCTGCTGAACTTGCTGACCAAAAGGTTGGAATCTGGGAAGTGGGGTGAGCTCCTGCTGTTAGGCCCAGCTTCTGCCAATCTAGCAGTTTGAAAATATGCAAATGTGAGTAGATCAGTAGGTACTGCCTTGGCGGGAAGGTAATGGCACTCCATGCAGTCATGCCAGCCACATGACCTTGGAGAAGTCTACGGACAATGCTGGCTCTTCGGCTTAGAAATGGAGATGAGCACCACTCCCCAGAGTGGGACACGGTTAGACTTAATTTCAAGGGGAAACCTACCTCCATGTGAGGCATTTACAATACCTTGAGAGAATGTTGGATTGCGACCAACGTGTAACAGGTGTAACTATATGAATACTTTTCATAAATATGTAATGTATTACTCTAAAAGAAAACCTAGGACAATCCATTTTTTAAAAGATATCAAAGACTTCAGGAAGAAAAAAAATGTTTCCATGTTTTCTCTGGGCCTTCCTGTTTCTAGAAAAGACCAACAGTTTCTCAAGTACAGTCAGTCCTTCATATCCATGGATTCTGCATCCATGGATTCAACCAACTATGGCTCAAAAATATTCCTCCAGAATCCAAAATGCAATTCTAGTTCTTGCCATTTTCATAGAATTATAGAGTTGGATGAGACCTTGTGGGCCATCCAGTCCAACCCCCTGCCAAGAAGCAGGAAAATCGCATTCAAAGCACCCCCAACAGATTGCCATCCAGCCTCTGTTTAAAAGCTTCCAAAAAAGGATCCTTCACCACACTCGGGTTGTCTACCTGGCAAAATGGCATTACCTAAAATAATCCCACACCTTGTGTGACTGTGGAGCAGAACAGACAACTCCGCATCTGTATGCTTGTCCACTATGCCCTGCCTCATGTACAGAGGAAGAATTGTTGGAGGCTACAGACAATGCCGTTGCTGTTGCCCATTTTTGGTCAAAAGATATTTAGCCATCTGCACTCCTTCTGTTTTTATTGGTTTTATTTATGCAATGTTTTTGATACGAAATAATAATACCACACTCAGGGGCAGAGAGTTCCATTGCTGAACAGCTCTCACAGTCACGAAGTTCTTCCTAATATTCAGATGGAATCTCCTTTCTTGTAGTTTTACTATACATCATTGTACATAATGTATTTAACTTGAGACTGACTGAATGAATAAACAACAACAACAACCTTGAGCATTGATGGATTTTGTCATCCCCATGGGGTCATGAGACCGAACTCCTGTTGGTACTGACAGCCCACTGCAACCCTTTCTCCTTCCATTTTCCTGCAGGAACATCCAACTGGTCTGGGGATTACTTCCTCCACACAGCCGGATCTGCCTTGGTTGTGAATCAAAGCGACACAGAGGCTGGGATCCAGCCCACCCTCCGGGAGCAACTCCAGGCAGTGTTTGAACGGGACTGGGACTCTCAGTACAGTCGGGAACTGAACTCCTTGGGCCAGTGGCAGGATTCTTGCAGTCCTGTTTAGACCATCTCTACCTTCGCTTCCAGCCTTATATGGAGACCACTGTCTTAGAATGGCCAGAGTGACTTCCTCCGAACGTCACCCGAAGACAAGATCTGGTCAACGTTTGCAAGACATTGGTTCCGCCCTGGAGCTAAGCGCGAAAGGGTCTTGCTGGTGTGAAACTTCTGACTGGGGGAAATGGGTCTTTCTCTCAAATCCTTGGATAAGGAGAGAAACATACAAGCTAAGCATTAATGGATGGGGCATTGAGGGTAGGGTGGGATGGGGAGAAGAAGAATTGGGGCTTTGGCAGACACTTGTGTTCCAGTCTGCAACTGTGTCCTCTTGCCTTACAAAGCCATGGAAGCAGCAGAGGTCAATCAAATTGCACACACAAATTGGGTAAAGAAATGTTTCAGGAAGGCAAGAAAAAGAGAAAGCAACTGTTTTCTCTGTTGGAATGGCTGTAGAGATAGAGAGTGGGTTTAGATGTTAGGAAAAAATAGATATTTGACAAAAGTTAGAAAGGGTTTCAAGAAATCATGGATGAGGACTTCTTTGAGGATAGGTAAAGATTTCCTCTGATATTAAGTCCGACTCTGGGGAGTGGTGCTCATCTCCATTTCTAAGCCGAAGAACCGGCATTGTCTGTAGACACCTCCAAGGCCAGCATGACTGCATGGAGTGCCATTACCTTCCCACAGAAGTGGTACCTGTTGATCTACTCAACAGAGGCACTCCAAGTGGCCAGCTACAGGTCAAAGGACATTTAATCAACTACCAAGCTTGCAAACTTATATTTGCCTGTTTTCAAGCTGCTAGTTTGGTAGAAGCTGAGGCTAACAGCAGGAGCTCACACCACTCTCTGGTTTCGAACTGCCAACCTTTCGGTCAGCAAGTTCAGCAGCTCAATGGTTTAACCCGCTGCGCCACAAGGGGGTCCTCTTTGAGGATAGTCCTCCATTATTAGATATCACAAAGTTTTAGCAGAAATGTACAGCAGGCAGGCCTATAGCCCAGGGGAGGTGGGTAGAGGTTCAACCCCCCCCCCCAAATTTTTCATATTAAAAAAAACCTGGTTTACTCATGAATTGTAACTGGTTAACCAAATCCCATGCTAAATCTGTGAGAATCAAAAATTAAACAAGTTCCTCCAGAACTGCAAGCATTATCTCAAACAAACTTTGACAATTTATTCACACTCACCAATTAGGCACAGATATCTATCTTGCAATATAACGAAAATGGTATCAATAAAAATAGATAATTCAGAAACAATTTTGTAGTCTTTCTTTACAGCCCCAACTTATTATTATACTGTAACTTCTGAAACACAACCTACATAAGTATCAAAAGGAGAAAAGTCCAAATATCTGGTGTATATATATACTTAGGCGATCCCTCGTGTCCGGGTAGGATAATCCTCCAGCGTGGGTCCATAGTTGACTATGGAGCCCTATTTGTGATCTGCATCATCTCCCGCAGTGAGGGCATTGGTTTTCAGGTGGAAGGTGGTCCCAGTCAGGGTTGGCTTGACGCGCCTTCCTCTTGCCATGTTTCTCTCTTTCGCCCTCCATTCATGTCTCTTCAAATTCTGCAGCCAGTTTTTAAGGTTGGCTTTGAGAACAGCAACATTCCATTTTCCGTTCTTGAGTAGAGCAGCTGCTTTGGGAGATGATGGTCGGGCATCCGGACAACGTGGCAGGTCCAGCGGTGGAGGACCATCACTTAAATGCTGACGGTATTTGCTTCTTCCAGCCCGCTGATATTTGTCCGCTTGCCTTCTCAACACAACAAGGCTTTCTCATGCTGCTTATCTTCTAACCTAAACATAGGCACTTACTGATAGTAAATGTGATGAATTAACCAAAATAGATATGTATAAACACCCCATATGTTCTACAAACCCTTAGCTTAGTATCCAAAATATAAAAATATATAAAGAAATTGTGCCGTCACACCCAGACACTGCAAAATTAAAACTAAGATGTGCTTCTCTATCTTGTTTATATAGATTGCTGTATGTATTTATGTATGTATGTGTATATATACAGTCACACACATACATACACATATTATTATTATTATTATTATTATTATTATTATTATTATTTGTACTCCGCTAACATCTCCTGAAGGACTCGATGCGCCTTACAAAGGCCAAGGCCCTCAATAAAACAACAGCATAACAAATACAGTTACCTAACTCATTAGCAAACCAAAAAAAAAAACATTAAAGCAGTAAAAATAAGACAACAGAACAATACACCATGACACATTTAAAAACTAGAGCCGAACCAAATGTAATGGGTACAGTTGCTGGACATGACAAGGCAAAATGTAAGGGTTCTAGGGTAGGTGCAATGTGCAGGCAATCTTAAATCTGATGCTGGGAGTTTCCTATTCTGTAAAAGCACACCGGAACAGCCAAGTCTTCAAGCTCTTCCTAAAGACTGCCAGCATTGGGGCTTGTCTGATGTCCTTGGGGAGGGTGTTCCAAAGACGGGGGCCACCACAGAGAAGGCCCTGTCCCTCGTCCCCATGAAGCGCGCTTGTGACGCAGGCGGAATCGCGAGCAGGGCCACTCCAGATGAATGGAGGGAATGTGTGGGTTCATATATGGAGATGTGGTCACGCAGGTAGGCAGGTCCCAAACTGTTTAGGGCTTTGTAGGTAAGCACCTGCACCTTGAATTGGGACCGGAAGATGAACGGCAGCCAGTGGAGCTCCCCCATTTTAGAAATGGGGCTACAAAGTGGAATCCTCAACATGTGAGAGCGGAGAGGAGCAAACCACTGACCACCTGCTGCAATGCAACCTGAGCCCTGCCACATGCACAATGGAGGACCTTCTTGCAGCAACACCAGAAGCACTCCAAGTGGCCAGCTACTGGTCAAAGGACATTTAATCAACTACCAAACTCACACATTTTGTATTTTCTCTGTTTGTTTGCTTTGTTCTGTTAGAAATGTAATATAATTGACTGGCTGCCCTGACACGAGAAATAAATACTGGAGCTCCTTGAACAGGAGGGTTGACCTCTCTCTGTAAGGAGCACCAGTTAACAACCTGGCTGCTGCCCGTTGGACCAGCTGAAATTTCCGAGCTGTTTTCAAGGGCAGCCCCACGTAGAGTGCATTACAGTAGTCCAATCTAGAGGTGACCAAGGCATGGACCACCCCGGCCAGATCCGCCTTTACGAGGTACGGTTGCAGTTGGCGCATGAGTCTTAATTGTATGCCTTATATGTATGAATATAAAATCCAATTAAAATTATGAAGAAAATTTACAATAATCCCTGACTTACTCAATGAGATCTTGCTTCTCCCACTGACACATCACTCAAAAAAGTCTGTATTAGAACCAAACTGGCGAGTTCTCAAACCTGCCTCCCTCAGCCGCTAGGGGGCGCTCTCCCGTTTCTCTCCCTTGGCGTGAGAAGGGACCCGGAAGCAGACGGTGATTGGCTGTTCCTATTCTTCCGAGACTTCCGGTGGGCCTGCTCGAGGCCTCCAGGCGGTTGAAGGGAAGCAACAGGCTTCGGGGGAGAAATAAGCCCATCGAGGGTCTCCTTTGTCGGTGGGTGAGCTCGGAGAGGCGGAGAGTCGTGGATGAAGGGGGAGGAAATCTAATTTGATAGGGAAAAATAGTTGGTGGCCTCTTTTAAAAGACTGGGAACCCTTGGTTGACCTTTTTCAGGGAGAAGAGCAGGAGGCCATAAATATGAGCCGTGGTATTTGGCAGGTTTGGTTTTAGCACAAGGTACTTATGAATAAGGTTTATTATAATAATATTATCATTATATTCCAGTTGGAGAAGCAAAGAGTTCACTGAGAAGTCATGGTACCTTTTCTTGTTTGCTTTTAGCATCATTTTAAAATTCTATTTCATATATTGTTTTCCACCTTTAGTGTTAATAAAAGCAAGGGGAAAATCTCCATTGGTTAGAATTCTCCCTCACAGGGTTCATCCACACTGTAGATTTTAATTCAGTTTGAGATCACGTTAACTCCCATGGCTCAATGCTGCGGAATCATGGGGGTTGAAGTTCGGTGAGGCACCAGCATTCATTAGCACAGAAAGGTAAAGACCTTGTAAAATAGGCATGGGCAAACTTGGGCCTCCAGGTGTTTAGCACTTTAAGTCCCACAATTCCTTACAGTCTACTTTTTTTCATGTCTGGAGCGACTTAAGAAACTGCAAGTCACTTCTGGTGTGAGAGAATTGGCCGTCTGCAAGGATGTTGCCCAGAGGGTTCCCAGACGTTTTACCATCCTTGTGGGAGGCTTCTCTCATGTCTCCGCATGGAGAGCTGGAGCTGACAGAGGGAGCTCATCTGCGCTCTTCCCTGGATTCAAGCCTCCAACCTGTCGGTCTTCAGTCCTACCAGCACAAGGGTTTAACCCACTGCGCCACTGGGGGCTGTTAAGAATTATGGGAGTTGAAGTCCAAAACACCTAGAGGCCCCAAGTTTGCCCATAGGATCATATGTATATGGTACTGTTGTAAACCTGTATCGCATTGAGCTGTGGCAGTTAAAGTGGGGTCAAACATCATTCATTCTAAAGTGTAGAAGCCTCCTTACATGACAGAACTCTTGGAAGATAAAGCAAGGGAATCAATCCAAGGCAAATCTGGGGTGGCTTTTAGTCTCACTCCACTTCTCTGCAAGTCATAGAATCATCATTGGAAGAGATCACAAGGGCCATTCAGTCCAACTCCGTGCCATGTAGGAACACAGAAAGCATCCCTGACAGATGGCCATCCAGCCTCCGCTGTAATATGCGGCAGCAGATTCCAGTGTCAATCACTTCTTACCATCACAACAAGTCAGTTCTCCTATCTAGTGTCTCATCCAGCCATTTCTCTTTAGGTAGAAGGGTTCAGGGATGTTCTCTCTGCAAATTAGCGTTTCCCTCTTTGCCGCTCGGAATAGGCTTTTTCCCTAGACTTCACTGCCTTCTTCGCTGACATATTAAATGTTCCTTGTCACTGTCTGCATTGACAAACCACTCCTTTAATGGGGTGCAAGGGAAAGTAGGGCTTCTCTGGATCCCTCATCTGTACTGTCCACCTGAGACAGGTACGGACAAATTTCAGACCTCTAGGTGTTTTCAGCTTCAACTCCCACAATTCTTAATAGCTTACTGTTAGGAATTGTGAGAAGTTTGGTCATGCCTGATCTTAGTGACTACTAAGACTGGGTTGGTAGGTGGCTGCAGTGCTAACTGAGGAACCAAAGAACCCTTGAGGGCAGAGGTAGGATCATATGTATATAGTACTGAAGCTAAATGAGCTCTCGGAATTTAAAACATACCTGAAGAGCTGGGCATGTTTAGCCAGCAGAAGAGTAGGCTTAGGGGAGACATGATTGCCATGTATAAATTTGTGAGGGGAAGTCATGGGGAGGAGGGAGTAAACTTGTTTTCTTCTGCTCTGAAGACTAGGACACGAAACAATGCTTCAAACTACAGGAAGGGAGATTCCACTTGAACATTAGGAAGAACTTCCTAACTATGAGAGCTGTTCAGCTGTGGAACTCTCTGCCCCAGAGTGTGGTGAAGGCTGCTTCTTTAGAGACCTTGAAACAGAGACTGGGTGGCCATCTGTTGGGGGTGCTTTGAATGCGATTTTCCTGCTTCTTGGCAGGGATTTGGACTGAATGGCCCATGAGATCTCTTCCAATTCTATGATTCTTCCAGCAGGCCTGCCCAGTTAGTTTTAATCATGAATTTTAAGCTTGCATTTTATGTTCACTGTATTTTCATCTTCTGTGTATTTTAATATATGTGTTTTATATAATGTTTATGATCATTATGTGTTTTAGCTATGTTGTAACCCATCTTGAGCCATGAGGAAAGGTGGGTAAACATAATAATAATAGAAAATATCATCATCATCATGAAGATGTGGCACTCAGCAGCTTTGGCCATTACAGTGAGTGATGAGGATTGCTAGAAGTTGCAGTTGAACACCATTTGTAGAGCCACATTGATTCCTGCTGTAGATGTTCTTGGAGTTCAGATATGTTATTCCTGATCTTTTGCTATGCTGGCTGGGGTATCTGGGGGTTGTTGGCTATTCTGATAACAGGATTCCCAGCCCTGTTCTAAGATATAAATTGCACAATCGACATGGCTAGGAAAGCCAAGCCCCTGTTGCTTCTACCTCCCATTGGGTAACTATTCAATAATAATAATAATAATAAATTATTTATTACCCCACTCTCCTGATGGTTCAGGGCGGGTACAACAAAGTAAAAAACATGGAGATAAAATGTATACAGTAACTTACATAGCTAAAATACAAATATATTAAAACTTGCACCAAACACAAATACAGAATTGACATATAGTAGCAATAGAACATAAATCAAACTCATGATTGAAAGTTGACTGGGCAGGCATGTTTGAAGAGATGGGTCTTCAATTGCATTTTAAATACTGGCAGCTTGTTTAGCTGTTGGAGCTCTTCTGGCAGGTCATTCTGCAGTTGTGGGGCGGCCCATGAAAAAGTCCTCTGGGTGACAATCGCGAGTCGAGTTCTGGCTGGTTGGAAGTAAGCATCTATTCTGGCTGTGTGAGTCCTCTGGTTGGCATGCCAGTCCCGCTGTAGAAGCTCAGCTGTTTCATTGGGTATTATTACCTCACTGCAGGCGTTCTGGTGATCCGACAGAATCAACTCTTCTCTCCCTAGCCTGCGTCTTCCTGGGTTTGCAACAATGGTGTCTGTGACAATGGGTAAGACTGATCTCTCTCTCTCTCTCTCTCTCTCTCTCTCTCTCTCTGTGTGTGTGTGTGTTTGAAATGGAATTCAGACAAGCTAAAATACAACAGAGATCCCAAAGAGTAGGAAAATATGGCATTGGGGTTGCTGCAAAGTATAGGGCCTGCTTTCTTTGTTTATGAGTTTGTTGGCTATTGAGCTGAGTTTAGACATCTAGCAACAGCTGCATATTTGAAGAATTCAAGTCAGGAAGCTCATGGAGGACTTGCCTAAAAAAGATACCGGAGCAGTAGTTAGAGTAAGACCAAGAAGTAGGGAAAGGGAGAAATAATAATTACCCAACATTCATTCTCCCTTTCCCTGAAAAGTAGCCCTGTTCCTCTATATTAACCAAAATTCTTATTTTTCTGCCTTAAACCTGGTAATTGCCGTCAGATGTCATGGAAATAAAAAATGAGGGACTGAATCCTGAGGCATATCCAGCCTTCTGGGCTTTCTTACATGGCCTTTTTTCTATGGCTCATTTTAAATTAAAAATAATAAAACAGATAGCTACTAAAAAAAGTGACCTTTAGATCACATGAGTCTCAATAACTTTTTTGTTGATATTGCTGATAACTTTTAAGTGACTGATACCTAAAGTATATGGCTTTGCAATGAGATGACAATAAATACAAATGGACCCCAAAATTATCTGAAAGTCAGCCTTAATCTGTGTCGGATAATCGCTGGACCAATCTCCTCCCCCCACAAAAAACTTTTTTAAAAATCTGAAATCATATTTGAGAAAAATATTAGAATACATATTTCAAATTTATAGAATCTGTTGCATCAAGACTTTGTGATGTTCTGTATTGTAATCGTAGTAGCCAAATAGTGCGACAATAGTTAAGATTATTTTCTGTTTAAATGGTGGGCAAAAGATCTGATATCTAGCCATTATGGAAAACTGTTTTACTGACATTTAAATGTATAATGAATCCAGCTGTGACTTTTATCTCAGCCACATTGTTTTATGATGTTGTTTATTATTGTGTTATGTTTTTATTATTTTTATTTGATTGATTTTAATGTGTTTTATTTTTATCTGTAACTTTTGGGCTTGTTTCCTTTGTAAGCTGCCCCGAATCCCCTTGGGGAGATGGCGGCGGGGTATAAAAATAAAATTGTTGTTTTAGGTTCTTGTGGGTTTTTTCAGGCTATAGAGCCATGTTCTAGAGGCATTTCTTCTGACGTTTCGCCTGCATCTATGGCAAGCATCCTCAGAGGTTGTGAGGTTGTTTTGTTGTTATAAGTAAACTGATTGATTTTTAACCCACCTGGTGCCCATTAATTCCATATGCTAATTATAAAAATATAAATATTATTTGTCTAGAAAATGACAGAACAGAATGCTAATGATAATTGCAACAGGAAAAAGAATGACTAACTAGGAAGGAAGAATGGAATTATATATGGATGTCTCCAACCCAAGGGACGGGAAGTCACTAAATTGGGAGGGATAGGAGGAGGGCAGAGCATAGCCAAACTTGAATGTTGTATAGACGTTAGGAAGTATTGTATTGGTTAGGTTCTTGTGGGTTTTTTCGGGCTATAGAGCCATGTTCTAGAGGCATTTCTCCTGACGTTTCGCCTGCATCTATGGCAAGCATCCTCAGAGGATGTCAGGAGAAACGTCAGGAGAAATGCCTCTAGAACATGGCTCTATAGCCCGAAAAAACCCACAAGAACCTAGTGATTCCAGCCATGAAAGCCTTCGACAATACATTGTATTGGTTCATGTATATATACATGTGTATAGATTTGTTTCACTGTTTTTTATAAATATATAAATTGAAAATAAAAAACATATTAATTGAAAAAGAATGATTAATTTGTAGAGTGGAAAGGGATAATTTTATTAAACTGCAATAACCTTGTTTTTGTGGGAGATCCTGCAGCACATTTTGTTATAGTTTTTCAATGAATATCTCCTTGAGTCCCACCTTATTCAACATAGTTTGTGGCAGCCACAAAAATGAAAATTTCTGGAGTATAATGACTGCTTTCAAAGTAAGTCATAAACTATCAGTTTCATCATAGGAGGTTTGAGTAAGAATTAATTCCTTACTATTATGATCTCCTGTCTTTTTAAAATACTGTGCTGTGTGGAGGTAAGGGAAGGGTTCATTCTCATTTGATATGTTCTAGAATTCAAGCAAAAATATTTTGGAGAAAGGTGGCTGATTGTGAGTAAAATTCCATTATTATTGGTAGTAGTAGCTTATCAGTAACATGTTATTCTGATTGTCGCTCAAAGATGCTTCTTATTTGCACATTTTGGGTGTCTGTCTACTTTTTTTTTTTGAGTCTCCAACAAAAAAGATGAGATTAATAGTTTAAGAGAATTTTCAATTTTTTTCCAGCTACATCAGAGTGGATCCAGTTCTTCAAAGAAGCTGGTATCCCCCCAGGGCCTGCTGTCAACTATGCTGTCATGTTTGTGGATAACAGGTGGGGCTGTTGAGAGGTGAAATCACACTGGAACAATTGACTGATATGCTTTCTGTGCTTGTACTGCAATCTGGGAGACAGCCCTCAGATCCTCGTAAACAAATCTGAGTGATCTCAGATAGCAAAATTACTCAGGCCCCATTTAAAATTGCTTGAAAACCTAGAATGTTTTTTTTCTTTTCTCCCCCTGCAAACTTCTCAAGTAGCTCAAAAATGATAGTGGACTTTTAATGTTGAAATGTCTTTGGCTCTAAGAACTTTGCAAGACAAGAAAGCCATTGGCTAGATTCCTATAAGGTGGGGAGTTCTAGGGCCCAGAAGCAATTCTTTGCTTGCCTTAAATTCTCCTTAAGGTTGGCTAGAACAGCCTTCCTTATGCCAACCCATCCTGTTAAGAGTGTTAGTAAATCATATCAGGAAACTGTGAGGTAGGAAGAAGGAGCAACACTTTATTGTGAGATTCTCCAGCATCACAGCATGTGTGTTTCCTCCAGGATCCAGAAGAACATGCTGATGGACCTCAACAAGGAGATCATGAACGAGCTGGGCATCACCATTGTTGGGGACATAATTGCGATCCTTAAGCATGCCAAAGTGGTATATAGACAGGTAAGTTCCTCTTGGGGCTTCAGCAGTTCTAGGGAGATGTTGACAAGCTGGATGTGTCCAGAGGAGAGCAACTAAAAGCATCAAGAGTATGGAGAACAAGCCCTATGAGGAGTGGCTTAAAGAGCTGGGCATGTTTAGCCTGCAGAACAGAAGGCTGAAAGGAGACACGATGAAGGCCATGTATAAATATGTGAGGGGAAGTCATAAGGAAGAGGAAGTAGGCTTATTTTCTGCTGCCTTGGAGACTAGGATGGGGAACAATGGCTTCAAACTATAAGAAAGGAGATTCCACCTGAACATAAGAAAGAACTTCCTAACGGTGAGAGCTGTTCAGCAGTGGAACTCTCTGCTCCGGAATGTGGTGGAGACTCCTTCTTTGGAGGCTTTTAAAACAGAGGCTGAATGGCCATCTGTCGGGGTGCTTTGAATGCGATTTTCCTGCTTCGTGGCAGAATGGGGTTGGACTGGATGGCGTATGAGGTCTCTGTTGGGCTAATGGGCTTATTACCAAAACACCCTCCTCATAAATGCACAGTAGAGTAACTTAGCAGCAACAGCGTGACCCAGCACCAGTAGCCAAAAGTGACAAACAGAACAAAAACACAGATCAATGTTATGTCTTCCATTAGAAGCTTTTCTTTGTAGTAAAATAATATAGTTGCACTGTTTACAGTAACAAGATTTCCACAACCCAAATAAACAAATACATAGTAGCTTTACACGCAGCAGCCTTCACACTGAAGCTTTCCCATATGAGGTTTCTCTCACACAGAGGTTACCTCACACTCCCCAGGACTACACTAGCTTTGGCCCACTGACTCTAACAGGCTTCAGCCTACTCACTCTTTCAGTGCTTGACTCACACTTTTGTAATCAAAAATGCCTAGTTAAGTTTTTAAATATTTCTGACAGTCTCTTCCAACTCTATGATTCTATGAATGAGGAGCTACATTCTCCAGGGCTGGATGGTTCTGGCATCCTGAGCCAGTGCCCAGAATTTTGATCCAGCATCATGGGCCCAGTAACTTTCTCAATTTGCCCCCCTCAGTCCTTTCTTGATTCCTTCTATTGTTGTGTGGGAGATTTTTGCATAGTTATGAGAAGACAAAGAAGAGTTCCGCTTCTCACCAGTATATTGTGGCATCCTCATGTCCCTAGGAAATGTGCAAGGCTGCAACAGAGTCAGTGACCCCCAATCAAACCACCTTGCAGTCTGAACTACGCAGAAATGCCAACAGCGGTGAGTATGGGAAACAGAAATGATTGTCAGAGCAGACTGAATTGCACTGATACTTTAATGAGGCTACAATGCTGATATGGTATATATACAATCCCACCCCTGTCATCACAGGACCAGTACCCATAGAGTTTACTATTACACTATGTAACACGGTTTTTGTTCCTGGGTTACAAATGCAATTTCCTAATTAGTTCTATCATAAAAACATGGATAATTTTATTAAACTGCAAAAACCTTGTTTTTGTGGGAGATCCTGCAGCACATTTTGCTATAGAGAGACAGGGCCTTCTCAGTGGTGGCCCCTCGGCTGTGGAACTCCCTCCCTCCTGACATTTCGTAAAAAAGTCAAAACCTGGCTCTTTTTGCAAATGCAGTGTAATATGTAAATATGGAACTACGGAATGGCTTAGATGATGGAATTGGAAAATGAGTTTAATAAGAAGATGTTGATGATTATCCTCTAGATAAATCCTTTGGACTCCCGTGCAAAGTGTATAAGCTGTGATGGTATATGAATTCTAAAAGTTTAATACCCTGCTGATTATATTTGTCATCCATACAAGTATGTGACGTTAGAAAAATATCCGTTGATGATTATATGTTTTTGATTATTTTTGTATGTTTTTTATATTATGTGCTAAATGTTTTTAAACTGTATTTTATGTTTGTTGTGGCATTGAATTCTTGCCAATTGAGTCGACAGCCACCTTGAGTCGACAGCTGAGAAAGGTGGGATATAAATACAATAAATAAATAAATAGTTTTTCAATGAATACCTCATCAAGTCTCACCCAATTCAACATAGTTTGTGGCAGCTACAAAAACAAAATTTACGGAATATAACAACTACTTTCAAAGTAAATACCACAAAATTAAACAGAAAATAACACTTTCAAACCAGGAACAGAACATTTTTCAAATTTTGTTACATAGTGCTATCCACAGTTTCACTATCTACAAAAGTCCGGGAACCTATCTCCTGCAGATACGGGGGCTGTGCTATATTCAATTCATCCATCTGTCCAAAACAGTATTTTTAATGTTATGGATAATTTAGTTGCATTTTAACATATTGTTTGTATGTTTTTCATATCTCTGTATGTGCTTTTTTCTGTATTTCTTTTACATTTTGTGAATCACATTCAACCACAGTTTTGGATGAATGAACTATTCCAGTGGTAGTAATAATATTTCCAGCAACAACAACACAAGACGAATGTTTCAGAAGCTTTTAAATCACAAATCAGGATGTTGTTTCTTCAAAGCTACCCTAAAGTCACCATTTCTTTTTCATTTTCTTTATTATTCTATTCTTCTGTTTAACTATAGTTTTTATTGCTGTGTGAGAATACATGATCTGGATGCCTTGAGTATGTAGGATAAAAATATTGTGAGTAGACAATATCCCAGACCTTGCAGTCCTCAGTACATTTGCTTCATGGCTTATATCTACTGTTTCTGCAGCTGCCACCCGGATGATTGCAAACAGCTTGAGCCGGGACTCTCCTCCTTCCACTCCTGTTCGGAGACCCGACAGCAATGCCTCTAAAATCTCCGTCACCGTTTCCAACAAAATGGCTACGAAGAATGCCAAAGCAAGTGAGTAAGAGGAAGGTTGGATGAGAAGTGTGGTGATTGCTAGGTAGTTTTCTGTATGTTAGGTATCAAGGAATAGCTTATGGATTTTGTCTCAATGACACAGTGCTACTTGGGATGTGATAAAGTCTTGAGGAGGGTGCATGTTTGTTACCTGCTGTCCTATTAGACATCCAATAATTTTAACTTACTGGAAGATGGAGTCCAATTTAACATTACCAGGAACTTATTTAAAAGTGGTTCTGCAAAGGGGCCCTTAATGAGATAATGGGATTCCTGGATGTCTTCTAAAAGAGGCTGGATTGCTACCTGCTAAGGATGCTCTAGCTGGAGTTCCTTCATTGAGTGGGGGTTGGATTAATGTCCAATAAGGGTATTTCTAACTATAATTCCATGACCCTATGTCTGTTTCTCAGCCTCATTCTCAAAACTGCAAGCTGAGCAAATAGAATAATTCTGCTACATCTCTCTATACAACTGACACAAAAGTCGTCAAGGGCTGGCTGTGGTCATCTCCACCAGTTGTATTAGAATGTATCTTTCAGAAAATACTATCCAAGTTGTATAGATGTATAGGAATGTTTACTTACTTACTTACTTACTAACTGTATTTGTATACCGCCTTTCTCAGCCTGTAGGCAACTCAAGGCAGTTAACAGGGCAAAATTCAATGCTTACAATGTCAAATACAATTAAAAACATAACATATAATAAAAACTAAACAAATCAATCAAAAATATAAATTCATAGTGTCCCCTTGCTAAAAACGTTGTCCAGACTCATTGTCTAGTCATTCCATTTTCTTATGTCAGTTACTCTGCATTTGCAAATGCTTGTTCAAAAAGCCACGTCTTGACTTTTTTCTGGAATGTTAAAAAGGAGGCGGCTGAGCTAATATCTATAGGGAGGGCGTTCCACAGCCAAGAGGCCACCACCAAAAAGGCCCTGTTTTCACCAAATGTACTTGTGACGAAGGCGGTAATGAGAGCAGCCCTTCCCCATATGATCTTAAGGTCCTAGATGGTTCATACAGGGAGATGCGTTTGGACATGTAAGCTGGGCCATAACCGTTTAGGTCTTTATAGGCTAAAGCCAGCACTTTGAATTGTGCCCAGTAGCAAAGTGGCAGCCATTGGAGCTGGCGCCACAGAGGAGTTGTACGCTCCCTGAGCACCGCTCCTGTTAGCAATCTGGCTGCCATTCGATGGACCATTTGAAGCTTCCGGACATTCTTCAAAGGCAACCCCATGTAGAGTACATTGCAGTAGTCTATACAGGATGTAACCAAAGCATGGAGTACCATGGCCAAATCAGACTTCCTAAGGTATGGGCACAGCTAGCGCACAAGTTTTAACTGTGCAAATGCTCCCCTGGTCTCCGCTGAAACCTGGGGTTCCAAGCTCAATGATGAGTCCAGGATCACACCCAAGCTGCGAACCTGCGTCTTCAGGGGGAGTGCAACCCCGTAAGGCTGAACCCCACCCTGTTCAGCCTTACGACTAACCAGGAGTACCTCTTTCTTGTCTGGATTCAGTTTCAATTTGTTTGCTCTCATCCAGATTTGTGCTTTTTCAAGCTTGGAAGGAATAGGGGTACTGTAATAGTAATGTTGTTATCTGCCATTCTCCTTGGAATTACCTTGATTTACTTAGATTTGTTTTGGCTACTTGCTGAGAGATGGAAAGAGGTGGAAATAAGGGGTTTACAATCCAGGAAAATAATTCCTTCGTAAATGTCACAAGACTCAAATTCAGTAAAAGGAGCCCCCACTGGCACAATGGGTTAAACCTTTGTGCCAGCAGGACTGCTGATTGAAAAGTCAGCGGTTCAAATCTGGGGAGTGTGGTGAGCACCCATCTGTCAGCTCCAGCTTCTCATGCTGGAAGAAGAGAGAAGCCTCCCACAAGGATGGTAAAACATCCAGGCATCCCCTGGGCAACGTCCTTGCAGACAGCCAATTCTCTCACAACAGAAGTGACTTGCAAGTTCTCAAATTGCTCCTAACATGAAAAAAAAAAATCATTAAAGAAAGAAACATCACAATCTTGGGTCGAGAAATTGGCATAGTTGTTTTTCCAGGTTTTCAGTGGCCAATACATATTTTGGTGCTTCAAATGTTAGGCCTGTTTCTGGGTGTATTAGACCTGCTGATTCCAAAAATGGCAAAAATATTCCCCTATCTGCACTAGTTTTTGAGATATAGAACATATGCCATATACCAGTTGCCGCCTCTTTGCCCATAAAGAATCATGATAACCATATCTAAGGAATTAGAGCTGATGCGGTCTATCTAATGCAATTTTTCTGAATCAGTGCCCCAAATAACCCCAAGAACAGGCCTAAAAACCAAGATACCCAGACTTTTTTTTAGTTGGGCTTATCAACTGAAAAGTTCGTAGGGTCAAGCCATTAGAGGGAATTCAGATCCAATAATGTGAGATTGTAGCTGCCAATTTTTTCCCACTTGGAGCCAAACAAAGAGCAGAAGATGGCAGTGCTGTCTCTGTAGTGCCCATTTGAACTGAGCAGTTTTATCTTCTGTTGTGGCCACAACGACATCCCAGTGCCTTGGGATTCTTGGCTTTTTGTCATCATGGACATGCTTTGGAGCAGTAGAAGCTCCTTTTTGCAGCATTCACCTGGAGCAGGGCTTTGTGATGAAGTGGACCTCCTTATTTCTGTCCTCTTGCAGCTGCCACTCTCAGCAATCCTGAGGCCGAAAATTCCACGATTCCAGTGAAGCGGCGCCGTGTTACTGCAGAAATGGAAGGGAAGTACATTGTCCACATGCCAAAAGGAACGACGCCCAGGACCAAGAAGATCCTGGAGCAGCAGGCAGCAAAAGGTATCAAGGTCACTTCCCTGTGAGAATGACAGGGTGGGTGTCTCTTACTATATGGCAGAGAAGAGAGCGTAGATGGGTTGTGGTGAGTTTTCCGGGCTGTATGGCCATGTTCCAGAAGCATTCTCTCCTGATGTTTCACCCACATCTCTGGCAGGCATCCTCAGAGGTTGAGGGGTCTGTTGGAAATTCATCAAGTGGGGTTTATATATCTGTGGAATGTCCAGGGTGGGGGAAGGAACTCTTGTCTGCTTGAGGCAGGTGTGAATGTGCAATTTTATTTATCGTGTCACGGGCAGACCAAACAGTTGCATTGCATTTTTTAACAAAACAAACAACCAAACAGAACACAAAGTTTGCAAGCTTGGTAGTTGATTAAATGTTCTTTGACCAGTATCTGGCCACTTGGAGTGCCTCTGGTGTTGCCGCAAGGAGGTCTTCCATTGTGCATGTGGCAGGGCTCAGGTGCATTGCAGCAGGTGGTCTGTGGTTTGCTCTTCTCCACACTCGCATGTCGTGGATTCCACTTTGTATCCCCATTTCTGAGGTTGGCTCTGCATCTGGTGGTGCCAAAGCGCAGTCTGTTCAGCGCCTTCCAAGTCGCCCAGTTTTCTGTGTGCCCAGGGGGGAGCCTCTCATTTGGTATCAGCCACTGATTAAGGTTCTAGGTTTGAGCCTACCACTTTTGGACTCTCGCTTGCTGAGGTGTTCCAGCGAGTGTCTCTGTAGATCTTAGAAAACTGTGCAATTGGCCACCTTGATTTGCATTTAATGGCCTTGCAGCTTCAAAGCCTGGCTGCTTCCTGCCTGGGGGAATCCTTTATTTGGAGGTGTTAGCTGGCCCTGTAGATGTTTTTTGGCAAGGTCATCATTTTATAATTACAGACTAAGATAACATACTTTGAGCAAAAAATAGGGAACAAAGCATATTTTGCTTCTGATGTTTGGACAAGAACTTGGAACATGCCGATTCCCTTTTTGGAAATTAGCTTCACTAACTGGGTTCTCAATATAAGTGGGCAAAGTGTGCTCTTAGAAGCACATATTGCAGGCACCCTCAAATGAGCAGTGGTGCTTGTGGCTATTTTCCCATTTAGGACTTCCCTGGGCTATTTTAAGCCCCAAAAAGGTGTTTTGTAAAAAGCAGGATGTAAACAGGAAGTGACTTCCAGACACTTCCTGTTTTCAAAAAAAGGCCTCTCTTGGGACTAGAAGTGACCTAAAACATGATGAAAATGCCAACTCTCCGCACCCCAAGTGCATAACAAAATATTCTGGGATAAAAAAATATATTTTTGTTAGTGGTTTTGTAATAGGATGCAGCCCCCCTAAGGCTAGAGGCCCTGAAGGTTTTTTGGTTTTTTTTTTGTAAAACACCTTTCTTCATTTTAACTTTGTTTCTCTTATGCAAATTATGTCTGTTTACCTCCCTCCCTTCGCTTCCCAATCATTGATAGGCCTACAGAGAACGTCAGTGTTTGACCGGCTTGGTGCAGAGACCAATGCAGACACAACTACAGGAAGTAAAGTAAGAGCACATCAGGGATGCTTCTTTTCCTTTTGGGGTTCTCCTTTGAGTTTGCACCTGCATTTGGATCCCTCCAAAGGAGTGCAGTTAAAAAAAGCTATAGGTGGGTTGGCTTTTTGGTTTGTGATGTATCTCTCTTAGCCGAAAAGGGAAATTACTTTCAAATTGGTAGGGATAACTCTACTATGGTTGCCATACTCTTAGAACTCTCTGGCAGAGTCTAGCTG
This sequence comes from Anolis sagrei, assembly GCF_037176765.1. Taxonomy (NCBI): domain Eukaryota; kingdom Metazoa; phylum Chordata; class Lepidosauria; order Squamata; family Anolidae; genus Anolis; species Anolis sagrei. The sequence goes on from NC_090034.1 coordinate 96,666,802, forward strand.
CAGATGGTTTCTCTTGAAGGGGCTCTTGACTGGCAAATTACGTATTTATGTATTCTGCTCACGGCAGCATCTCCCATAGTTGCACACTTCCAATTGACATAAGTTATGTAGTGTTGCTTTTCAGCCTGGGCATTATATGGTGCTAGCATAGTATGTGAATATTTACACCAATCTCAGTGGATATTGGATTTATTTATTTTACTATTTATTTACTTAGAACTTTTATATCCCATTCTTCTCTACCTCCATGGAGGGACTCAGAATAACTAACAACAGCAAAAATTCAATGCTACACAAAAAATAACATTTTAAAAAACAACATACGTAATATATGCATTATAAATACATATAAAAGACAGTTCATCGAGTTAAAAACAACATCCAACTCAATCCAAACATTGTGGTCCAATATTGTTGAAAACAACATCCAACTCAATCCAAACATTGTGGTCCAGGATTGTGGCCTGAGAGTGTGACTGTACCCACACACACACTTACTTGACCACTTTTCACCAAAGAGAGAAGGGATATGTGTATTTTAATATACATTTTATTTACATACATTAACGGCTTACAGTGTAAACATAAACACAAAACAATGAACATTTTACAAACACAGAACCCCACCACCAAGGCCTGAATAAGTATCATTTCCTCTGCCATAAATTTATGAATCAACCAACAAATTAAAGTCATATCAAAATTTTCTGATCAACAAGGTTGTATTGTTTTCCCTTTTCAGTCTCTACAATATATTTAATAAAAACTGACCAATATGAATCAAAATCTGATCTATTAGTTTCCTCCTGAACACCCTCATTTCCATTGATAGTTTATCATTTAAGGCTACGTTCCATACCTCCCCATACCATGATTTCAGCGTGAGATTAATTACGATCTTCCAGTTCCTTGCAATTATAAGTCTCACTACTGTGAGTAAAATAATCACCAATCCTTTCTTTTCCATTTCTAAATTCAACTTTGTGACATCCATTAGTAATGCCAATCTATATATTATTTATTTATGTATGACATTTTTACCCTGCTTTTCTCACCCTGGAGGGGACTCAAAGCATATAGTTACATATAGGTAACAATTTGATGCCTAAAAAAGTGTGTACTTAAATAAATATTAAAATAGGATTAAAAAGTACATTAAAAACAAAACATTTACAACCAGTACCTTCAGAGTTAAACACATAATCCATGAGCGTAATCCGGGCTGTTCCAATGGTCATTGCATTGTTCCAAGTCTATCTATTGCTCAAATTCTCCAAAGGCTTGGTCACAAAGACACGTTTTCACTCTCTTGCGGTAGGTCAGGAGGGAGGGGATTGATCTAATATCCCTGGGGAGGGAGTTCCACAGCCAAGGGGCCATCACTGAGAAGGCCCTGTCTCTTGTCTCTGCCAATCGTGCCAGCGAGGGAGGCGTAACCATGAGCAGGGCCTCCCTAGATGTTCTTAAACTCCACAGTGGTTCATAGAGGGAGATACGTTCAGTCAGAACCGTTTAGGGCTTTATAAGCTAAAGGCACCACTTGTGAGATACGTTCAGTCAGAACTGTTTAGGGTTTTATAGGCTAAAGGCAGCACTTTGAAGTGTGCTTGGTAGCAGATTGGCAGCCAGTGGAGCTGACGTAACAGGGGGGTTATATGTTTCCTGTACATCACTCCGGGGAGCAATCTGGCTGCCACCCGTTGGACCATTTGTAGCTTCTGAACAGTCTTCAGAGGCAGCCCCATGTAGGGCGCATTGCAGTAGTCTATTTGGGATGTAACAGAGCATGTACCATGGCCAAGTCTGACCTAGCATCCGGAGTGATGTTACCTATTTCCATAAATACATTGTTCTAAAAACTCTTCAAGTGGAGGCATTTCTACCATAAATAAAAATATATCCCTTTGTGCATGCCACATCTCCAGCAGAGGTTACTTTGCTTCCTAGACCTAGGGTCTCTGATGGATCTCAATTGGAAAAGAGTTCTAAAGTGGAGAGTTGTTAAGAATCTGTTAATAAGATGAAAAGAAAATGTGTATGAAGTCATATGGAGATGTTATACCATACCGGTTAAATTACACCAAATGGATGGGAAGAGAGAAGGGGGTATATAACCCAGGGCCCTTTGGCTAGGGACTGCAGTAGCTTAAATCAGGCATGGGCAAACTTTGGCACTCCAGATGTTTTGGACTCCAGCTCCCAGAAATCTTAGCCAGCTTACCGGTTTTGGGGAATTGTAGAAGTCCAAAACACCTGTAGGGTTGAAGTTTGCCCGTGCCTGGCTTAAATGCTTAAAGTGTTGGGAGAATCTGTAAATAAACTACTAGCATTACCACTGCTTGCCCTCCTATGTTGTCCCTTTCACAGGATACACATAAAATTCAGGTCACTTGTTGCCCTTCTCTTATGTGATCTGAGAAAGGTCTGTTTTGGATCTATCCTCCAAACCAGGGGTGTAAGATTTGTGACCCTCCAGATGTTTGGATATCCAACTCCCAAGTTAGGGCTCTCTAGGTGCTGGACTTAGGCCCCTTCTACACTGCCATTTGTTTATTTGTTTGTTTGTTTATCTATTTACGACATTTATATGCTGCCATTCTCACCCCGAAGGGGACTCAGAGCAGCTTACAAGATATATATGCATACAATATACAATATATTATTAGCATAGTACAATATCAGTATTAAATATTGCTATATTGTACTATATCATTATATTGTAATATTTTAGTAATATTACATGTAATATAAATAATACATAAAATGTTCCCCGTATTTGTAGTCTAACCCTAAACTCTGGTGTCTTGGCAGCCCACAGGAGTGTTCAGCCGGTTGGGGGACATGCAGGAGGCGGAGGAAGACAAAGCGAGTGAGGATGATGAGGATGATGATGACAGCTCTGTCTTGCAATATGCCGGAGTGCTGAAGAGATTCTCCAAGCTGCCCAAGACCAAAGACAGTTCCAAAGCTGGGGTGACGGTTAAAGCAAAAGCCACCAGCTCCGAGCCCAAGGTAGCAGTCACTCCTGCCCCCTCTACTGCCATCCAACGGCTAGGGAGCAAGGGTCTAGTGGGCCCTATGGCTCCCATCAAAGAAAAGAAGCCTGAGCTGCCTGCACCAAGCTATCCCGCCAAAAGACTGGGCAAGCGCTCTCTGCCCACTGAAGCCCAGGACAGCAGCATCACCAGCTCCAGGAGCAAGCCTGACCCCAGGTTCCGGATCACAATCAAGAGAACTTTGGGGAGCCCAAAGGTAAGCAGCACCACGGAGGCCCCCAGCGCCCAGATGGACAACACAGGGACAGTCAGCGTCTTTAAAAGGCTGGGCAGGAAGACCGTATGAGCCCTGCCCTGTGCATCTGCCACAAGCATGTTGTGGAATCCTGATTGGAGGGGGTCTCCGGGCCATTTGAAATCCATGTGTGTGGTTAATTTTCACCCTTAGTTCACCAACTCACCCTTGATGTCAGTTTGGGCTCCTGTGGTTCTTTTGGGCTGATCAGTCTTGGCGAGGACTCATTCTGTCCAACTGTTAGGGTGGACTCAGCCTTTCATGTGTGAACAGATCTGGGGAAAGGGAGCCATGTGTAATCCATAACACCAGAGCAGGGCAACAAACTGAGCACGGTCCGGAACAGAGATGAGAACAGATAGACTCTTGGAGAGAAAGCAAGACATCCTTGCATAAACTTGAGAGGGTCCTGAACATCCCTTTCTGTTGTTTTTCTCTCTGCAGGTCTTTGCACCTCCCTAGGAAGTAGTGTCTCCTTGAGGCAGACAAACACTGGGCTTGTGAGATGCAGGAGAGGCCTTTTTCCTTGTCCTTCCTTCTTTCCATCATCTTTTCGTTCTTCCCTTCCTGAACTTTTCACCTGCTGGGTCCTGGTATATCTGTAATCTAGGAATGGCAACAAAATAGTTACTGGTAAATTCTCTTTGATGGTCCTTGGAACAGCGCACTTAGTAAACACTGTCCCAGTGCCAAATCTGATCACATGGTGGAAATAGCAGAATTCTGGTTGCTTCTCCTTAGGTTGCCATTTTTGTGCTGCGCATGCTCTGGCTTTGGTTGTTGCATGCTGGATATAGGACGCAGTTCAGTGGGGGCCATCGCAACTTCACTTTTTGAAATTCCTTTTTAGATTGGTGCCATCTTTCTGGCTCAGATTACAGAAGTGCCCTGTTCTGATTGGAAGGGTGATATTTCCTCATTGTCTTCCCTCCCAGAGCACTTGCAGTTAATTCCCCGGGCAAACCAGAGACTCAGTCAGTTTGGAAATTGCTCCTGAAAATTTGAGAGCATGCCCCCCTTACAAGGTCCTGCCCACAAAAAAATGTGAGCTTATTTAGGGTGAGGCAGCATAACTTCCTTTTTTCAAAACTTAATAAAACTCATTGTATGAATCAGAATTTTTTATATATGTATATAAAAAGTAGGCCTCAATGGCAAAAGCACGCTGCTCACTGTTCCAACGCATGATGGCGACTGAACTGTGTCGGGACAAAACTTTATACTCCCGCCTCTTGAACGGGACCACTAGCGCTCCGCTACGTCTTCAACTGACTGAATGGTGTGCATTTTAAAATAGGAAGTTATGCTGCTGCACCCTGTATTTCCTCATTGTCTTCCCTCCCAGAGCACTTCCAGTTAATTCCCTGGGCAAGCCAGAGATTCAGTCAGATTGGAAATTGCTTCTTGTTAATTTGAGAGCATGCCCCCCTTACAAGGTCCTGCCCACAAAAATGAGAGCTTATATATATACATGCAGTATTGAAGAGATATTTGGCTGTCAGGATTTGGAAATCGGAATGGCCAATGGCAGGGAGCAGAAGAGGAAAGCACATAATGGACCCTTCTAGATGTCTTCCAAGGCTCCTGCTCCATGGCTTGCCTTTTGTTAACTTTCAGCAGCCATATGTGGAGAGAAAGAGGTAGCAGCAAATGACCTATATTATATTGGGATTGGTGGGTGTTAGGTTATCTGTGCCTGCAGCCTTACTTTGAAGTTGATGGTTATCATTTACACCAGTGGTTTTCAACTTGTGGGTGCCCGGATGTTTTGGCCTTCAACTCCCAGAAATCCTAATAGCTGGCTGTGATTTCTGGGAGTTGTAGGTCAAAACACCTGGGGACCCACAGGTTGAGAACCACTGACTTACACAATTAAGGACCTAGGAAGCTTTTGGGATACCTGGGCGTTGTGTGTATCTTGTAGGAGCCATATTTATTCAAGCCGGGTGTGTCTTACCTTTGTGTGTTTTCCACCTTAAGGCTGGTAAAGTCTCCCTTCTGTTTATGCAGGATCCTCCAAAGGGCCGCTGTTTAAGGTATGCAGGGTTTCTCCTTTGCAGGTTGTCTTTCTGTCAACACAATTCAGTAGTACTAGATGGCAGCCTTGAGTTATGCAGCCATCCTTTTGTTGATATGGAGGTCTAGGAAGAAGCTGGACTATTGTTGTGAATTTGTTTTGTTGGCAAGCAGGATATTGACCAGGCCTGCAGGATATGTAAATTCTTTCCTTCTCCCTTTTTTCCTCCCTCCCTCTGTCTTCTCTCTCTTGTCCCACCCAGCAACGCATCAGGATATTGGGGTAGATATCAGGCCTTAATTTCGCCACTCTTTCCCTCTTGGCCTTCCTCCCCAGCATCCACTGCCAGGGCAGCTTTCTTTGAATGGGCTTCCAATTTGCCACTTCCTTTTGAGGTCCTGGGGTATCTTGGCATTTATTTACTTCTATAAACTGTTAGAGAACATGTTCTTTACTCTCTAGAGCAATGGTTCTCAATCTGTGGGTCCCCAGGTGTTTTGGCCTACAACTCACAGAAATCACAGCCAGTTTACCAGCTGTTAGGATTTCTGGGGTTTGAAGGCCAAAACATCTGGGGACCCACAGGTTGAGAACTGCTGCTGCTCTAGAAGATAGGTAGTAGTCATGTTGGACTAGTGATTTTTTAAAAAGAGGTTTGTTAAATAATTTTAACGGTGCTGGAAAACTCACAAAATAAATATTAACCAGGGGAGGGTTGTTTTTTTAGCCTACTTTTTGAGTCAAGGAAATTTGGGTGTAGCCTTGCACTGTTTTTTGGTAGCCAGTTATATTGAAAAGGGGGAGAGATTCTTCCCTCTTGTTGTCTGAATTTGTTCAGGACCTCTCCTGTAGATGGGAAGCCACGAACACACTCTTGCAATAAAAGTGTGTCTCCTCTTTCATAGCTCAAGCATCTCTTTGGGGGTTCCTCAGGAGGGGGACTGCGGGCCCTTAATGCCATGCCTCAGGGTCTGACAGTCCCACTTTAAACATAGAAAAATGCAGATTTAATTTGGATCTGATTTGTGCAGGGGGCCCACTTGGGTAGTATTCATGGGTGGAGGTGAGCCGCATTCAAACTAAACATGCCCACTGCCTGGACACACTGAAATGATGCTTTGGAATGCTTTCTAGTCTCAGATCCCTACAAGGCTTCAAGTCATCACACACCATCCATAAAATGCATTTTAAATCAATGAGCCTCACAAAGCAACATTTGATTTGTTGTCGAAGGCTTTCATGGCCGGAATCACTGGGTTGCTGTGAGTTTTCAGGCTGTATAGCCATGTTCCAGAAGCATTCTCTCCTGACATTTTGCCCACATATATGGCAAGCATCCTCAGAGGTTGTGAAGTCTTTTGGAAACTAGGCAAGTGAAGTTTATATATCTGGAATGTCCAGGGTAGGAGAAAGAACTCTTTTCTGCTTGAGACAAGTGTGTTGCAATTGGCCACCTTGATTAGCATTGAATAGCCTTGCAGCTTCAAAGCTTGGCTGCTTCCTGCTTGGGGGTATCCTTTGTTGGGAGGTGTTAGCTAGCCTTGTTTGTTTCATGTCTGGAATTCCTCTATTTTTTTGAGTGTTGTTCTTTATTTACTGTCCTGATTTTAGAGTTTTTTAAATACCGGTAGCCAGATTTTGTTCATTTTTATGATTTTCTCCTTTTTGTTGAAATTGTCCACATGCTTGTGGATCTCAGTAGCTTCTCTGTGTAGTCTGACATGGTAGTTGTTAGAGTTTCAACATTCACACTTGCCTCAGACAAAAGTTCTTTCTCCCACCCTGGGCATTCCACAGATATATAATAATAATAATAATAATAATAATAATAATAATAATAATAATCCTTTATTTATACCCCGCTACCATCTCCCCAAGGGACTCGGTGCGGCTTACATGAGGCCGAGCCCGCAACACAAAATACAAGCAATAACAACAATACATGCAATTAAAATAAATCACATAGACAATAACATAAGCGATTGACAATAGTACAACACACTTTTAAAATCTATGGCTATAAACACCACTTGCCTAGTTTCCAACAAACCTGCCTGTCATAGATGTGGGCGAAACTTCAGAAGAGAATGCTTCTGGAACATGACCATACAGCCTGGAAAATTCACAACTCAGTGATTCCGGCCATGAAAGCCTTTGACAGCATATCAAATGTTTCTTCGTGAGGCTCATTGATTAAAAATATGTTTTATGGAAGGCATGTAACTCTTTGAGGCCCAATGATGAGTTGGTAGCCTTGTAGGGATCTGAGAATAGAAGACATTCAAAAGCATTTCAGTGTGTCCAGACAGTGGACATGTTTAGTTTGAATGTGGCTCCCTCCACCCATGAAAACTCACGTCAACCCAACATTTGATAATCAGATTGGAAGTACCTGTTGGATAACTGAAAGGTTCCCCTTCATTTGCTGCTTTGAGCCCCTTTGAATACAAATATGGGGAACATTTATGTATTTTTTAATTTTTTAAAATTCATTGTTAATAATATAGTTATTTGTAAATTTGGCAGGACTGTAGTAATAAAGAGTTCCATATCTGTAATTTCCTTCTAAATAGGGCTAAGAATGACGTTCTTCCTTGCCACAGTGAACAGAAAAAAAAATATTTGATTCAGTCAAAGGCAGCTGCATCATTTACGAAATGGAAATGGTGCAACAATATGGATATTCACACTGATTTTCAGTGAACTATTGGACTCATTTAGATGGTGAGAGGAGACCCAATTCCGTAACTGATTTGGAAAGTGGCAAAGCAATGCTGTATGTCAGAGAAAGATAAGGATCTTATCACAAGTATATATCTCTGTTAACAAAGTAGTTGTGTTCCTAGGTGTTATTTCTCTAACAGAAAATTTGGTACCAGGTGGAGAAAGGAAAGAGAAGGGGGAAACCCTTCCACACAGCCATATAATCCAGAATATCAAGGCAAATAATCCACAATATCTGCTTTGAACTGGGTTATCTGAGTCCACACTGCCATATAATCCAGTTCAATGTGGATTCTATACAGCTATGTGGAAGGGGCCAAAGTAACACAGGGTGTCCCAAAAGTCACCGTACATAGGGAAAATGGGAAACCATAGCTAAATGTAACTTTGTTTACCAAATATTTATTAATTTTATTTACAAAACTCTGCCAGTATATATATATATATATATATATATATATATATATATATATTAAAAAAACTATGCGTTTGTTACTTTTTCCTATGTGTTGAGACTTTTGTGACACACTACTTTCAATACAAATAAAAACACAAAGCTTTATAATAAAACTGTTACATTAAGTTTGTCATTATTTGCTTTTAATTAATGTATTTCAATATTAATCTCAAGGCATTAAGGGTATGGTATGGTATGGTATGGTATGGTATGGTATGGTATGGTATGGTATGGTATGGTATGGTATAGATGGGGGGAGGGTATTGTATTAACTCTCAAGCAACTAGAAATTACATTTACCAGCTGCTTCCAATCTTCATGAGTGCCAGTTAACTATTTATTTATTATGTCAGGAGCAAATTGAGAATACAATTATAATGTATAAAAATCACAAACATATAACATAGCAGTATAACAACAATTAAAACAATAAGTACATTCATTAAAACAATAAAAAACAGTATTGATAGCTGTAACATCATTCCAGTTAATTCCATATCCAATTCCATGTCCAAAGTGCTATCTATGTTGTTCAAAAGCCTGGTCCCAGAACCACGACTTCAATTTCTTCCTAAATGACAGGAGGGACGGAGCCGATCTTACCTCAGCGAGTTCCACAGGCGGGGGGCCAAAGCCGAGAAGGCCCTGTCTCTCGTCCCCGCCAGATGTATTTGTGACACTGGCGGGAGCAAGAGCAGGGCCTCCCCGGATGATCTTAAATTGCGAGGCGGAACATAGAGGGAGATGTGTTTGGAAGTGTAAGCTGGGCCAGAACCATATAGGGCTTTATAGGTCAAATCCAGCACTTTGGATTGAGCTCGGAAGTGGACTGGCAGCCAGTAGAGCTGACACAACAATGGGGGGGGGGGGGGGGAGGGGTGTGTGTGTTATGCTCCCTGTATGTTGCTCCAGTTAGCAATATGGCTGCCATCCGTTGGGCTAGTTGTAATTTCCAAACAGTCTTCAAAGGCAGCCCCACATAGAGTGTGTTGCAGTAATCTATTCAGGATGTAACAAGAGCGTGGACCACGGTAGCCAGATCAGACTTCCAAAGGTACAGGCGCAGCTGGCGCACAAGCTTTAACTGTGCAAAAGTTCCCCTGGCTACTGCTCAGCGGTGAATCCAGGATCACTCCCAAGCTGCGAATCTGCATCTTCAGGGGGAGTGTAACCCCATCCAACATAGGCTGTAACTTTCTGGCCATGTTCACGACCTATGAGGATGCCTGCCATAGATGTAGGCGAAATATTAGGAGGGAATGCTTCTGGAACATGGCCATACAGCTCAAAAAACATACAGCAACTCTGCTTCATTCGGAAAAACGCTGCACTCGCAGATCTCAGGTAGTGTTGTATTTCAATGTTGACTTTTGTGGGGAGGTGGCTGCCAAGGTAGTGGAAATGGTCAACACAATAAAGGTAAACATTCAATGCCTATATAAAACACTAGCCGTCCCCTGCCATGCGTTGCTGTGGCCCACATGGGGGTTCTGTATGGAGGTTTGGCCCAATTCTATTGGCGGGGTTCAGAATGCTCTGTGATTGTAGGTGAACTATAAATCCCAGCAAATACAACTCCCAAATGTCAAGATTCTATTTTCTCCAAACTCCACCATTTTGGCATATTGAGTATTCGTGTAGAGTTTGGTCCAGATCCATCATTGTTTGAGTCCACAGTGATATCTGGATGGAGGTGAACTACAACTCCAAAACCAAAGGACACTGCCCACCAAACCCTTCCAGTATTTTCTGTTGGTCATGGGAGAACTGTGTGCCAAGTTTGGTTCAATTCCATCGTTGGTGAGGTTCAGAATGCTCTTTGATTGTAGGTGAACTATAAATCCCGGCAGCTACAACTCCCAAATGACGAAATCGGGTTTTTTTGAGTGAAGGACATACATTGGGTTGTTAGGTGTCTTGTGTCCAAATTTGGTGCCAGTTGCCCCAGTAGTTTTTGAGTTCTGTTAATCCCACAAACGAACATTACATTTTTACATTATACTAGCCGTCCCCTGCCACGCGTTGCTGTGGCCCACATGGCTGTTCTGTGTGGGAGGTTTGGCCCAATTCTATCGTTGGTGGGGTTCAGAATGCTCTGTGATTGTAGGTGAACTATAAATCCCAGCAACTACAGTTCCCAAATGTCAAGATTCTGTTGGCCATGGGAGAACTGTGTGCCAAGTTTGGTTCAATTCCATCGTTGATGGGGTTCAGAATGCTCTTTGATTGTAGGTGAACTATAAATCCCGGCAACTACAACTCCCAAATGACGAAATCAATTTTTTTGATTGAAGAACATACATTGGGTTGTTAGGTGTCTTGTGTCCAAATTTGGTGTCAATTGCCCCAGTGGTTTTTGAGTTCTGTGAATACCACAAACGAACAGTGGAACTCAGCAGTGGAACTCTCTGCCCCGGAGTGTGGTGGAGGCTCCTTCTTTGGAAGCTTTTAAACAGAGGCTGAGTGGCCATCTGTCAGGGGTGCTTTGAATGCAATATTCCTGCTTCTTGGCAGGGGGTTGGACTGGATGGCCCATGAGGTCTCTTCCAACTCTTTGATTCTATGATTCTATGAGCATAACATTTTTATTTATATAGATAGAAGATAAGTAAAAAATGTAAACAAAAATATATATACAATATTTATTTATTTATTTATTATTTGCTTTATTTCTATACTGCGTTTTTCAGCCTAATTAGGCGACTCAATGCGGTTTACACAATACAGGTTATCACAACAATATCCTAAGCGATTAAAACACATCATATACAGCAGACAAAATCAAACAATCATTATCATATCATAACGCCTCAATAACAAATCAGAATCCGTTCTCATAATCCTTGTACCATTTCCTATGTTCAATTTTACCGTCTTCCTGTGTTCAGTTGCACTGCTTAGCCAAACGCTTGTTTGTAGAGCCAGGTCTTAACCTTCCTCCGGAATGCCAGCAGCGAAGGGGCCTGTCTGATGTCTACAGGTAAGGCATTCCATAGCCGAGGGGCCACCACCGAGAAGGCCCTGTCCCTCGTTCCCGCCAACCGTGCCTGTGACGCAAGCGGGACCGAGAGCAGGGCCTCCACGGACGATCTTAATATCCTGGTCGGCTCATAGGTGGAGATGCGTTCGGAGAGGTAAGTAGGGCCAGAACCGTTTAGGGCTTTATAGGCTAACGCCAGCACCTTGAATTGTGCCCGGTAGCAGATTGGCAGCCAGTGGAGCTGGCTCAACAGAGGAGTGGTATGCTCCCTGAGTGCCGCTCCCGTTAACAACCTGGCTGCCGAGCGCTGGACCATCTGAAGCTTCTGGGCAGTCTTCAAGGGCAACCCCACGTAGAGCGCGTTGCAGTAATCTATGCGGGATGTAACCATTGCACAATGAACTGAAACAAGTAAATTAAATTAACAATCATTAAATAATAATCATTTAAGCCATTGAAAGCCAGCTGAGACAGAATGTCATAGTCTGGCCTTGGCCCCTTGGGTTCTTCTGCTTGACCTGCAGAAGAACCCTCTCTCTCTCTTGCTCCCTTGGCAGTTTCAGGCTAGCGCTCCGCGCATGCGCATTGCAGGACCCCGCCCGGCCTCCGCCCCCTCCGCCCACGCAGGCGCCATCGTGACTTCGCGCCCGACCCGCGCATGCGCCTTGGGAGGAGCTGGACCGCGCCTGCGCAGGAGAGGCGACAGTGTCGGCGGCGCCCCTTACTATTCGCCTCCCTCCCTCCCTCTCTCTCTCTCCCGCCCCAAACGGAGGAAGGCGTCCGTCGGGCCTGACGGCGTGAAAAGATGGGCCTGAGGGGACGCCGGTAGCGGCCACAGCGGCGGTAGGTGAGAGAAAGCGAAGGGCTGTGAGGGGAGAGAAACACACACACACAAACACCATAGTCTCGCGAGACTTCCTTTTCCAATCCCCCCCTCCCCCTATTTGTAAGCTTCCAGTGGTACAGCCCGGGCAGGCGAGCGCGGGTCTGATAAGGGTTAAACCATTAGGCCGCAAAACTGAGGGGTGTGTGAGAGGGGAAAGGGGGCGGAATGCAGGGAACTTAGGCCTTTCAGAGGAGCCAGATGCTTCTGTCGATAAGCGGTGGGTTTCTCCAGCCTCCATTTTTTCCCTTTATGATTTCCATTTTATAGCTTTACTGGCCAGTCAAGGCTTATTTTCGCTTTTCTCGTTTTGCCCTTTGCGCGTGCGCAGTATGGGCTTCTGAAGGCAGCTGCTGTTTCCTTTGCTTGTTGTCTGCAGGCGCACCGTTGGATCGACCAGATACTAGAATAAGATTTGGCATTCGTTCCCATTTTGATTGCATTGTTTACTGAACCCAGTTAAGTCAGGCATGGGTAAACTTTGGCCCTCCAGGTGTTTTGGACTTCAACTCCCACAATTCCTAACAGCCTCAGGCCCTTTCCTTTCCCCCCTCAGCCTCTTAAGCTGAGGAATTATGGAAATTGAAATCCAAAACATCTACAGTTTGCCCATGCCTGCTCTAAGTAAAATAATATTCCACAATTAACAAATAAATCCAGCTTGAGGACTGAGGCTGTTAGGAATTGTGGGAGTTGAAGTCCAAAACACCGTAAGACCCAAGTTTGCCCATACCTGATCTAAGTAAAATCATATTCCAAAAATAACAAATAAATCCAACTTGAGAACTGAGGCTGGTAGGAATTGTGGGGGTTGAACTCCACCTGTAGGGCCCAAGTTTGCCTATACCTGATCTAAGTAAAATGATATTCCACAAATAAATAATTGCAGCTTGAGGACTGAGGCTGTTAGGAATTGTGGGAGTTGAAGTCCAAAACACCAGTAGGACTCAAGTTCGCCCATGCCTGATCTAAGTAAAATCATATTCCACATATAACAAATAAATCCAACTTGAGAACTGAGGCTGGTAGGAATTGTGGGAGTTGAAGTCCAAAACACCAGTAGAACCCAAGTTTGCCCAGGCCTGATCTAAGTAAAATGATATTCCACAAATAAATAATTGCAGCTTGAGGACTGAGGCTGTTAGGAATTGTGGAAGTTGAAGTCCAAAACACCCATAGGGCCCAAGTTTGCCCATGCCTGATCTAAGTAAAATGATATTCCACAAATAACAAATAATTGCAGCTTGAGGACTGAGACTGGTAGGAATTGTGGGAGTTGAACACTAAAACACCCGTAGGGCCCAAGTTTGCCCATGCTTGATCTAAGTAAAATAATATTCCACAAATAACAGATAATTCCAGCTTTAAAAAAATCTCATCCCAATATGAGAGGATTCCCCCACTGGGAAAGGAAGGACTCCCTCCTTGGATGTGGCCTAGACCAGTGGTTCTCAACCTGTGGGTCCCCAGAAGTTTTGGCCTTCAACTCCCAGAAATGCTAACAGTTGGTAAACTGGCTGGGATTTGTGGGAGTTGGAGGCCAAAATACCTGGGAACCCACAGGTTGAGAAGCACTATTACACATGAGAAAGGAGCATTGTTTTCAAGCCTCCCCCCCCCCCCCCTCCGTTCATGTGCATGGTACTTTAGAGATGATAGGGCTACAAGAAAAGAGATTCCACCTAAGCATTAGGAAGAGGAGCCCCCGGTGGCGCAGTGGGTTAAACCCCTGTGCCGGCAGGACTGAAGACCGATAGGTCGCAGGTTCGAATCCGAGGAGAGGCGGATGAGCTCCCTCTATCAGCTCCAGCTCCTCATGCGGGGACATGAGAGAAACCTCCCACAAGGATGATAAAAACATCAAATCATCTGGGCGTCCCCTGGGCAACGTCCTTGCAGACAGCCAATTCTCTCACACCAGAAGCCAAGTTTCTCAAGTCGCTCCTGACACAACCCAAAAAAAAGTTAGGAAGAACTTATAATCATAGAATTGGATAAGACAACACGGGCCATCTAGTCCAACCCCCTGCCATGTAGGAACAGCACAATCAAATCGCTCCCATAGATGGCCATCCTGCCTCTGTTTAAAAGCCTCCAAGGAAGGAACTTCCACCAGACTGCGAAAGAGAGTTCTACTGTTGAATACCTCTCATAGTCAGGACGTTCTTCCTAAAGTTCAGGTGGGATCTCCCTTCCTATAATGTGAACCTATTGCTCCATTGAGGCCCCTTCCACACAGCTGAATAAAATCCCACATTGTCTGCTTTGAACAGGAATATATGGGAGTTTGGACTTGGATAACCCAGTTCCAAACAGATGTTGTGGGATTTTCTGCCTTGATCTTCTGGGTTATATGACTGTGTAGAACAGCCCTGAATCCTAGTCTTCAAGGCAGCAGAAAATAAGCCTCCTTCCTCTTTTTTAGACAACCTTTCAAATATTTAAACATGGCGATTATATCACCTCTCGACCTTCTCTTCTGTAGGCTAAACATTTTACCTGTCCAAACGTATCTCCCTTTACGAACCACCAAGGACATTGAGATCATATGGGGAGGCCCTGCTGTCGGTCTCACCTTCTTCGCAGGTGCGACTGGTGGGGACGAGAGACAGGGCCTTCTCCGTAGTTGCCCCTCGGCTGTGGAACACTCTTCCCAATGAAATTAGATCTGCCCCCTCCCTCCAGGCCTTTCGT
This sequence comes from Anolis sagrei, assembly GCF_037176765.1. Lineage (NCBI taxonomy): Eukaryota > Metazoa > Chordata > Lepidosauria > Squamata > Anolidae > Anolis > Anolis sagrei. Next base: position 96,681,848 of record NC_090034.1, read on the forward strand.
AAAAAAACCCAAAACCTGGCTGTGGGATCAAGCATTTCAGCAGTAGATGCAGCAACTAGGAAAATATTGTTTTAAGTGACCGAGTATGGACTGACCGGAACCATGAGTTTGAACTGGCTGACTGTCTTAAATTAAATGTACATAAGTGTTTTAATTGTGATACTTTACTTGTATATTGCTGGCATCTAATGATTGCATTTTGTAAGCTGCCCTGAGTCCCCCTCCGGGGGTGAGAAGGACGGGATATAAATACTCCAAATAAATAAACAAACCCAGTTCTTTAAGATGCTCCTTGCAGGGATTCAAGGTGCCCAGACCTTTGATAATTTTAGTCACCCTCCTTTGGGCACGTTTCAGCTTGTCAATATTGCTTTTAAATTGTGCACAGTATTCCAGGTAAGGTATAACCAAAGCAGTATAGAGAGGCACCAATACTTCCGTTGATCTAGACCAGGGGTCCTCACACTTTTTAAACAGGGGGCCAGATCACAGCCCCTCAAACTGTTGGAGGGCCAAATTATAATTTGAAAAGAGCATGAATGAATTCCCATGCACACTGCACATATCTTATTTAGTGCAAAAAACACTTAAAAACAATAGAATAATTAAAATGAAAAACAATTTTAACAAATATAAATTTATTAGTATTTTAGTGGGAAGTGTGGGCCTGCTTTTGGCTGATGAGATAGGATTGTTGGTGTTGTGTGCTTTTGAAATCGTTTAAGACTTAGGTTAACCTTGAGCAAGGGCCGGGTAAATTACCTTGGAGGGCCGTATTCGGGCCTTAGTTTGAGGACCTCTGATCTAGACACTATATGTCTTTTGATGCAGTCCAAATTCCCATTGGCATTTTTAAGCTGCTGCATCACATTGGTACATGTTCAACTTCTTGTCCACTAAGATTCCAAGATCTTTTTCTCATGGGACTCTATTGTTGAGCCAGGCAATGCCAGGCATCTCTGTATTTCATTTTTTCTGCCTAAGTGAGTATCTTATATTTCTCCCTGTTGAAATTCATTTTGTTAGTTTTGGCCCAACTCGCTAATCTCTTGAGGTCATTTTGGATTCTGATCCTGTCTTCTGGAGTATTCGCTATCCCAGTTTGGTGTCATCTGCAGAATTGATAAGCATGTCATTTAAATCTTCATCCAAGTCATTACTAAAGATTTGGACAGCCAGAAGTTTGACACTGGAAGGTGTTGCCTCATAGTGCAGGGAAGTCTCTTTCTTGGGAGGTTTTTACAGAGACGAGATTGCTGGCCTTCTGGAGTGTTTTGATCGTGTATTCCTGTGTGGCAGAATGGGGTTGGAATGGATGACCCTTGGGGCTCACCCAGTTGTATGATTCTCTGCCCTGAAGTGGAGCATCAATTTCTTTGAAAACTGCAATGACAGCCACGCTGGGTGGAGAGAAGGGAGAAAACAGTAGAAGTCCCATAGAGGAGGCAGTGTTATATTACTACATATTAATTGTGAATGTTTTTAGATTTGTGCTACCTTCCTGCCCTTTCACATAAGAGTTCTTAAGGACGATGTATCTCTCTCTTCTTAGCTCAAGTGGTGCCATCACAGAATTATCAGGAGCTGAGTTTCCAATGAATTTTTTTGCTGCGATCATTGATTCTTTGGCTTACTTGTTGCCAGACATCATGATATTTGGGAGGAGAGGAAAGCAGGAACTGGCAGTGCCATTCCATTGATCTCCAAAGTTTTTGGTCCCAATGGGAAGCAGCAAGCTGAGGCATTGCGTGCCAGCACAGATTGCAGTAAGAGAAAAGGACTGTGGCTTCCTTGACTATTTACAGTGTTAATTGAGCCCCCGGTGATGCAATCGGTTAAACCCTGGTGCTGTCAGGACTGCTGACAAAGGTTGGCAGTTCAAATCCGGGGAGTGGGGTGAGCTCCCATCTGTCAGCTCCAGCTCCTCATGCGGGGACATGAGAGAAGCCTCCCACAGAATGGTAAAATATCAAATATCCAGGCAATCCCTGGGCAGGATCCTTTAGATGTACAATTCTCTCACTCCAGAAGCGACTTGCAGTTTCTCAAGTTGCTCCTGATAGAAAAAAAAAGAGTTAACATTCTGCTGTTCTCCTGATGTATGCCATTAGGACTGTGTGTACATTTTGGCCTTGTTTCTATGCCATCTTCCCAAAAATGCTGCAAAAACAGTTAAACAGCAAGATGTCAACTGTCCCAAGCTCTGTGGTAGCTGAGTTAGGATTTTGCATGGTGTCTCTTACACAAATCCCATTGGCTCACCAGGTACAAAAAATGATACATGATGGAGGACAAAATGCCCAGAGCAGGGTAAGCAGTTGAGGGAAAGTTGTCGTTATCCCTTTCCCTAGCTGTTGACATGCTTTCATGGGAAACAGAAGAAAGAGTAAAACAAAAACAAAAAAACCAAAAAAAAACCACTAGGCCATAGTCTGATTTAAAAGTCTTCTGCAAGTAGTCATTCCAGATCCATGGTATGCATAGTGATCTATTTTCCCTAGAATAAAAAGATCGGCTGGGTCCACCCCCTTTTGAGAGTGTCCACCCATTGCTGGCTTTGGTCCCAACCCCCTCCCTCCAGTTAGATGGATCTATTTCATCATGTATATAAATAAAAATGTAATGTTTGGGTTGTTGTAGGTTTTTTTGGGCTATATGGCCATGTTCTAGAGGCATTCTCTCCCGACATTTCGCCTGCATCTATGGCAAACATCCTCAGAAGTAGTGAGGTCTGTTAGAACTAGGAAAATGGGTTTATATATCTGTGGAAAGACCAGGGTGTAATGTTTGTTTGTGGGATTAATATAACTTAAAAATCACTGGCCAAATTGACACCAAATTAGGACGCAATACACTTATCAGGCCAACAAGTGACCATCACTCATAAAAACACTGAAAAACACACCGGAAGATACTTAAAAGGCCAAAAAAAAAATACATTACAATGCATGCACAAAACAACATATATACACATATACACAAATATATATACACACAAAACACATATACACAGACTGGACCACAGCAATGCGTGGCAGGGGACAGCTAGTATACAATAAGGAAGAAAGTGGTGGGAAGGTGTATGCAGGTGTGATGATTCCATCTGTCACTTTTCTGGGCATCAATTTATTCATCTTTCCTTTGTATTGTCCATCACACTAGAAGCTGTGTAACAGTTTCAGAGCTATTCTTTTCAAACCCTGTTCTTGTATTGGCCTTGTCAAGGAGACTGCTTTCTAAAGTTGGAGTTGCCCTCAAGTTTCGAGGCAAAGTTTTTATTTGGGAAAAAGCAGGCTTTTGAAAATGTTCTCAACCGGATAGTTGCATAGATGCTAACTAGTATAGCAGGGTTGCTTTGGGTCTTGGTTCCTGACATAAACACGGAAATAAACATAGTAATAGGATCTGAGTATAGTAGAAGAACCCTTCTTTTCCAGGGATCTTGTCTTGACTGGTTTTTTAAAAATTCATTTATTTATTTAGAAAATTTGTATCCCGTCCTATCCTTGACCTCTGAAGAGGGACTCAGGGCGGCTTTCAACAATATAAAAACACCAATAAAATACACAATTACATAAAATGGTAATAAATATGCATTTAAAAACATTTCGCCAAGTTTAAAACATGCTCCAAATCAGTCCAAAAAATGCAGTCTATACAATCTCATCTAAGGCAAAGAAATCGTCTATTCTACAAATGCCAAATCTTAAATGTCTTGTGAAAATTCTTTAAGTCTATTTTCATTTCAAATGTTCCCTAACTCACAGATATATTACAATATTCAGTCCCCCCCCCTTTTTAGTCAATAATATCACTGCATATCTAATATCTCATGTATTGAATATGATTCTTAACATTGTTTCCAAATGAATGTTTTATAGGATGGTGGGCTAAATCCAGAAATTTAAAAGGTAAAACACATAATAAATGGTTTCTAATTTTCTTGAAATACATATTTTTTAAGTTCATGTTCTAACCTAATTTTATATATTAGCTTATCTAATACTATTGTAATTCTCACACTGTTCACCACATTATATCTTCTAAGTTTTTCCATGATTTCAATAGGCATATATGTTTCCCCATAAATTTTTCTCTCAGTCCCCACATTTCTTTCATTGCAGTAACTTTCACCCTCATTTCATCATTTAAGAAATACAATTTTGGCATCCAAAGAAAAGGGGAGGCCAAAATGAACAAGATGATGTGAATGCATCAAATGTAAGAGTCCTAGGTGTGAATGTCAGTGCCTCATTTTCTCCGCTGCTAGAAATTCGGATATTGGAGGGAAGTGGTCATTTGAGGAGCAGCATTCTTCTTTCAGTGGGCAGTGCCCCTAATTTTGCCTCCCCATGTTCATCTACAGAAGTCTTGAGACATGGAAATCTGTTCCCCCAAGTGTCACTAAAGCAGCAATCCTCAGGTGCAGCTCTCACTGAAATGTGTGAGAGGAGGATGCAGCAGTGAAATAGTGATTCTGCCTGTTCAATGTGTGGGTGCCTCTCACCATTGGATGGATATTGTTCCTCAATTGAAGGATATGTTCATTCTTGGCTTCCGAATCTGAAGGCTGTGAGCCACGTATGAAAGGCAAGCTCCAGTTTGGCTTTTGCTGGCCCTTTGCCAGTCTGTTTCTTGTATTGCATGGGGGCGGACTGTTGCGTGCCTGCCCCTTTCAAAATCACACGTATGTTTCTCCCTCCAAGCCTTTAAAGGTCGGGAGCAAATGAGTCACTGCAAGGTTTCTTCTTTCCCTGAGAACTTCAGTGCCAAAGTGGCTTGCTGGGTCCCCCATTTATGTGTTAGCAGGGCACGTTTTTGTCAGCTTCACCATTACACTCAAGTGCCAGGCATTCTGCGCCTGTTGTATGTGTGATGTGTATTTTTCTGTTTGCACTGTGCCATATACACAGAACCATCTTCCTTCCTGTTCGCTTAGTCTTTTATGCCTTTCTCTACCTCCTTCGGTTATGGGATTTCTTTGAAGGAGCTGAGCCGATAATAGTAACTTTTCAGGGTGCTAAAAATAGCTTGGAGTTGATGCTGAGATTTAGGAAATGCCCTGGCAGACAGGGGTAGTGCACTCACTTCTGCCTTCACGACTGCTTTTGGAATTTCTGTGGGATGTAGCAACAGCTAGACTTGAAATTCCACTCTTGAGAGAGATTTTGAAGAGGGAAGTTCATTTCTGGAGGAAATGAGAGGGCACTGGGTCAGGGAGTAGCGGGCAGGATCCCTTGAGTGCCCCGTTGGCTTTCTTGCTTAAACGCTTGTGCCAAAACTCCAGAACAAGCTCGACAAGGAGGAGTCACAGCATCCAGAACTTGGCAGCTGTGACGGGTATATGTTGCTGAGTGGAAAAGGTGTGATTCAACACTGTGCCTTAGTAATTCCTTCACACCTCAGCTGAGTGATTCAAGCCTGTAATCGTTGTCTATTGCATCGACTTTCCAAAACACTGCGAAGGAATAAAGGATGTCGCTGGGACTCTAGCCAATCTCATGAAAGCTCCCTGGTCTACTCAAGGAAATAGCATTACTCCATCATGAGGTATATTAACTCACTCAAGGACTACTCTTGCTCTAGATTTTCTTAGGAGTCCATATTCAAGAGGCATCCCTCAGTCAATGACATAGGTGTCTTACTGAGCTTTGTTAGATGAGATATTGTATCTCACAGGTAGGGCAGAGATCCTGAGATCATGTGGCTTGGAAATAAATCTGCTTCATTTTAAGCCTGAGCAGACCAGGGTCTCAAAACAAATACAAAAGCTTTAAAAGAACAACAACAATAATAATAATATAATAAAACTTTATTTGTACCCCGCTACCATCTCCCCAAGGGACTCGGTGCGGCTTACATGAGGAAAGATGAAGGAACGCAGTCAGTCCTAAATCAATGGTAAAGTGCATTTTAAGGGCATATTGCTGAGAGTTTTCCTTATTCTGGGAAGGCACAAACAAACAACATTTCCTTTTTGATAGACCCCTACCAAGGCGAAAGCAGTGCCCCTGAAGCCTAATTTGCTGTTTGTGTTCCACCTTCATTATGTCTGCTTGTCAAATGTCTTTCTACTTGCTACTTGTGTATAATTAGTGTTTCTTAATGGCTTACAACTTGGTGGCTTGCTGGCATCTATCAGACACAGATGGTAATAATAATATTGTAGAAAAATGAGATGACCTTGCATCTAGTTTGAAATATTTCCTTAATGTCTATGCTTAAAGTGGTTTTGGGGAAATGGCTTTACTTGACATTTAAACACATCTTAATGAGCTTTGAAAGCTTCCATTATTGTATTCTGTCCTTCTTTAGGTGTCATCCTGATTTGTGTTTTGTTGCATTTTACTGCCTAGTCATCATAGGTACTTCCAAATATATCTTGAAGTTTGTATTTCGACAAAAGTGACTGGATCTGATAAATTCACGTAATCTTGTCTGAAAAAATATTTCTCTCCATACTGCAATTTTTTTTTTGCAGTCCTTCAGCGAAAATCGTACCTGATCTGAGACTTCTGGATCTCACATCAGCCTCTCAATACAAAATCAGGCCCTAGAGCAGAGCTGTCAAATTTGTTGGCCCTCTGGGTGTTTTGGCCTTCAACTCCCAGAATTCCTGGCCATTGGGTAAGCTGGCTAGGGCTTTTGGGAGCTGGAGGCCCAAACATTTGGAGGCCACAAGTTTGATACTTCTGCCCTAGAGTGTTTAGCTACATCTGGGATTGGGGTTTGCATCCAGTTATTTTAAAAGGAAGTTGCTAGTTGATCGAGAGGTTCATTGTATTTCTGTTTCTTTTCCAGTAAGACTTGAGAAAGAGCAGGTTTGAAGTAGAGATGTTGCTGCTTTGGGGGGTAAAAATGTTTTATCTCCTAAATTTCTGATTTAGATTGAGTCACGGTTCATCTGGAAGAAAGACATAGCCAGATTCATTTTTGGTTTTCCTTTTAACTTCTCGTAACTATCTGACAGGAGACTGCTATGAATACCAGCTGCTGAAAGCTACTCTTCAGAGGATAGAACTAGCAAAGCCACCTTAAGTTTATTTGCTTTAAAGAACCCTAGAATTTATTTATTTATTATTTATTATTGTTTACTCCACTCTTCTTAACCCTGTAGGGGGGACTTAAGACAACTTACATATATAGGTAACAATTAGATGCCAAAAGTACACATAATAAAAACATAAGCATTAAAACACTCATTAAAACATAATAAAACCTTAAAACTAATGATTTAAAATCATGCAATCCAATATCGTAGTCCATGACTATTCCCATTTGTCGTTGCACTATTTCATCTTTTCTTACTGCACTGATAGATTACTTATTGAATCTTTGGTCGAATACTCATTTTTTAGCCTTTTTCTAAAGGTCAGGAGGGAGGGCGTTCCCAAGCTGAGGGACCACCACTGAGAAGGTGTTGTCTCTCGTCCCTGTCCACCGCACCTGCGAAGGAAGCAGGATTGAGAGCAGAGCCTCCCCAAAAGATCTTAATTTTAATGTTGATGTATGATATTTTAGATTTTAATGCTAGCATTGAATTTTTGCTGTCAGCCGGCCTGAGTCCCTCTATGAAGGTAGAGAAGATCGGGATATAAAAGTTTTAAATAAATAAATAAATAAATCTTTGCTGGCTCATGGAGGGAGATACATTGAAATAGGTAAATTGGTCCAGAACCATTTACAACTTTATAGGCTAAAGCCAGTACTTTGACGGTATTTCCTTCAGTTGACAGGTGACATCTGTTTGGTATGTAGGGTGTTTATTTGGGGTCCATAGCAGAGATAAGGAGCATCCACCTCCTGTCTTTGGACTGTCTCCCTTCCTCTTTGCCTTAACTCTAAGCGGTGAAGACCTTCTGTGTTTTCTTCCTTTCTTGCTACTTGCCCCCCTCTTATTCAACAGGGTCACATCCTGGAGTGCTGTAAACAACTCTGGGGCTTGCAGTGTCTGAGTCACACATGCTCTGCAAGTCAACAAGCCTCCCTCCCCACTCCCACGTGGGATGAACGTGCTGCTCCTATGTCTTCTACCAGGGCCACCGGAAGAGGAATCGGGATTTAGCTGCGTTCTCTCAAGTTGGCAGCTGTGGCTTTGTGCCTTTGGGGATGGAGAAACCATCCGGCAGCCTGTGTAGTCAGAACAGGTGTATGAATGAGCCCAGGGTGGGAGACAGGCCTCAGCGGCCCTGTGAGAAAGCTAGATTTATGCCTCCACAGTTGTCTTCAGGGAAATCTCCCCTTAAAAGGTTGATTCAGGAGCATCAGCAGTGGATGCAGAACTCCTTGGCTTCTTCAGCTGCAAAATCTTAGGAAGCTGAGCTAGGGGAGGTGCTTTAAGAAGAGGTGGATCAGACACATCTCATTCATCATTTTCCAGAGAAGGAAACACTTGAAACCAGGATACCTTTTAATATCAGTTGTTTGTGGAAACACAGAACACTTTGGCTATTAATGGTTTCACTTCTAGTACTATCATATCTTGTGGTAATTAGTTACTCAAAACATGTCTTTTTATGTGGGAGCTATCATAGTCTTTTTGTTATTTAGACTTGTATATGTTAACTTCATTTGCTGCTGTTTTGTTCTAGGAGTGGGGAGGAGTGTCTCTTTTCCTGTCTACTTTGTCCATAGGACTTTCGAGTTTACTGATCAGTTTTCTAATTTTGTTATGTATCTTCCTTAGCAACTAAAGACCCAAATAACTTGTCAATGGTATACTGACAGAACTAAACTAATCAAATTAACCACTCTGTTTTAAAACCCAGCTGAACACACGGTGCACATTTTATGGTCCCTACAGTGGTTCTCAACCTGGGCCCCCCAGATGTTTTTGGCCTTCAACTCCCAGAAATCCTAACAGCTGGTAAACTGGCTGGGATTTCTGGGAGTTGTAGGCCAAAAACATCTGGGGACCCCAGGTTGAGAACCACTGCGTACACATGGTAAATGTTAGGTAGCAGTCTTGGAGCAGTGGTAGAGACAGGTTTACACTTAGGTAAAGATAAAGGTTTTCCCCTGACATTAAGTACAATCGTGACTGACTCTGGGGGTCTGTTGCCCGTAGACGCCTCCAAGGTCATGTGGCCGACATGATTGCATGGAGCGCTGTTACCTTCCTGCTATTGTTCTACTCACATTTGCATGTTTTCGAATTGCTAGGTTGGCAGAAGCTGGGGCTAACAGCGAGAGCTCACCCCGCTCCCCGGATTCAAACTGATGATCTTTTGGTCAGCAAGTTCAGCAGCTCAGCAGTTTAACCCACTGTACCACTGGGAGGACTTAAATGCACATTTTTAAAATTCTGTTGATAGGCTTTTAATTGACATTTTTTCCTATTTTAAATGTATTTGTGTTTGCCATTTATTCCTGTTACCATGTTTACTGTGTTCTGAGAGAAAGGCAAGATAGGACATAAACCGTTGTCTTCTGAATGGCTGTTATCTGATGGCGAGACAGATGGTATCCGAATGAGCCTCTGAGATTAGAAGCCAGGAGAAGAAGGCCCTTTGCAAGTATGACAGGCTCCTCTTTTTCTCTCTCCACAGCAAATGAGAGCCCTTTCCCCCCAGTTCCACTGTTGGGGGCTTTGTGGGAAGCCAGGCTTATGCAAGGGGAGGAGGAGGCCAGGGGAGCGGCTGACTCCTCTTGTCCAGCGTAGTACTGCAGAATGCTGCCCTTTGGCCCATATCTCTCCTGGCCGACCCAAGCAGAGGGAATGTTGCTGGTTCAGGCATTCTGCCGGGTCCATTTGCACTCTTATGTAAATGACTCTGAAGCTCTGTCATAACACCACCCTGGTTGTCTGTTGTGGGCCTTGGCCGCTGTGGCAACAACAAGTGCTGCCGCATCATTGTGCAAGTCTCTTCCTGGCCTGATTGGAGGTTGGCTTTCCCGTGTTGTTAACCTCCAGCATCTGCAGAAAGGGGGGGGGGGGGGGACAATACCTATATCTGGTTGTTGAGTTCTATTTCATTTACCTTTTTAAACTTTTGTGTGCTGTGATTCTTTAGCAGCTTTTACTCTTGAATCTCAAACTGAAAAAAGGTGGAATATTACAGTAATCATTAATATTGTGCTCAGGGGTTACAGTTTTGTTAGGCTCTTCTTGTCTTACTTTAGCTGTTATGCATGTACTTGAGGTGAACAGCCTTTTGGTTTTGTCAGTCTCTCTGGCAATAAAGATCTGCTCACTCTGAGGGACTGGGGTACTGGCTGCTGATCATGGCCTTCTGGTGACCACCATACTTCCCTCTGTCTTCAGACACTAGCTTGGCTTGGCAGAGCTGCATCTGTTTCCATAGTGGCATTGGGGTTGGTCTTGCAGCAGAGAGACCGCCTTAGACAAAACCAAAGGAGTCATCTTGTCCAATTTATTTATCGTGTCAGGAGCAGACCAAACAGTTGTGTTGCATTCTTTAACAAACAAAGAAACAGACAAAACACAAAGTTTGCAAGCTTGGTAGTTGATTAAATGTCCTTTGACCAGTAGCTGGCCACTTGGAGTGCCTCTGGTGTTACTATAAGAAGGTCCTCCATTGTGCGTGTGGCAGGGCTCAGATTGCATTGCAGCAGGTGGTCTGTAGTTTGCTCTTCTCCACACTCACATGTCGTGGATTCCACTTTGTATCCCCATTTCTTGAGGTTGGCTCTACATCTCGTGGTGCCAGAGCGCAGTCTGTTCAGCGCCTTCCAAGTCACCCAGTTTTCTGTGTGCCCAGGGGGGAGTCTCTCATTTGGTATCAGCCATTGATTGAGGTTCTGGGTTTGAGCCTGCCACTTTTGGACTCTCGCTTGCTGAGGTGTTCCAGCGAGTGTCTCTGTAGATCTTAGAAAACGATTTCTTGATTTGAGTCATTGGCGTGCTGGCTGGGGATGAGCTGGAGATGTCACTGCCTTGGTCCTTTCACTATTGGCTGCTACTTCCTGGCGGATGTCAGGTGGTGCAATACCGGCTAAACAGTGTAATTTCTCAAGTGGTGTAGGGCGCAGACACCCCGTGATAATGCGGCATGTCTCATTAAGAGCCACATCTACTGTTTTAGCATGGTGAGATGTGTTCCACACTGGGCATGCATACTCAGCAGCAGAGTAGCATAGCGCAAGGGCAGATGTCTTCACTGTGTCTGGTTGTGATCCCCAGGTTGTGCCAGTCAGCTTTCGTATGATATTGTTTCTAGCACCCACTTTTTGCTTGATGTTCAGGCAGTGCTTCTTGTAGGTCAGAGCACGGTCCAGAGTGACTCCCAGGTATTTGGGTGCGCTGCAATGCTCCAGTGGGATTCCTTCCCAGGTAATCCTCAGAGCTCAGGATGCTTGTCTGTTCTTAAGGTGAAAAGCACATGTCTGTGTTTTAGATGGATTAGGGATCGGCTGGTTTCCCCTGTAATAGTCCTGTCCAGTGACAGCCACATAGCCAAGGGCAGTCATTGGCCCCAAGTTACCTTCTTTGTGTTTGCATTCGGAAGTTCTTCTGACCAGAGAGGGATGTGTCACAGGTTTTTCGTTTGAGGCTTTTAACTCTCATGTTGGAACAATCCCACAATAGGCTGAGATATACCTTTTATCCTAAAGCTGTGACTATATTGTGGTCTATGTTTTCACACTGATGTGGCATTAGGGGTTGTGGAATAGGAATTAGATTGTGAAAGGATGGATACTTTGTTTGCAATTCTATATAATGCGATTGGGGAGGGCATTAATTCCGTTGGATGACGTACAGTGACAATAAAGTTATTATATTCTACAAGAGGAGAGGACAGGCATTTCCTTGACTCCTTCATCCCCCACTTCCAGGCTTTTTACAGAGGTCAGAATGTGGGGTAGCCGGCAAGTCTAAGTGGCTGTAACCCATGCACTTCAGTCTCTTTAGCCTTCAAGCTTTGCAGGGACCTAAAGTGGATCCTGCTCCTCATTCCACCAGAAAGCAAAGCATTTGAGGTCCACAATGTGAGCCTTAAAATAATTCTGCCATGCACCCCATTATGACAGGAAGACCAACTTGTGTAGATAGGCTTCCCAGTCACAAACACCACTATAGCTGGAAATGTCTTTGGGCTTGTCTTTGAGTCTCTCCACCCACCTCCCACCCCCAGTTAATCCCATCAGGTGCCTGGGATTAATCTTTCTCTAGCTATGTGTTTTTGCTGCGAAGGCGCTTTGATCTGAGCATGTGCGGATCCTTGGAAAGGCCCCTTATCACTTATCACTTCTGATAACAGGGCAAGGCGCAGGGGCAGATAAGGCCAAAAGGGAAATTGAAAACAAAGATGTAAACATTACGGTGAGTGGAGCATTTGGGGGAAATGCTGTCTGTCCAGCCTGGCCTTGCGACCCAGAAATCTCATCTTCTGCATCCAACTTGGTTGTACTGGTTTTGAATATTTGCATTAGTAGGGTGGGGGGAGGTCTGATTGTCCAATCTCCCTCACCCCATTTCTGCCTTATGTTGGGAGCAGCCACTCATTAACTATGCCCTGCCAACCTTGCTGAGCCCCCTGGGTACACAGAGCCATTAGATTTGCAAGAACCCCTGATATTAGGGAGCTGAGTCTTCTGTGACTCCTGTATTGCCCTAAGGCAGTTTCTTTCCCATAGCCTTTCTAGCCATCCCATAGCTACTGGGCTGGGGGAGGGGGGGCACTCAGGCTCTGTGAGGAACTGAGGTAGTGGCTGACTTGTTTTTCTTTGGGGGTTTGTTGTCTTTGGAGATTAAGCTTGCACTGTGGTATTGAAAAGTCCAGACACAGAAGCAGCATGAGGAGCACATTCCAAGGCAGACAGTGTGGCTCCAAGGGTACCACCAGCTTCTTGGAATCTCTTCCATTCTAATTCCCACTTTTCTCTGCTCTCTACAGGTCACCAGCTGGCCCACAGTTGTTCAGCTGTCAGAATCTAAATCAGTTTAACACGGCTGCATCAACATGAATGAAGTGTCAGTCATCAAGGAGGGCTGGCTGCACAAGAGAGGTAAGTAATGGTTTTCCCACCCCAGTATCGAAGAGGCCAAGTGGAGCCTTATTGAATTCTTTCTTTCTTGAGAATGACTATTATTACATGCTTAGTGTGAAGCAGAACCTGACTTGAAACTGATCTTTTAACCTACTTCCTTTCACTATTCATTTTTATGAGACTAAAATGAAGGCCAAATTTTACTTACTTACTTACTTAGGTGATCCCTCGTAGCCCCCGAGGATGATGGTCCTCCAAGTGTAGTGTCTTGGCAGTGAATACGTAGGTGACTGTAGAGACCTATTCTTGACCCGCATGTTCTTCCACAGTGAGGACGTCAGTTTCCAGGTAGAATGTGGTCCCGATCAGGGTAGCCTTGATGTGCCTTCTTCTTTGCACATTTCTTCCTTTCTCTCTCCATTTGTGAATCTTCAAATTCCGCAGGACTGATGGTCACAGCTGACCTCCAGCTAGAGCGCTCAAGGGCTAGGGCTTTCCAGTTCTCGGAGTCTATGCCACAGTTTTTAAGGTTGGCTTTAAGCCCATCTTTATTTTCCTGTCAACCATTCCATTTTCTGTTCTTGAGTTTAGAGTATAGTAACTGCTTTGGGAGATGGTGATTGGGCATTCGGACAACATGGCCAGTCCAGTGGAGGTGATAGCATGGGAGCATTGCTTCAGTGCTGGTGGTCTTTGCTTCTTCCAGCACGCTGACATTTCCCCGCCTGTCTTCCCAAGAGATTTGCAGGATTTTCGGAAGCAACACTGGTGGAATCGTTCCAGGAGTTGAGTGTGATGTCTGTAGACAGTCCATATTTTGCAGGCGTATAACATAGTTGAGAGGACAATGGCTTTATAAACAAGCACCCTGGTATCCCTACGGATGTCCTGATTCTTAAACACTCTCAGCTTCATTTGGAAAAATGCTGCACTTGCAGAGCTCAGGTGATGTTGTATTTCAATGTCAATGTTGACTTTTGTGGAGAGGTGGTTGCCAAGATAGCAGAAATGGTCAGCATTTTTCTAATGTTACACCATTAAACTGTATTTCTGGCATTGCAGAGGGATTGGCTGGTGACTGCTGGAAGAGCACTTTGGTTTTCTTGATGTTCAGTGAGAGGCTGAGCTTGTGCAAAGGTGAATGGCCAGACAATGAAGATGAGGGCAGAACTGTTTACTCAGGGCTGACTGATGTGATCAGGGACTGAGCCTTGTCAAGGAGATAGGTAGCTACCTACCTGGGGGCTCTTGCCACTTGATCCCAAGGCTAGATGGTCAGTAATGCTCCAACTAACTCCAGCTGCAGTTCGGGGCAGCAAGGAAATACATGACCTTTTATTAGACTGGTTCAAAACAGGCATGGAGGTTCCCTGTGAAATTCAGGAGAAGAAGGAGCTTGATTGGAAGCTTCTTTATCCAAACAACAAATCCTGTGGTTTGAAAAATGAACACTTTTTAAAATGACATAACCTTTTACCATAAATGGAGAGGCTTCTTCGTGTACCCCTACCTAGTGTTGTTCCATGTTTTGGCTGAGAGCCTAAACCACTTCTCTTGCACTTAGTAGCACAGGAGGAGTCATGTGGGAGGGCATTTAGGCAGCTGCAGAAACCAAGGATGACAGATGGCACCTGTTAGCAACAGGTAGGTCTGTCAGAAGAGCTGTTTGTCTTTGTTCAAGTCCTTTAGTTCTGAGATATCCTCTTGTTTTTTTTTTTCGGATTCCCTCTTTCTGCCTGCCCCCCCCCCCCAATGGCCCCATGGCAGTCTCAGCTGTCCCTTGCAGTGATTCCCCTTGTGCCCCCTTCCCTATTTTGTGCTGTGGCTCCCAACAAATTCCTTTTCCTGATGACAAATATAGCGGGCAGCTGGTGGTGGCCAGCCTGGCCTGGAGGCTATTTTGGTACCTGGAGCCGGGTGCAGTTTCTGGGAGGGCTGGGCAAGCCCTGCTGAGAGAGATCCCCTCAGTTGTGCAATGTTCAATGGAGGTGTGAGGAAAATCCAGGATTTTGAGTGTGAACCAGCCATTTGCACAAGAGACACTGTTTGCTTGAGAGCCACTTAAAAAGGTTTTGTTATAAACAATTCTATAAATGGGGCTCAAAAACACATAAAAGCCAAATGCTTCAGGGCATATCACGAGTCAGCTGGAATAAGCTTGGTGTTCATTTGCTGTTAGAGAGCTTGGCTAGGGCAAAGATCTATAGGGAAAGCACCATATGGAATTGTGCCAGGCTTTACTGTAAGAGGATTGTGACTCTGGAAGAAGAAATCTAACCCATCAATCCCTGAACACTTGACCCAGGCTCTCCTGGCAACTCACTTGAAATTGCTGTGGTGTTTCTGGCCACCGAAAACTCTGGGGGTTATATCTCTGTGACAGAGTTGTTGACACTTAACAGATCTTTAAAGACAAGTGGAGAGCTAAACTGTTCCTCCCGGGTCCTCCCAACTGTCAGTCCCTGCAGCTGAGCAGGTTTCTTAACTTATTCTCTGTTGTGTGTTGCCAGGATAGACTCAACCAAGCAACTTGTGCAGCAGAGAAAAGGCCCGATCCTGACTAGCACAGTAGTGTGTTATTCATGAATGATAATACACTCCCCTCAAAAAGCCATTTGAACCTTTATCAGCCCTGGAGAGTGTAGAAATGTGATCTCATAGAATCATAGAGTTGGAAGAGACCTTATGGACCATCCAGTCCAACCCCTTTCTGCCAAGAAGCAGGAAAATCGCATTCAAAGCACTCCCGACAGATGGCCATCTAGCCTCTGCTTAAAAGCCTCCAAAAAAGGAGCCTCCACCACACTTCAGAGCAGAGAGTTCCACTGCTGAACAGTTAGGAAGGTTTTCCTTATGTATTGCCAAAGACTTTCATGACCGGAATCACTGGGTTGTTGTTGGTTTTTTCGGGCTATATGGCCATGTTCTAGAGGCATTCTCTCTTGATGTTTCGCCTGCATATATGGCAAGCATCCTCAGAGGTTTTCCTCATGTTCAGGTGGAATTTCCTTTCCTGTAGTTCGAGTCCATTGTTCAGCGTCCAATCTGCAGGTCAACAGAAAACAAGCCTGCTCCCTCCTCTCTATGACTTTCCCCCACATCTTTCTGCATGGCTATCATGTCTGCTCTCAGCCTTCTCTTCTTTAGGCTAAACATGCCCAGCTCTTTAAGCCGCTCTTCATAGGGCTTGTTTTACAGACACTTAATCATTTTAGTCGCCCACCTCTGGACACATTCCAGCTTGTCAACATCTCCCTTAAATTGCGATGCCCAGAATTGGACACAGTGTGATTCCTGGTGTGGTCTTACCAAGGCGGAATAGAGGGGTAGCATGATTTCCCTGGATCTCAAGATTGAACCACTGCAAACTCCTGCTCTTCCTCTATACCAGCCCATGCAGAACCACCCAGTAGGTACGCAGGAAGAAAAGAGACCTGATTCTGCATTACCTGAGAAGGAGATGGCAGAATTTGAATGACTATATTAGTCAGCAGAACAAGAGAGACTTGTCAACTGCAGCAGAAAAGAAATGCTGAACTGTTACTAGAAGATGAAATATAATCCAACCCTCAAGACACAGGGGCAAGTGTCACAGAATGTAGCAGCTACTCCAGAGAAAGTTGAGTGTTGCTCTGAATTCCCTGCTCTGAAAAGCACCATATTTCACCCATCTGCTTTTTCCAGGTGAATACATCAAAACCTGGAGACCCAGGTATTTCCTGCTGAAGAGTGATGGGTCTTTCATTGGGTATAAGGAGAAGCCTGAAACAACAGATCAGAGCCTTCCCCCCTTAAATGACTTCTCTGTGGCAGGTATGTCATGCACGTGGGCATGAGAGAGTCCTTGGGTGAATGTGAGCAGATAGTAGAATCAATTCCTTGGAGCTCCCAGTGAATAAACTCTCTTCCTCTCTAATCTTGTGCTTGGAATGAATTGTTTTCATGTTCTTAACTGGTAGGTATATGCCTGGGAATGGAAAGAAGTCCCAGTGTGAGAGAGACAAGATTACACAGGGCTTCGAGTTCCTTTCTCTTGCATATAAATGCTGAAATAATGAATTACCTTGAACTTGGATTGACCCATGGGCTGTCCTTGTCCCTGTTCCTTTTTCTTGCTAGTGCATTTTGTTCCTTTCTGTACAAGGGCTAGTCAAGTGGGTTATTTTCTGCCTAACTTGGGTGGTGGTTTTTTAACACAGAGGTATGTGTGAGGAATCCCATTATGTAGGAGTGAGGCAGCAAGGAGAGTCTCTAAGCTCAACTGTAAGAGGGAGCAGTGTTCCCTTGCTACTTCATGGTTCACTTTTAGCGGACTCATTGTTTCGCGGGTTTTTGAAAATATTAATTAAAATATTAAATATTTACGACCAGGGGAGGCCAGGGACCCCAGAAGTGTGGCGGCCTGAGGCACAGTGGGGAAGGCCCGCCTCCTTGGCCTCCACAGACCCCAGAAGTGTGGCGGCCTGAGGCACGGCAGGGAAGGCCTGCCTCCTTGGCCTGCTGCTGCCCTTGTGGCTCCAGAGGTTCTGCGAAGGCCAGGGAGGCAGGCAGGTGCCCTTGGGATGGGCCAGGAGGTGGGCAAGGAAGTGCGGGTTAGAAAATAATATATAAAATAATGTATAAATATTAAAATTAATATGGCGCCCCTACTTTGCAGATTTTCACTTATCGCGGGTGGTCCTGGAATGGAAGCCCCGTGATAAGTGAGGGAACACTCTATATGTTAAACCTGAGTTATAATTCTGGGCTTGGCAAGAGAAAGAGGGTTTAGTGAGTGACAGGGGAATATGTCCTGTTGAGAAGAGCCCCAGCACAAACTCTGTTTCCTTGACCTGTTTCTCAGAATGCCAGTTAATGAAAGTAGAGCGGCCCCGTCCCAACACCTTCATCATTCGCTGTTTGCAGTGGACGACAGTTATTGAGAGGACCTTCCATGTGGACTCCCCAGATGAAAGGTGAGTGACATGAGCACAGTTGATTTGGTATGAGAACACAAACCCAGAGGTCTGGAAATGGAAGAAAAGGGCTTGCTTCATTTTGCTCTCTCAGCTCCTTAGGCTTCTTTGACTTCTCTGTCATGCAAGTAATTTACCTGCCCATGAAGATGACAGTGCTATGTGTGTCCCTACCATCTTGGAATTAGACATCTTTTGCAGAAAAATGGCATGCATAACCCTTTTGAAAAGAAAAATGATGTCATATAATTTTGGCAAATGTGAATCTCCATGAACAACTGGGGACCACCTTTTGAAAACCACTAGCCAAAGAAAGGCACGACCTTGTTAGAAGAAAACTATTTGAAAAAGTGATGTTCACAAGCATTCATGTAATGGTGCACAGGTAACTCAGTTGTTAAATTGATAAACCGTGTCTTTGAACTGCCAGGGGCAAAGTCATGCCACTGCACAAAAAACATATACTTGCAGACTTTTAAAATGTTTCTTTGAAGTTGAAGTTGAAATTGCAGTTGCCCAAAACAAATACTCTACCTTGAAACCTCTTAGTTTAAAATATGCACTCATAGGCAAAAAAACAAAATCTTCTTTATAAAGGAACATATCTTGTTTACTCACAAACATCGTGTATTAATTCAGCATACAGGCATATTTATAGATAGGATGTAGTTTCTCTGTGTTGAGAACACAGGGCATCATTCTTAATCAATAGTCAATAGTCCAAAGTCTTTTAAGTATACATACTATGAAAATCCGAACTGTATAACTGTACTCATTGCTTTTTAAAGCACACATATAGTAAACCGTTCCTGCATAAGTCCAAAAGACATCTGCTTCCATTGAAGTCCAAAAACATACTGCAACCACCTCCACTGAGGCCTAAAGCAAACTGCTAACATTGAAATCCAAAAACATACTAATAACAAAATAGAGTCTTGAGTCTGAACATAGTACAGTCACATGTCTGTGGTCCCTCCCACACCAAAGAGGTACAGTCAAACAAGCAAATCAATATATACATAGAATACAGGTTAGCAGATATGTACATTAACTAGCTATACTCACCACGCGTTGCTGTGGCCAACCTTCCCTCTCTCTTTCTTTCCCTCCTTTCATTTGCTCCCTCTTTCTTTCTTTCCTTCCCTTTTTTTTCCTTCTCTCCCTCCTTCCTTTTCTACCTCTTTCCTTCCTCCTCCTTTTTTCTTTCCCTCCCACTTTCTCTCCTTCCTCCCTCCCTCCCTTCCTTCTCTCTTTCCTTCACTTTCCCTCTCTCTTTCTCTCCCTCTTTCTTTCTTTCTTTATTTCTTTCTTGCTCTCCTTCCCTCCCTCTTTACTTCCTTCCCATTTTCTGTATTGTCATTTAGCTTTTTGGGGTTTTAAGTCCTTTCCGCTCTTTTTTTGGGGGGGGGGGGGAGGTTATGAGTGATGGTTACTCGATGGCATGATAGGTGTCTTGTGTCCAAATTTCTGTGTCAATTCGTTTAGTGGTTTTTGAGTTATGTTAACCCACAAACGAGCATTACATTTTTATTTATATAGATAAACAAATAGTGAAGGCTTAGAATGTTGCTTTTTCCAACAGTCTTTAGCTCTGGGACATGAAATGGCGGGACTGGTTGTGGGGGCTACCACCCACTGACAAACTTGTAGATTTTTCTCAGTCACCTTCTCTAACAGCCAACCCAGTAAACATTGTAGTCTGCTGTCGTAAGGAATATCAGATGTCATAATAGTTTTGCTTAAGGAAATGTTAATTCTTTCCTCCCCTAATGTTGCCTCGTGATCATAATGGGTCCTTGCTTTTCCCAGGGAGGAGTGGATCCAGGCCATTCAGATGGTTGCCAACAGTTTAAAGAACCAGGAACCTGAAGAAGACAGGATGGACTACAAATGTGGCTCTCCTAGTGACAGCACAGGGGCCGAGGAGATGGAGGTGGCGGTGACAAAGACCCGGGCCAAGGCGGTAAGGAGGACCAGATTGGAGGGTGGGAGGGGGGAACAGAGAATCCTCTTTAGTTTTGGCTTAATCGGGATCAGCCAGAAAGGAACCTGAAGCTCACACAGGACAGAAACCAGCCTTTGTTCATCTTGGTAGTGCTCCCTTAGCAATGGATGCGGACTCTCGTTTTGAATGTTCTGGGTCTGCTGATTAGAGTGAATTTGATATTATTTCTCTGCTGTCTTTTGATTAAAAGACCATGAATGACTTTGACTACCTGAAGCTCCTTGGGAAGGGCACCTTTGGAAAGGTCATCCTCGTGCGGGAGAAAGCCACTGGGCGCTACTATGCCATGAAGATCCTGCGCAAAGAAGTCATCATTGCCAAGGTATGGGTCTCTGAGTTGCATTGGTGAAGTGTCTGTCAAACAGTCTCAGAGCCCAAAGAGAAGCACAGTCTTGAGTTGGACAAGTTGGTAGCGTTTAGCATTGCCTGTAAGTATGTGGTAAGAGTCCTGTTGAGTTAAGGCTGTTGAGAGAAGTGGGAGACCAACATAGAGACCAGAATTACTCCAGTTTCCTTGAATTAGAAGCTGTTAATAAAGAAAGCCTCCAGAATTTGCTCTTCTTTTGGGTTCCTGTAAATATTTTTAAAAGATATTTTATTATGTTATAAACACAAATCAATAAGCCAAATTCCAAGTGTTACACATATAAATCCTGAGTAATTCAACAAATATTAAAGACATTATGCTAATTTACACTGGTGTATATTACATTATCTCCACCTTCCCTCCCTCTCTCTCTCTCCCTCCCTCCCTCTTCAACCACAGTATATTTCTACTAATCTTGCAGATCCAGCCACTGGTAGTCTTTGTATTTTTTCTTTGATGTGGTCGTTGGCTCCTCCATTTTTCACCCAGTTGAAGTAGACCTGTAAATAAAGCAGAATTCAAAGAGCTGTTCACACAGACAGGAGGTTATGCTGGAATATTCATGAATCTTTCATTCCTCTATAGCAGTGTGTCTCAGCCTAGGGGTTGTGTGGGGTTTTTAGAGGGGTCCCCAAAGACCATTAAAAAACCTGTATTTCTGATGGTCTTAGGAACCCCTTTGGCAGAGAAGGCTGAAGATCTCTCCACCTGTCCTTCTCTTCCTTTTTGGAAAGACAGCGAATCCTCCCATCAAAGGCCCTCCTCCACTGTGATTGGCTGGCCTCTCGGCCAATGGGAGAGCTGTTTCTGAGACTTTAAGTGGGGAGGGGAGAGCAGGTGTGCTCGGTGCATGGCAGGGTAGTGTGCATGTGCGGGCGAGGGAGAGAGTGGGAGGCTGAAGGGAGGCTTGTGCCAATTAGTCCCTTCAAGGCATGGGGGTTCTGTGTGGGAAGTTTGGTCCAGTTCTATTGTTGGTGGGGTTCAGAATGTTCTTTCATTGTAAGTGAACTATAAATACCAGCAACTACAACTCCCAAATGTCAAGGTATATTTTCCCAAACTCCACCAGTGTTCACATTTGGGTATATTGAGTATTTATGCCAAGTTTGGTCCAAATCTATCATTGTTTGAGTCCACAGTGCTCTCTGGATGTAGGTGAATTACAACTCCAAAACTCAAAGTCAATGCCCACCAAACCCTTCCAGTATTTCCTGTTGGTCATGGGGGTTCTGTGTGCCAAGATTGGTTTAATTCCATTGTTGGTGAAGTCAGAATGTTCTTTGATTGTAGGTGAACTATAAATCCCAGCAACTACAACTCCCAAATGACAAAATCTATCTCCCCCCCCCCCCAACCCCACCACTGTTCAGATTTGTGCGTATCAGGTATTTGTGCCAAATTTGGTCCAGTGAATGAAAATACATTCTGCGTATCAAATACTTACATTACGATTCATAACAGTAGAAAATTAGAGTTATGAAGTCGCCACGAAAATAATTTTATGGTTGGGTCACCCAACATGAGGAACTGTATGAAGGGGTCGCAGCATTAGAAAGGTCGAGAACCACTACTCTAAATAAAACAGAATTCAAAGAGCTGTGCATACAGACAGAAGGTTACGCTGAAATGTTCATAAATCTTTGGTTCCTTTGTTGACCATCCTCCTCTCCCACCACCCACCATTTAAAAAACACTCCAAAACCTATGTTTTTTGTAGGTCGATACATTTTCCTTATGTCAGGCCATTAATGGCTGATTGCTTAGGGAGAAAAGGGCCTTTCAGAAAGAGCTGTATTGTTTATCACTTTCTGTTTCATTTTTTTAATCTATTTGGTTAGTTTAATGTATTCCTGCAGCCTCAGATCACGTGATCAGTACAGGTTGCTGGTTTCTTTTTGTTGTTGTTGTGCCAATCATTGTCTGTGTTCTTTTGCTTTTTGTAGGACGAAGTGGCCCACACTGTTACAGAGAGCCGAGTCCTGCAGAACACAAGACATCCCTTTCTTACGGTAAATAGCACTAAAGAGCTTTCAGTTCATTTTCTTGCCGAGAGAGAGGAGGAGTCCTTTCCTTTCCAGAATGTCTGGCTCACAAGGGAGATACGTGTTGGGACTATGAGGTATCCTGTAAGGAGAGGGACACCGCTGCTCATTCACAGTGTTTATTCACATTTCTAGGCACTGAAATACGCGTTCCAGACCAAC
Source organism: Anolis sagrei (assembly GCF_037176765.1). Taxonomy (NCBI): domain Eukaryota; kingdom Metazoa; phylum Chordata; class Lepidosauria; order Squamata; family Anolidae; genus Anolis; species Anolis sagrei. The sequence goes on from NC_090034.1 coordinate 96,704,330, forward strand.
GACCGCCTCTGCTTTGTCATGGAATACGCCAATGGTGGAGAGGTGAGTGCTTGCTCCTGTGGCCCCACTGTAGGCCATGCAAGGGGATTGTCTAAAATCTCCCTGACTAAGCTCAGATGTTGGAACAGAAGAAGTATTTCTCTCCAAGCCGAAATCTTTGTTTCACGAGGGAAATAAAGCTTGGTTAAAAAATGTGTTGTCGAAGGCTTTCACTGGGTTGTTGTGAGTTTTCTGGGCTGTATGGTCATGTTCCAGAAGAATTGTCTCCTGACATTTCACCCACATCTAAGGCAGGTATCCTCAGAGGTTGTGAAGTCTTTTGGAGACTAGGCAAGTGGAGTTTATATATTCCTGACCAAACACTGCATAAAATGCCCTCAGAAGCACTTTATTTTCTGCTTTGTGCAATTAAATTCTACCTTATCCCCCATATCCCCTGTCCTGATACATTACATTGCTCTATCACCCAGTGTTTTTAAATTTTTAATCTTTGCAATTGGCCCTGCCCACTGTGATTATTTTCAGTGTTTTAATTCTCTGATTTTATATTGTTGTGCTGTTTATTTATATTGGTTTTTGTATATTATGTTATTTTATTTTCTTATTTTTTGTTGTGTTCTTGTGTTACATTGTTTTACTGTATTGTTGGGCATGGCCTCATGTAATCCACCCCGAATTCCCTTGGGGAGATAGTGGCAGAGTATAAATAAGGTATTATTATTATTATTATTATTATTATTATCTGTGGAATGTCCAAGGTGGGAGAAAGAACTCTTGTCTAATGTGTTATTGAAGGCTTTCATGGCCGGAATAACTGAGTTGCTGTGTGTTTTTCGGGCTGTATGGTCACGTTCCAGAAGTATTCTCTCCTGGCATTTTTCCTGCATCAACAGACCTCACAACCTCTGAGGATGCCTGCCATAGATGCAGGTGAAACGTCAGAAGAATGCTTCTGGAACATGGCCATACAGCCTGGAAAGCACACAACAACCAAGAACTCTTGTCTGTTTGAGGCAGGTGTGAATGTTGCAATTGGCCACCTTAATTATTATTGAATAGCCTTGCAGCTTCAGGGCTTGGCTGCTTCCTGCCTGGGGGAATCCTTGGTTGGGAGGAAGCAGCCAGACTTTGAAGCTGCAGGGCTAATCAAGGTGGCCAGTTGCAACATTCACAGTTGCCTCAGCCAGACAAGAGTTCTTTCTCCCACCCTGGACATTCTACAGATATATAAACCTAATTTTCCTAGTTTCCAACAGACCTCACAACCTCTGAGGATGCCTGCCATAGATGTGGGCAAAACATCAGGAGAGAATGCTTCTAGAACATGGCCATACAGCTCGGAAAACGCAGCAACCCAAAACTTGGGTGGGTTCTGGCTTTTGTCATTGATTAACTCTGCACTCTGAGCTAGCAAGAGACTTCCATGCTAAGGGATGTTGGGGCAAGTAGACTTTGGTCCCATACAGTAGGATGCTTGATCACATGGTTCCCACTGTTCACAGCGTCCCTTTGGGTCTCTCTGCCTTTCCCTTTCAGCTATTCTTCCACCTTTCAAGAGAGCGTGTCTTCACCGAGGACCGTGCACGTTTCTATGGGGCTGAGATTGTTTCTGCCTTGGAATACCTCCACTCTCGGGATGTTGTTTACCGTGACATCAAGGTGAGGATCAAGAGTGTCTTTATTCAGAGTTCTCTTTGAGGAGTGGCTTAAAGAGCTGGGCAAAAAGAGAAGGCTGAGAGGAGACAGAATGAGGGCCATGTATAAATATGTGATGGGAAGTCATAGGGAGGAGGGAGTAAGCTTGTTTTCTGCTGCCCTGGAGACTAGGACGCAAAACAAAGGCTTCAAACTACAAGAAAGGAAATTCCACCTGAACGTAAGGAAGAACTTCCTGACTGTGAGAGCTGTTCAGTGATGGAACTCTCTGCCCCAGAGTGTGGTGGAGGCTCCTCCTTTGGAGGCTTTTAAGCAGAGGCTGGATGGCCATCTGTTAGGGGATGCTTTGAATGCGATTTTCCTGCTTCTTGGAAGAATGGCGTTGGACTGGTTGGCCCACAAGGTCTCTTCCAACTCTATGATTCTGTGTTCTCTGGAGAAGAGAAAAAGTAAAGAGCCACTGACCTCTTGATAATAGTGCCATTTGTTTGATCAGAGGGCCATTGTAAGCCGCCTGACCCTAGAACAATATTTTAAGAACATTTTTGAGCACATTGCAGTAGTCTGAAAAGAGTCTGGCCAGAAAAAAATGAAATGCAAAGATACAGGATGGGGGACGATGTTTGGCTTGACAGCAGTACATGTGAAAAAGATCTTGGAGTCCTCGTGGACAAGAAGTTAAACATGAGCCAACAATGTCATGTGGCAGCTAAAAAGCCATTGGAATTTTGGCCTGCATAAATAGGAGTATAATGTCTAGATCCAGGGAAGAAATACTACCCCTCTATTCTGCTTTGGCCAGACCACACCTGGAATCACACTGTGTCCAAGTCTGGGCACCACAATTTAAGGGAGATGTTGACTCTAAGCTGGAAGGAGTCCATAGAATGGAGACCCAAATAATCAAGAGTCTAGAGAACAAGCCCTATGAGGAGCGGCTTAAAGAGCTGGGCATGTTTAGCCTGCTGAGAGAAGACATGATGAGGGTCATGTATAAAGATTTGAGGGGAAGTCAGAGGGAGGAGGGTTGTTTCCTGCTGCCCTGGAGACTAGGACACGGAACAATGGTTTCAAACTACAGGAAAGAAGATTCCACCTGAACATAAGGAAGAACTTCCTGACTATGAGAGCTGTTCAGTGATGGAACTCTCTGCCCCAGAGTGTGGTGGAGGCTCCTTCTTTGGAGGCTTTTAAGCAGAGGCTGGATGGCCATTGCTAAGGAGTGCTTGGAATACAATTATCTTGCTTTTTGGCAGGGGGTTGGACTGTATGGCCCATGAAGTCCGCCCCATAGTGTGGTAGAGGCGTCTTCTTTGGAGGCTTTGAAATAGAGGCTGGGTGGCCATCTGTAAGTGGTGCTTTGAATGCAGTTTTCTTGCTTCTTGGCAGGAGGTTGGACTAGATGGCCCATGTGGTCTCTGTCCCAGAGTGTGGTAGCGGCTTCTTCTTTGGAGGCTTTGAAATAGAGGCTGAATTGGCCATCTGTAAGGGGTGCTTTGAATGCAAATTTCTTGCTTCTTGGCAGGGGGTTGGACTGGATGGCCCACAAGGTCTCTTCCAACTCTATGATTCCATGACTCTATGAAAATGTGTGTCATGTAGCCTACATGGGCACCAGTCTATAGTTCACTATGAAATGCACCTGTAAAACATGCCAGCCTTACGGTTCGGTTCTTTCGTGGCCCTGTAAAGGTTTCTGCTGCAATGGGACACACCATATCCCTTTTTTAACCTTCCAGCTGGAGAACCTCATGCTGGATAAAGACGGACATATAAAAATCACAGACTTTGGGTTGTGCAAAGAGGGCATCACGGATGGCGCCACGATGAAGACTTTCTGTGGGACGCCGGAGTACCTGGCCCCTGAGGTAACAGAAATCCCCTTGTTTGTCGAGTAGCCTTGCCAAAAAGGGTTCCAATCCCAGATAGACAGGGATAGGGATGGTGGAAATGGGGGCGGGGGGGGCAGAATCCTTGGGAAAAATCATACCAGTGAGGGAAGCTGATTTTGCAATTGAAGTTGTGCCTCTTCCTTTCTTGACGGCCAAGTTCTCATGACATGCTCCATTTGGTGTCAAGAGTTAGATCTCTTGGGGCACAGGAGTATCAAGGGAGTGTGACAAGGGAGCTGCACAACCTTCACATTCCTAGCCAAAACCCAGAGACAATGGCTGCAATCTCCACTGTTCTTCCTTCCAACTGTAGGTGCTGGAAGACAACGATTACGGGAGAGCTGTGGACTGGTGGGGCCTTGGCGTCGTCATGTATGAGATGATGTGTGGACGCTTGCCCTTCTATAACCAAGACCACGAGCGCCTCTTTGAGCTCATTCTCATGGAGGAGATACGCTTCCCACGCACGCTCAGCCCTGAGGCCAAGGCTCTGCTGGCAGGACTGCTCAAGAAGGACCCCAAGCAAAGGTCAGCAAGGACCAAGCAAGCGAGGGAGGAAGGGGTGGCAACATCTAGAGGGGAGGCACACTTGGAGAGATTGGAGATTGTCTTTCCTTCCCCCGTCCCCAATATTTTTAATTAAAATCTTTGACAATAATGATACACACAAAAAGAAAAATAACAATACTTTGAAGTATATAAACATAAACACGACATACCATCTATATGCGAGTATAAGCTGACCTGAATATAAGCCAAGGCACCTAATTTTACCACAAAAAACTAGGAAAACATGTTGACTCGAGTATAAGCCGAGGGTGGGAAATGCAGCAGCTACTGGTAAATTTCAAAATAAAAATAGATACCAATAAAATTACATTAATTGAGGCATCAGTAGGTTAAATGCTTTTGAATATTGACATATGACTATCCAACTCTGATTAAACCATTATTCCAACCTCCTTCAATGTAAATGTGCTTATGAATCCTTCCAATAATAATAGAGTAAAATAATAAATGTAATAATAATAATACTAAATAGTAAAATAATAAATGTAATAATAAATAGTAAAATAATAAATGTAATAATAATAATAATAATAAATATAGTATGTAATAAATATAATATTATATATATATATATATATATATAAGTATATAATAAATATAGTAGCAATAAATATCGTAAACAAAGTATGGATCGTCGATGTCGCAATCCCAGGTGACAGCAGGATTGCAGAGAAACAACTGGAAAAGTTGACACGATATGAGGATTTAAAGATCGAGCTGCAAAGGCTCTGGCACAAACCAGTCAAGGTGGTCCCAGTGGTGATCGGCACACTGGGTGCAGTGCCTAAATACCTGGGCCTGCACTTAAACACAATCGGCGCTAACAAAATTACCATCTGCCAGTTGCAGAAGGCCACCTTACTGGGATCTGCACGTCTTATTCATCAATACATCACACAGTCCTAGACACTTGGGAAGTGTCGGATGTGTGATCCAATTCAACAGCTAGCAGAGTGTCTGCTGTGGACTCATCTCGTTGTTTTTCAAATAATAAATATAGTATATAGATAAACTTTGATAAAATCACGATCTGTCGACTGCAAAAGGCCACCTTACTTGGATCTGCGTGCATCATTCGAAAATACATCACACAGTCCTAGACGCTTGGGAAGTATTCGACTTGTGATTTTGTGATACGAAATCCAGCATAGAGATTTCATTTGCTGTGACATACTGTGTTTTTGTGTCAGTAAAATAAATATAGTAAAATAATAAATGTAATAATAGAGTAAAATAATAAATGTAATAATCATAACAAATAGAGAAAAATAATCTTTTTTTTCCAGGCTTGGGGGCGGCCCCAATGATGCCAAGGAAGTAATGGAGCACCGTTTCTTTGCTGCCATCAACTGGCAAGATGTTGTTCAAAAGAAGGTAAAAGGAGAACAGTGGTTTTGTTGTGTAGCTGTCCCTCAAGAGTAGCTTATTTTCCTTTTCCCTGGTTCTGGATGTTGCCTGCGCTAGAACTGTACAAGTTCCAGTTCTTTTTGTCTAACTGGTTACATCCCGTATAGACTACTGCAATGCACTCTTCGTGGGGCTGCCTCTGAAGACTTCGGAAGCTTCAAATGGTCCAACGGGTGGCAACCAGGTTACTAAAAGGAGCGGTGCTCAGGGAGCACACAACTCCTCTGTTGCGCCAACACCACTGGCTGCCAGTTTGCTACTGGGCACAATTCAAAGTGCTGGCTTTAGCCTTTAAAGCCCTAAACAGTTCCAGCCCAGCTTAGAATGTCAGAATGTATCTCTTCCTATGGACCAGCTAGGAGCTAGCTTAAGATCACCAGGGGAGGCCCTGCTCTCGGTCTCGCCTCCTACGCAGATGCAATTTTCGAGAACGAGAGACAGGGCCTTCTCAGCGGTGGCCCCTCAGCTATGGAACGCCCTCCCTAAGGATATCAGATTGGCCCCCTCCCTCCTAACATTTCGAGAAAAAGTTAGAACCTGGTTCTTAGAGCAAGTATTTGCAAATGCAGTGTAACAGACTAATCTAGATCTACAGAACAATTGGATGATGCGACAGGAAAATGAGTTTAGTAATGAGACTCTGAGGACTTGTGTTTTATGGTTTTTATTGTTTCTGTTGCTTTTATATGGTCTATATTATACGTTAATGTTTTTCACTATATTTTGTGTTGTTGATGGCATTGATTGCCGATTGTAAACTGCCTCGAGTCACCTTCGGGCTGAGAGAGGCGGTATATAAATATGGTAATAATAATAATAATAACTGCCTCACCCTCAGTTTTAGAGTAGTCGCTTTTATCTTAGTTTTATGAGGTTAGAATTTAAGAAAACACTTCCTGGTTTGTGTCAGCCATTTTGTCCGTCCCTTTGCCTGAGGAAAGGGAGCCTTTTTAGATCAGACCACCAGGGAATCTTGGAAACAAGAACTATCTGCAATTGGTCCCAGTGAGATCCAAGCTTGGACAAGCCATTTCAAGTCAATTTTCTCAACCAATAATTAGGTAATCAATAATTAATTAACACCTTGGGCTTTGTACGCTCCAAAGGTTCTATACCAGAGACAGCGAGCAAGGAAAAGTGTCACCTATTATTCTCCTCAGAGAATATACTAATTTATGCAATGGTTTTGATATGAAATAAATAAATTCCCCTCAGAAATCATGCATGACTGGCAGCTTCAGGAACAATCAGTTACCCTTCAAATTTTAAGTATGGACTTCGTTGTGGGGAAATCAAGTTAGCGCCTGGGTGGAGATAGACCAAAGACCAGTTAATAAATCATTAGTATTTTGTAAAAGTAATAACATGGACAATTGATTCTGTGGGATTCCTTTCTCAAACAGGAGGGCAATCTAGCATCTCCCAAGCTGACAGAAAGTCAGGACACGTTAATGCTAAAGAGACATTTAAAGCAGCTTGGGTGCGACTGCACATTGCCATTTGGTTTATGAGAAAGAATGGTCCAACGTGGTGGGAACGGTGTGTGACGAAGCAGGGTCGTGGAGTAAATTGGCCTATTTCTTTCCAGCTCATCCCCCCCTTCAAGCCCCAGGTGACGTCTGAAATCGACACTCGATATTTCGATGACGAGTTCACCGCTCAGTCAATAACCATCACCCCACCTGACCGATGTGAGTAGAGTGCTATATTTATTTATTTATTTATTTATTTACTACATTTATGCCCCACCTTCTCACATCCCGAAGGGGATTCAGAGCACCTTACAAGTTATATTTACGTATGTACATATAATATATTATATAATTAGCATAGCACAATATTAGCGTTATATATTACTATATTGTACTACTAGTCATCCCCTGCCACGCATTGCTGTGCCCCAGTCTGGTGATCTGGAAAATAAAGTAATTAGAAAATAAAGTAACTGGTTTCTAATATATGTAATGTTTTTATGCTTGTGGGTAAACAGTATTTCTTGCTGTTTCTTTGTCAGTGTTGATGTGGAGATTGTCTGGTTGGCCTACTCTGGAACATGCAACATATTATTATTATTCTTTAGGAATTCCTTTCAAATCTATGATACTATATCTCTGTGTGTGAATCATATCTATCTATATCTATGGCTGGATGGCTCTTTGTCAGGAGGGCTTTGATTACGTTTTCTTGCCCCGGTGAAGGGAGTTGGACTGGATGGTCTTAAGTATTTTCTGTTGGTCATGGAGGTTCTGTGTGGAAAATTTGCCCAATTGTTGTTGGTGGGGTTCAAAATGCTCTTTGATTGTAGGTGAACTATAAATCCCAGTAACTACAACTCCCAAATGTCAGGGTATTTCCCCCAAACTCCCATCTGTGTTCATATTTGGGCATATGGAATATTCGTGCCAAGTTTGGTCCAGATCCATCATTGTTTGAATCCAAAGTGCTTTCTGGATGTTGGTGAACTACAACTCTCAAACTCAAGGTCAATGCCCACCAAACCCTTCTACTGCTTTCTGTCAGTCTTGGAAGTCCTGTGTGCCAAGTTTGGTTCAATTCCATTGTTAGTGGAGTTCAGAATGCCCTTTGATTGTAGCTGAACTATAAATCCGAGCAACTACAACTCCCAAATGACAAAATCAATTTTTTGAGTGATGGTCACTCATTGGGTTGTTAGGCATATTCTGTCCAAATTCGGTGTCAATTCGTCCAGCGGTTTTTGAGTTACGTTAATCCCACGAACGAAGATTACATTTTTATTTATATAGATAACACTATACTGTAATATTTTTAGTAATATTACTTGTAATATACAATATATAATTAACATTAGTATATTGTATTATTATTATATTGTATTACTATTATCAATTCATTATATTCTTAGCATAACACAGTGTGAGTATTATATAGTACTATATTGTTGCTGAGGAGAGTGGCCCCCCAATTGATGGTACAGGATACAAGGTAGAACTGTCTTTCTGGCTTCCCCTCTTCACTCTGACCCTAGAGCAGCAGTTGGTGCTGAAGGGAGGGCCCCCCAACTGAAGGTACAGGAGACAAGGTAGAACTGTCTTCCTGACTTCCCCTCTTCACTCTCACTGTAGCTCCTTGCAACCACATAACTCTGAGACACAGTCAGCTTGTGCTGCTTGGGCAATTCCACACCTAAGGACAGGGTTGGAGCATGCTGTGTTGCTCTTGGTATGAGTGAGGCTCTTTTGGGAAGCTGCCTTCTAATCTTCTGGATTTTTTTTTTTGTCGTGTCAGGAGCGACTTGAGAAACTGCAAGTCACTTCTGGTGTGAGAGAATTGGCCGTCTGCAAGGACGTTGCCCAGGGGACGCCCGGATGATTTGATGTTTTTATCATCCTTGTGGGAGGCTTCTCTCATGTCCCCGCATGAGGAGCTGAAGCTGATAGAGGGAGCTCATCCGCCTCTCCCCAGATTCGAACCTGCGACCTGTGGGTCTTCAGTCCTGCCAGCACAGGGGTTTAACCCATTGCGCCACTGGGGGCTCACATCTTCTGGAATGACAGTTGCTAAGTCTGTGCTCTCCTTCCTTTTCAGATGACAGTCTGGATTCCCTAGATGCTGACCAGCGGACCCACTTCCCCCAGTTTTCCTACTCGGCCAGCATACGGGAGTAGGTCGGCAGCCTTCCCACGGCACGCCTGAAGGCGAGATGGACAGGGGAGGGTGCCAGGCAGCAGGACTCCATGTGGGGGGAGGGTGTGTGTTTCTGGCTCCTTCCCCCCACTTTTCCCCCCATGGAGCTGCTCCTGCTGCACCCCAGCTTGCGGAGGGACTGCGTGGACTCCCCTGTGCCTGCTGCACTCGGCCTCCTGCAGCCGGGCCCCAGGGCAGGTCCTGCACATGCTACCATCAGGCAAGTCGCTTGGACAAGTGGAGCCCCTCTCCGCCTCCCCCTGACCTCCGAGCCCCTCTTGAGAATGGACTTGGGCATGTTTCTTCATTGCTTTTCATCGATCTGTGCCCTGCCATGGGCTTGCGTTTGGATGTTTGCTTGCAAAGCCACCTGAGTGGGAGGAAGCGGTCGTGCCGGTGCCAGAACATTTGCGTGAAGGTTGCCGGAGAAGGAAGGAACCTGTGGAATGGAAAGAACAGTTTGCAGCCACAAATGGGCATGCAGCACTCAATGGCACATTTTGTTGGGGGTGACAGCTGCTCCCCTTCCAACATGTTATGTGGATCATGGAGCACACAAACCCTCATAAGCAAGAGCCACGGGTGGCAGCAGTGTCTGTGATGCCACTGAAACAAGCATTGTGCAGCCGAAGCTGAGCGCTCGCCAACGGTTCCAGGTTTGCAGGAAAGGACCCAGTTCTGCAAACTCCTCTGCCCCTCCTTGACCTCCAACATGCTCAAAGAGGGAATTGGCATGGAGTGCCTGGGTCTGCCTCCCTTGTTTGCCCAAAGGCGGCTGCCAGGGTGCAAAGGAGAAGTCCTCCTGCTGCTGCTACATGTGGTTACCAAAGCAATAACGGCTCCCTTCTGAACTGTCTTAACCCAAGGGCAAGGCGTGTTCCCTCCTCCTATTCCTCACCACTAGATCTACTTTTCTATCGTACAGTTGGCCAGCAGGCCTGAGCCTTGGGTGGGTGTTTGGGCAGTTGTGGCCACACACAAACCTTTTTGCCACCTTCTGCTTCTCTTAGTATAGTGGGCTGACTTATAGGACAGCTGCCACTAGTAGGAACCCTCCTTCTGCCCCTGTGAACAGTCGGAAAGACGAGGTGCTGCCGGGGCAAGGGAGCTCAAGGTCACTTTATCCCACCTGAAAGAATTGGAGCAATTTGGAGTTCTCCCCTTGCAGAGATTGATTGGTCTGGACAGTTATCTCAGAGACATCAGTGTCTTTCTTTCTCTCAAATGCTGGTTGTGCACTTGATGCATTTTGCGGTTGCTACCTCGGGAGGGCAAAGAACTCGCCCTCTTTTGAAACATTTGTCTGGCTTGACCCTTGGAGTCAGCCCCCTATGCTGTAATTTCCATCTGGCTAGGCACCCCAGCAAGTGTGTTGCTTTGTCCCAAGTTGCACAGAGAGTGAGGAGATGTATATACGTGTCCCATTAGGGTCAGGACAAGGCAGTCTGTTTTCTTCAAACTGAAACCTTGGCTCCCTCGTGCCCTGGCCTCAGTTGCATTCCTTGCAAATCTTCCCTTCTCAGTCTGGAAGAGATGGCCTTCCCTTACTATAACATTGTCTTGTGAACTATCTCTACTCTTAAATGCCTTTCTCCCACAAAGATGTGCCCCACACAGCACCCACTGCTTTCTGTGCTAGCCTTCCTGTTGTTCCAGCTATGGATCAGGGATAGGCAGGAGACCAGGCAGACTGGCTGGCTACCTCTAGCCTTCAGTGTTTGCAGTGATGGGAGAGAAAGGACAGCGCTGAGATGGACACATTTTTAAACTTCCCCGAAAGGAACAGGGAAAAATTAGAGTCTGGCGCTCAGTCAATGCCCCAACCATCTTGGCCCTTTATGCTTTCTGATTCCATGTTTTTTTTTTCATCCTCAAGATGCCGATGTGTTCTGCCCTTTGTTCTCTCTCCCCATCACACACAAACTGACAAGCAAATCCCCATAAGTCTGAGATGAGCTTGTTCTTGTATAGCTGTGTAGAATCACAGAATGACTAGATTACCTTGAATGTCTTCAAATACCTTATGCTCTTTTGGGGCGGGGGGGGGGGGGGGAGTTCCCTCTTTGTCATTGTGGCTATGCTTGCTTTGGCAGCTATTACCCAGAGAGCAAAAGCAGCCCAAGCCCTAGGACTTTGCAAAGACCAACTGCGCCACTGTCTCTGTGACACTGTACGCTGGAGAGGGGATAGGAATGGTTGAAAATCCTGTGTATAGTTAGCAGGAGTAGAGTGGGGAAAGTGAACTCAGCTGAACACACAAGGTTGGATTATAACAAGAGTCTAGATCTCCCTCTTCCAGGAGTTCTCTACTCCGGTGCAGTGTCAGGAGAGAGAATGCTAATTGGAAGGAGAATATCCACCCATATAGAGTCATTTGCAGTGCTTTTCCTTTGGGGAGGCATGGAGCATTTCAGCTTGTATTCAGTCCATTGTTTAGATTTCCATTGGGTATGGTGTGGCAGTAGTCCAATACATCTTAATGGGTGGGGAGGCAACTGCACTATATATCAACGACGGAGCAGGATTATTAAAGGAACCTGATTCCCGTGGTGTATGGAAACTGCCTTATAATCCCTGGTCACCCCAACCTAAAATTGTCAACTCTGACAAGTTGAGTGAGGAAGAGGTGTAAGGATATCTGGGGGCAGGATCTACTGCCTGGTAGGCATGGTTCTAAATGGTTCTAAAGTACTTACAAAACTAAGGTGTACTGGTGCTTTGCTTCTAAAGTGTTTCTAAAGTTCTGGTGGTGAAAATTTCAGAATTCTTAAAACTTTCAAAATTTTGTTATAAAGGGCAGTTCCTAATTGGTTCTGTCATAAAAATCACCAGTACCAGAAATAATAATTAAAATTTGAAAGTTTTTTTAAAGTTCTGAAATTTTCACCACCAGAACTTTAGAAACACTTTAGAAGCAAAGCACCAGTGCTCCCTAGTTTTGTAAGTACTTTAGAACTTTAGAGCCATGGATTTCCCATGCCGACTGCCTAGTCTTTCTGGAATTAAACACAAGCCAACATGGCCTTTGTCTGCTAAGAGATCATAGGAGTGTGCAGTTCACAGGGACCACTGTGTTTTTGGGGAGTCCTTTCATTCACTCACTGAATACCAGGCGAAGTCAGTGAGAGACGCGGAACACAGAAGAGTGCTTCTGTGGGAAATCCTTCCCTCTGGTTAGGGATGGAAGAGTCCGTTACAAAAACAGCTGCCATTTCCGAGAACCATTCTCTTAGAACAGGGCTTCCTACATTGATGTGGGGGATTTAGCAGGCAAACATTAATGTGCCCTTTGCCTCTGAATTGTTTCTTTCCTGGACTGGCAGCTGGACCACCACTCTGAATAACACTGCCTTAGAACTTGTGTGCCAATGTTTGTTTGCATTGGGAAGCAAGAATCAAATCCTTACATAGCCTTCAAGCAGATCCTTGGAAAGTGCAAGGGGTACAATTGCAGACGGGATTGCTCTCGCAGGGCATGGGAATAGTCTTCTAAGCAGCTTTAAAGGGTCTGAGGTAATTGGGAGGAGCTGCTAATGGCCATGGTCTACAAGCCACCATGCTTCAAGGGCTGCTTTGCTCACACTACCTCTTCCTTGGCAATGAAAAAAGAGCAGCTCTGGTGTCTGAGCAAGGCTGCAAATCCAGTACTAGGCATGGGCAATCCATGATTCTAAAATACTTACAAAACTAAAGCTCTGGTGGTGAAAACTAGGCAGCGCTGGTGCTTTGCTTCTATAGTGTTGCAAACATTCTGGTGGTGAAAATTTCAGAACTCTAACAAAACTTCCAAATTTTTGTTATAAATGGCAGTTCTTAATTGTTTCTGTCATAAAAATCGCCAATAATGAAATTTTGAAAGTTTTGTTAGAGTTCTGAAATTTTCACCACCAGAACTTTAGCAACACTGTAGAAGCACAAGCACCAGCACAGCCTAGTTTTCACCACCAGAACTTTAGTTTTGTAACTACTTTAGAACCATTTAGAACCATGGATTGCCCATACCTACCCAGTACTCCAGAGGTTGCTGGCCTTCTCTGTTATGAATGATATGGGCACTCCTTCAGCCTTGCTTAGTGCCCCACAAACCTTGCAGGAGTCGTGATCGTGTTTTTGTTTGGAGGGGGGGGGGGGCAGCAGGAATCTACGCATCAGAAACAGATGTGGGTGCCCCATGCTTGCAGAACTCTTTCATTTCTTGAGCAATGGCTGCTACTGCGTGCTAAGCCCCCCGCCCAACCATTCTTGAGGGGTGAAGAATCCCCCCCCCCCTTGGAGGCAGGCAGCTAGTGCTGGAACAGGCCCAGCAAAGCAGGCTGGGGTCTGCAGGATTGCTGGCAGACCTGCTGACCATGGAGCACATTGCAGAGGTTTTTCTGTGGCCCAGCTCCAACTCTCTGAGCCCTTTCGCCTTAAGATCCCCATTAATGGGAAGCATTCCTGGGGTGTCTCAGCTGGATCCTGGTGATCCTGGCTAGTCATCCCATGTTCTTACCTCACCCCCAGCGGTGGCCCTTTACTGGTCAGTCCCAGTAAAGCTTCTTCCTCTTCCTGAATAGGAGAGACATCTGTTTGAATGTACTCGCACGCCTGACCCCCATCCAGCTGCAAGAGACCCCCAAATACCAACAAGCCATGACTCCACTCTTGTGCCATCGCCAGGACTCAGGTGGCCCTAGCTAATGGGTGGCCCTTATTGTTACAACCTCTCCAAAGAGCACGGCGCCTTTGGAAGCTGTTTCCTCTTCTAGACAGGTAGCCCCTTGGCCTGGATGACGACATTTCCCTCTGCTGGGTCTACAGGCAGCAGGCTGCCTAAGCATGGCTATGCTGCCCAGGGTTAGCGGGAGAGAGTAACAGGCTGATTCTAAGGTATCCTAGCCTTGTCCTTTTGCCATCTCACTGTCATCAGGTGCCAAGTGACACTTCGGGTGGGGTCAGGCTGGAACTGGCGCTATATCTTCGAATTAATTGAGGGCGCGGTAATGCCCCCATTTCCGCCCGGATGGGGAATTGGCGGATTTGGACTGAATACAGCAGCCACAGTTGCCCTGTGGCTACCACTTGGCCTTCTGTTTTCAGGGCAAGCCTTCCTTCGATGCCTGCCAAACGCCAAAGTGCCAGCGGTCTCAGAACCTCAATGTGACGCTTTGTGGTTTTCACAACTTGGTCTGCTTTCACCCTTCAGGAAAGAAACTTGGGGTCATAACCAAGACGTATAGGAAGGCTTGGATGCCCAGACGACGCATATGAATTCAGGGTGAAACCCACAGACGGACTTTTAAAAAACAGTGACGTGCATACAAACACGAGGAGTGGGGTTAATAAAAGTATTGTTCCCCCCCACTTGGTTTCTGTAGTTGTGGTAGTTGAGGTTTCTTAAACAGAGTACTGACCCTTGTTAGCAGCTTTGGGGAGGGGTGGGGGTGTTTCTGCTGATGTGCCGTGTTTTTGTTCTTTGTGGTCTCGCTTTCCAATTCTTGAAACCAAGCCCCCAGCAGCACTTGCAAACAGAGCCAGCCTTTCTCGGGCTTTTTGCCAAGATCAAGAATCGAGCTTGTAAAATAAGGTTTTCTGAGAGGCAAGTACTCCAGAGCATCTTTTGTAAAAAGTAGCCAATCATTAGGATGCACCTAGAAATGCTTGGGTTTTGTTGTTTTCAGTTGGGTTTTTTAAGCCTTGGAGGTGCCTTCCTCTACCCTTGGATTTGTACGGTACAAGCAATAAAAAAGTTTTGTTTTCTTTCTAGGATGTGTGCTCCTGTTCTTGCTGTAATACACTCGTCATTTTCAAGTTTTAGGGTGTTGAACCATCAACCCCCCCCCCCCCTCCAATTCCTCTGCAAAAAAAAGTGCTTAATAATCTTCCGTCCTGTATACAGTAGAGTCTCGCTTATCTGATATTTCCTCTTATCCGATGCTCTTATATGACGCCCCCTTTTCCTCCAGCATTTCCACTTAATTAAAGGAGTGCTCCCCAACTCTCTCTATTCCCAATAAGTGAACAAAGCAAGATGAGGAGGAGGAGAAAGGAGAAGAAAGGGAGAAAAGAGGCAGGACCAGAAGCGGAAGCATCCTCGCACCCCGCTGTGATTTCCATGCTCCTCTTCTGCATCCAGGCACTTCCTGCTGGGCTGCTCTCACACCAAAGCGTTGCCTTGCCTTAACCCTGGGAGTCGGGACCGGGGGGGGGGGGTCTCAAGGGGGTGCCAGAGGGGTCGCCAAAGACCATCAGAAAACACAGTATTTTCTGTTGGTTGTGGGGGTTCTGTGTCAGAAATTTGGCCCAATTCTATCATTGGTGAGATTCAGAATGCTCTTTGAGTGTAGGTGAACTATAAATCCCAAATTTCAAGGTCTATTGAGTATTCGTGCCAAGTTTGGTCCAGATCCATCATTGTTTCACGTCCACAGTGCTCTCTGGATATAGGTGAACCACAACTCCAAAACTCAAGGTCAATGGCCACCAAATTCAGTATTTTCTGTCGGTCATGGGAGTTCTGTGTGCCGAGTTTGGTTTAATTCCATTGTTGGTGGAGTTCAGAATGCTCTTTGTAGGTGAACTATAAGTCTCAGTAACTACAACTTCAAAATGACAAAATCAACCCCACCAGTATTTGGGTGTATTGGGTATTTGTGCCAAATTTAGACCAGTGAATGAAAATACATCCTGCATATCAGATATGTACATTACAATTCATGATAGTAGCAAAATTACATTTATGAAGTATCAACAAAAATAATGTTATGGTTGGGGGTCACCACAACATGAGGGACTGCATTAAGGAGTCACGGCATTAGGAAGGTTGAGAAACACTGCCTTAACCTTTTGAGTCCTTGTTGATAGTATTCTAGATGTCTAGCGTTGCATTGGATGAGTAACTAGGAAACTATAATCCGTTTTCGTTTATCTACGTTCTGCTGACCGTTTTATGTCGGATAAGTGAGACCCTACTGTATATTGAGTTCCATTTAGTATGTGGTATGCTTCCCTTGAGAGAGAGCATGATACAATGCTTTGAATGTGCATTATTCCTCCAAGGGTAGTAGTTATATGTCTTCAAGCCATTTCTGACTTACGTTGAACTTATCCTAGAGTTTTCTTGGTAGGATGTGTTCAGAGGCAGTTTGCCTGTGTCTTCTCTTAAGGCTGAAAGTGTGTGACTTGCTCAACTTCACCCAGTAGGTTTCCATGGCCAAGCAGGGATTTGACTGGGTGCATAAAAGGCTAGCTCAAATAGTCAAGAATGCTGGGGCAAGTCTCCTAATGAGGATAACATTAGCTTCTAAAAAAGGTAAGTGGGACCAAGAAAGCTGAACAAAATAAAACATTGTTAATAATAATGGTAATAATAACAAACAGAGGCAGTTGAAGCCTGGGTTTGGGGTGAGCTCCTGTTGTCAGCCCAGCTTCTGCTTACCTAGCAGTGAGTAGATAAATAGGTACTGCTTTGGTGGGAAGGTAATAACAGGTGCACATGTGGACATACTGGTGATTTGATCGGGAAAGCATCTACGGACAACAAAGCTCAGCATGGAAGATGTAGTGACAGCACCTTCCCATGGCCGGAGTCGAGCACATCCTCCAGATGCCAGCAATGGAAAAAGATGGGAAGAGCCTTTACCTCTGTTTATGTACTATCTGTCTCTGTTACTGTATATGTGTTCTGTAATCTGCCCTGAGTCCCCTTTGGGAGATAGGATGGAATATAAATAAAGTTTATTATTATTATTATTATTATTATTAGTAGTAGTAGTAGTAGTAGTATTAAAAACTCTAAAATTACAACAGCAAAACAACAGGGGAAACAATCAGGCACATCTAATCCCCTCTCAACAAAAGATTGCCCCAGGCACTGCCAGGCCATCAAATGCTAATCAAGGTGATCAGTTGAAACATTCACACCTAGCTCCAACAGACAAGAGTTCTTTGCGCCACCCTGGTCATTCCACAGATATATAAACCCCTTTTCCTAGTTCCAATAGACCTCACTACCTCTGAGGATGCTTGCCATAGATGCAGGTGAAATGTCAGGAGAAAATGCCTCTAGAACATGGCCATATAGCCCGAAAAAACCTACAACAACCCAGTGATTCTGGCCATGAAAGCCTTCGACAATACATTATTTATTTATTTATTTAAAATAACCACAACGCTATGTTGAAGCTGAAGCATAGGGGCAAGCAGCAATCCTTCCCCAGCAAGTAATTTAACTTTGGAATTTGCCATCACCAGATAGGGCAATGGCTGACAACCTGGGCCATGTATAATGTCAATTATATAAATAATTGTCCATTATTTAAATGTCAATTATATAAAGATATAAATAATAATAAACCCACTGAGCCCCTGGTAGTACAGTGGGTTAAATTGCTGAGCTGCTGAACTGAAAGGTTGTGAGTTCAAATCCAGGGAGTGGGGTGAACTCCTCCTGTTAGCCCCAGCTTCTGCCAACCTAGCAGTTCAAAAACATGCAAATGTGAGTAGATCTATAGGTATCGCTCCGGTGGGAAGGTAACGTCACTCCATGCAGTCATGCCGGCCACATGACCTTGGAGGTGTCTACTGACAATGCAGGCTCTTCAGCTTAGAAATGGAGATGAGCACCAACCCCCAGAATCGGACACGACTGGACTTAATGTCAGGGGAACACCTTTACCTTTACTGATATAAATTTAAGATTGCTAACTGAAGTCAATAATATCATTATTTATTTACACAGCACCATCTCATTGCACTTTGCACTCCACAAAATGAAAAGAAAGCCCCGTCAATACCATACAAAATAAATGCACATGCACCTCTCCCATCTCCATACACCCTTGCAGCAGATGTGTTTGGCACCATGTTCTGTGACAATGCATACCATGAGTTAGAATGGAAACATAAAACTCCAAAATGTCTCAGGACCCAGGCCTTCCTAGTGGTAGTGATCCCTTTTCTCCCTAACAAGCCTTAATTAACCCAACCTGGGAGCCAGTTGGAGTTTCCAGCCAGTCTTGTTCCTTTGGGGAAAGCTGAGCTACCTTCCGAACCTTCTTGATTTTGCCATTGGAAGTATGTGGGGCAAACCCACAACCTACCTTGCCACAAGCCCTTGGTCTGTGCTGCGGAGAGGGGTAAGAGATGTCTTTGAATCTATTAATTTGAACTCACTGGAGGGGAGAAGGCAACATTGAATAACTATTTTTAGAGAGGGTTGTTGTAGGGTTTTTTTGGGCTATATGGCCATGTTCTAGAGGCATTCTCTCCTGACGTTTCACCTGCATCTATGGCAAGCATCCTCAGAGGTAGCTCTCAGTGTAATGTGTTTGTTGCTGGTGAAGGGAATGTTTACATTCTGCACATGCTCAGATTTTTTGTTTTTCAAAATTGACATAGTGAGTTTCATCCTGTCTCTTTCTTTTGAGTAGATGGCTGGCTTTCCTAGCTTGCTCAAAGTCAAGACTGCAGAGGCAGAGGTCTCTTGTAGAGTCATGGGGCAGAATCTCTTTCTTATCCATTCAAAATTCTAGCTTTATGGGAAAGGGTCATTCTACTCCATATCCAGCAGGACTCATAAAATACTTTTGCCTCTCCTGAGCTGGATCTTTAGCAAGTGTAGGTGCCAGCTGGTGGATAAGTGGCATCCCTAAAGTTAGAGAGCTTGAACATTATAGGAATGGAAGGGAATACCTATCTGTTCCTTTAAACCAGTGTTTCTCAACCTAGGGGTCGGGACCCTTGGGGGGGGGGGGGTCGCAAGGGGGTGCCAAAGAGGTCAACAAAGACCATCAGAAAACACAATATTTTCTGTTGGTCATGGGTGTTCTTTGTGGGAAGTTTGGCCCAATTCTATCGTCGGTGGGTTTCAGAATGCTCTTTGTGTCATCTTATTTCCTGGTTTTGTGTGAAGCCAGGAAATTAGGCCATGCCTTAGATCTGACCTGTGTATATTTGAAACAAGGGCGAGGGTTGCAATGGAAATGGGAATAATGAAGGGAAGGGGTCAGCATAGATAGGAGGCGTGAAGGAAATAAACTGGCAGTTGGAATTTTGTTTCGTACCCCAATGTATGCTTTTGAATAAAGCCTACTTTGTTCGTGAGATTACTTTTTTTTTGCCTGAAAGCTATTGATTGTAGATAAATTATAAATCCCAGCAACTACAACTCCCAAATGTCAAGGTCTATTTTCCCCAAACTTCACCAGTGTTCACATTTGGGCATATTGAGTATTTGTGCCAAGTTTGGTCCAGATCTATCATTGTTTGAGTCCATAGTGCTCTCTTTGTTGGTGAACTACAACTCCCAAACTCAAGATCAATGCCCATCAAACCCTTCCAGTATTTTCTGTTGGTCATGGTAGTTCTGTGTGTCAAGTTTGATTCAATTCTATCATTGGTGGGGTTCAGAATGCTCTTTGATTGTAGGTGAACTATAAATCCCAGCAATGACAACTCCCAAATGTCAAGGTCTATTTCCCCCAAACTCCACCAGTGTTCACATTTGCGCATGTTGAGTATTTGTGCAAAGTTTGGTCCAGATCCATCATTGTTTGAGTCCACAGTGTTCTCTGGATGTAGGTGAACTACAACTCCAAAACTCAAGGTCAATGCCCACCAGATCCCGCTAGTATTTTCTGTTGGTCAAGGGAGTTCTGTGTGCCAATTTTGGTTCAATTCTATCATTGGTGGGGATCAAAATGCTCTTTGATTGTAGGTGAACTATAAATTCCAGCAACTATAACTCACAAATGTCAAGGTCTATTTTCCCCAAACTCCACCAGTGTTCACATTTGGGCAGAGTGAGTATTTTTGCCAAGTTTGGTCCACATCCATTATTGTTTGAGTCCATAGTGCTCTCTCTGTTGGTGAACTACAACTCCCAAACTCAAGGTCAATGGCCACCTAATCCTTACAGTATTTTCTGTTGGTCATGGGAGCTCTGTGTGCCAAGATTGGTTCAATTCCATCACTGGTGGAGTTCACAATGCTCTTTGATTGTAGGTGAACTATAAATCCCAGCAACTACCACTCCCAAATGACAAAATCTATCAAACAATGGAAGTCACCACAACATGAGCAACGGTCTTAAGGGGTTGTAGCATTAGGAAGGTTGAGAACCACTCTTTTAAATCCTCCCCAATTCTGCTTACTTGCAGGTGGCAGATGAGAAAAGGGAGCCTTTGAAAAGCAAGGACAACAAAGGTTTGAATAGTGAACAATCATGTGGAAAGGTGAGTGTTTTTCTAACTCATAGCCTGGATCTGCCTAGTTGGTGGCCATACTTTGATAGCTATCTTTTCGAGTAAGACAAGTTTCAGAGCTCACTTTAGTTGTGAAGCCTCATTCTCCCACATAAAAGGATTGAGTGCCAACAGCCCCAAATGGACAGGAGTGTGATGCCACTTAATGAGATGGAGAAGAATGAAGCCATGCTGTAGTAGGCATCCAAGAACAACAGTCCATGTACTGCAAGCATTTGTTTTGCTGAATGCTAACCGTGGCCTCTGAATGAACAAGGGAGATCAGGGTTGCCTTCCTGGTTTGTTCAAGCTCGTTTCCACTTCTATTTCTAGGAAAAATCTTCAGATATGAAAGTTAGGCACAGGGGGTGGATATGAAAAGGGCCTGTGTAAGAAGACTAAGCTAACATAGCGTTTTTCAACCTGGGGGCCGGAGCCCCTGGGGGGGTGTCGCCAAAGACCATCAGAAACACAATATTTTTTGATGGTCATGGGAGTTCTGTGTGGAAAGTTTGGCCCAATTCTATCGTCGGTGGGGTTCAGAATAGTCTTTGAACTATAAATCTCAGCAACTACAACTCCCAAATGTCAAGGCCTAGTTTCCCCAAACTACACTAGTGTCCACATTTGGGCATACTGAGTATTTGTGCCAAGTTCGGTCCAGATCCATCATTGTTTAAATCCACGATGCTCTCTGGATGTAGGTGAACTACAACTCCAAAACACAAGGTCAATGCCCACCAAACCCTTCCAGTATTTTCTGTTTGTCATGGGAGTTCTGTGTGCCAAGTTCGGTTCAATTCCATCATTGGTGGAGTTCAGAATGCTCTTTGATTGTAGGAGAACTATAAATCCCAGCAACTACAACTCCTAAATGACAAAATCAATCCCTCCCAATCCCACCAGTATTCAAATTTGGGTGTATCAGGTATTTGTGCCAAATTTGGTCCAATGAATGAAAATAATCCTGCGTATCAAATATTTACATTACGATTTATAACAGTAGCAAAATTACAGTTATGAAGTAGCAACAAAAAAAAGTTATAGTTGGGAGTCATCACAACACGAGGAACTGTATTAAGAAGTCGCGGCATTAGGAAGCTGGAGAACCATTGATCTAATCCAAACATTGCTTGATATTGAAGGTAGGTGTGCCAGGCAAGGGACCATCCCAAGCCCCAAATGAAATATTAATTACCTTGATGCGCAATGATAATAAATTATTATTATTATTATTATTATTAATAACAATAATAATAATAATAATAATAATAAAGCCATTAGAATCAATGCCATCAAAGCCAGAGTTGAAAAGTCGATGACAGATCCCATATGCAGACTCTGCAAGGAAGCAGATGAAACAATAGATCACATCCGCAGCTGCTACAAGAAGATCGCGCAGACAGACTACAAGCAGAGGCATAACACCATTGCTCAAATGATTCATTGGAACTTGTGCCACAAATACTATCTGCCTGTGATGAAGAACTGGTGGGACCACAAGCCAGAAAAAGTTACAGAGAATGAACATGTCAAGCTACTCTGGGACTTTTGGATTCAGACAGACAGAGTTTTGGAGCACCATATTCCTGACCTCACAATCATGTTAAAAAACAAAGTATGGATTGTTGATGTTGCAATCCCAGGTGACAGTAGGATTGAAGACAAATAACTGGAAAAGCTGACACGATATGAGGATTTAAAGATTGAACTGCAAAGACTCTGGCACAAGGCAGTAAAGGTGGTCCCAGTGGTGATCGGCGCTGACAATATTACCATCTGACAGCTGCAAAAGGCCACCTTACTGGGATCTGCACACATTATTCACCAATACATCACACAGTCCTAGACACTTGGGAAGTGTCCGACGTGTGATCCATTACAACAGCCAGCAGAGTGTCTGCTGTGGACTCATCTTGTTGTGTTTCAAATAATAATAATAATAATAATAATAATAATAATAATAATAATAATTATACCTTGGTCTTTTCATAGAATCATAGAATCAAAGAGTTGGAAGAGAACTCATGGGCCATCCAGTCCAACCCCCTGCCAAGAAGCAGGAATATTGCATTCAAATCACCCCTGACAAATGGCCATCCAGCCTCTGCTTAAAAGCTTCCAAAGAAGGAGCCTCCACCACACTCCGGGGCAGAGAGTTCCACTGCTGAACGGCTCTCACAGTCAGGACCAAGACCAAGATAGACCATCACAGCAACAACACAGCTTAAAAAAATATCATAATGCTTTTGCAACTATTGTACTTTGTGTGGATGCTTCAGGTGTCACTCCATCCAATTTCTCTCCATGCGATGGTGACCAATAGAGCAAGGAACTCTCACTGTTTGGGAAGGAAGCTGGTGACTTCTACATTTTTGCTGTTAACCTCTGTCTTCTTAAATTTGTCTTGCAGAAGAAAAAGGTCCCAGGAAGCAATGAAAAAGAATTGACATCTGAGAAGCTGGGGGCCATCTGTCCCAGGACTCTTCCAGAAGCCCCTCTGCAGAGAGGTAAGGAGTAGAAGGCAGAAAAGGGTATTCAGGGAGGACAGATTGCAGGATGAATACAAAATGGGGATGTGTTGGGAATGTTGAGAAGACTGCCTTGCAATGGAGCAGTGGTTCTCAACTTGTGAGTCCCCAAATGTTTTGGCCTTCAAGTCCCAGAAATCCTAACAGCTGGTAAACTCTAGGAGTTTTGGGAGTTGTAGGCCAAAACACTTGAAGACCCACCGGTTTGGAACCACTGCAATCGAGGGTAAAAAGACTCGTTTCATGTTTCCATTTGAATTCAATCTCTTCTCTCTTGGATGTCTGGAAAAAACAACAACAAGGTTAAAAATGAAGGCACTGACTAATTGCACAAAGTGTAAGCGAGTCAAATTGCACAACTATCGCACTCTTTCTCTCTGCCCTTTCCTCAGTTGTTCCTGCCTCAGAATCCCTCACTGAGGAACTGTCCCAAGCCATGCTGCGAATGAATATGGGCCTAGAGAGGGAATATGCTTACGACATCTTCAGCAGTATGATGGTGAGCTGGAAAAGGACAAAGACAACAGCAGGAAGTTGTATACCAGTCAGAGTTGTCCACTGATGGGGAGATTTGTAATTGTTTATCTGTTCAGTTACTTCCAATTTCATGACCTCATGGACCAGCCCACGGCAGAGCTCCCTGTTGGCCGTGGCCAACCCCAGCTCCATCAAGGTCAAGCCAGTCACTTCAAGGGTACCATCCATCCATCTTGCCCTTGATCGGCCCCTCTTCCTTTTTCCTTCCATTTTCCCCAGCATCATTGTCTTCTCCAAGCTTTCCTGTCTTCTCATGATGTGGCCAAAGTACTTCATCTTTGCCTCTCATATCCTTCCCTCCAGTCGGGCTTTATTTCCTGGAGAATGGATTGGATCTTCTTCTGGCCCAAGCAAGATCACCACAGTTCAAAAGTGTTAATTTGATGGGGAAGAGGCCATTCTAAAATCCCAAAGAAGGAAACAGTTGAATTTCCATGCTGGAGGGTGGCAGTTATCACAGGACTGAAGCAGCTTTTCACTTTCTGCACTTTTTGGATCTCCTAATTCCCAGAAGCCTCAACAATGTGGTTTTGTGAATGATGGGAGTTGCAGCCCCAAACCCCAGAGGATGGGTATCTTATTGATCAAGTTGGTCACTGTGTATTCATTGCTCAGGAGCAGACATGGGAGGCGGAGGGCCTTAGATTAAGTACTCTTTGTGGAAATATTCATTCTGGTCTAGTTCCAAAATTTGCAAAATAGCAACGGCAGAAGTTGGCCATAGGGTTGCCCTAGAAGACCTGGAAATTCCTAGAGAAACCAAATTAACCAAATCCATGCTAAATCAGATCTGCAGAAGTCAAACTCACAAATACGGAAGATCAACTGTAGTACCTGACTAAGCAATTTCATTACCATGACTTGCTAATCATGCAACCCCATGTTGCAAATTTGGCAACTGTACCAAAACAAAGTACAGATTTCATTGGCCTCAAAGTGGTTAACTTTGTCTGACATAGAGGAATAGGCAAAGGGGACGTATGTCTAGGCCAGAAACGGTGATGGCTTTGAAGAGGTGTGTACAAGATGCCAAAGATGAACCTTGGGGTGTCTTGTCTTCTCCTCCCTCAGCAGAAGCAGCAATCGTATGCCTTCCAAGCCTTTGACTTGCCACGCTCCATCACGCCGGAGATGCGTGCCCTTGTTATCGACTGGCTGGTGCAAGTTCATGTAGGTATTGGCAAAATTGCCCATCCAAATGGGGTTGCTGGATCCCTGAGTCTCCAGGTTTCCTGAGTTTTCCCAAGGTGGGAGACGAGGGTACACATTCCCCAGTTTTTGTGGGCACTGTTCCAGGGGAGAGGAAAGGGCTGTGTGCCGACCCACAGTTCAGACAACAGAGCAACACCTTCCAACAATTTGAGTTCAAAGTACAGCGTTCTACTTTCTCTAGAGTTAGGGGCACATGACTCCCCACAAAACCTGAAAAAAATCCACTTAAAATGTGCTTTTTTAACATTGGAGAATTCTTCTCTCTCTCTAGGTCCTCTTCCAATTATATGAGTCTAAATAATAATAATAATAATAATAATAATAATAATAATAACAACAACAACAAAACAACAACAACAGATAATAATAGATAATAATGCATGATAATATAATTGTAATTCCATCTTTGTACTTGAAAGAATGGGGTTGAACTGAATCTCCTTTGGGGTCCTTTCCAACTGTAGTACAGGTAAAGGTTTCCCTTTGACATTAAGTCTAGTCATGTCTGACTCTGAGGGGAAGTGCTCATCTCCATTTCTAAGCCAAAGAGTCAGCATTTTCCATAGACACCTGCAAGGCTATGTGGCCGGCATGACTGCATGGAGCGCCATTACCTTCCCACCCATTGATCTACTCAATTTTGCATGTTTTAAAACTGCTAGGTTGACAGAAGCTGGGGCTAACAGTGGCAGCTCACCCCAGTGCCCAGATTCAAACCTCCAACGTTTCGGTCAGCAAGTTCAGCAGCTCAGCGCTTTAATCTGCTGCACCACCAGGGGGATATAATTGATTGAATAATATAATACTTCCATCTTTCTGCTTGGCAGACCACTGGAAGCTGACTATAGAATCACACTGTAGGACCCTAGAGATTCCCAGACTGAAATGAGTAATCAAATCTGCAAATGTCAGATCTTTAAATGTGGAGGGGCAACCATATAAACAGCATCAATTGAATTGAGGTTCAGTTTATTCAACTAAAGTCGGGAGGAGATGGCTGAATTTTGGCCTTCCCAGTAGGCTCAGGCAAAAGCAAATTGCTGCAGCCTTTCCTAGCTTGTGTTTTCTTCCTCCATAATAACTTCGCTTGGGATTCTGGAAAGCATGCTGCCCTCTTAAGGTCCGTTGTTGGGTGAGGGAAGGGGGGTGATGCAAGACCAACCTGACCCCATGCTCTTCTGCCTATGTCACTGTCCCCAACCTGGACTTCTTCCCCTACCAGGACTATTTTTGTCTGTCTGATGAGACACTCTACCTGACAGTCTACCTGATGAATGCCTACATGAAAGCAGGCAAGGTGCGCATCCTCAGCCTTCAGCTCCTTGGCATCGCTTGCCTCTTCGTAGCCTGCAAGGTGGAAGACAGCACTTGCCCAGAGGTAAGGAGACAGCTGGGACTTTCCCCCTCTGAGGGCTTTGGGGGAAGGGAAACGGTGAAAGCCTTATTTGGGATGGCCCCTGTGTCTCAAATGCAGACACACGCAGATACTGCATTAGCAGAAGCCTCCTCTCCCCAAGTGTGCCTTTCCTTCTTACCTGCAGGTGAATCAGTTGTGCTTCATGACGCAGGACTCATTCACCTGGAAGGAGCTGCTGCGCATGGAGCGCAAGATCTTGACCCGCCTGAAGTTTGAACTACATTATGCCAACCCTCTCCACCTGCTCCACTGGGTGGCAGAAGTGGCCCAATCCACCTTGGAGGTAAATATCAGTAGCCTTAAGGAGGATGGGGGACCGCTGAGCCCCATCCAAGGATCTTATGCCCTCCAACTGTCTCAGTTGGTAGGGACAGTACCAGTTAATCCTCTGCTAACTAACTTTTTCCTCTGTCTCAACAACAGTGGTTCTCAACCTTCCCAATGTCGTGACCCTTTAATACAGTTCCTAATGTTGTGGTGACCCCCAACCATCAAAATATTTTCGTTGCTATTTCATAACTGGAATTTTGGTACTGTTATAAATGGTAATGTAAATTTCTGATATGCAGGATGTGTTTTCATTTACTTGACCAAATTTGGCACAAATACCCGATACACCCAAATTTGAATACTGGTGGATTTGTTGGAGGGGGAGGGTGGTTTTGTCATTTGGGAGTTGTAGTTACTGGGATTTATAGTTCACTTACAATCAAAGAGCATTCCGAACTCCACCAACAATGGAATTGAACCAAACTTGGCATACAGAACTCTCATGATCAACAGAAAATACTGGAAGGGTTTGGTGGGCATTGACCTTGAGTTTTGGAGTTGTAGTTCACCTGCATCCAGAGAGCCCTGTGGACTCAAACAATGATGGATCTGGACCAAACTTGCCACAAATACTCAGCATGCCCAAATGGGAACACTGGTGTAGTTTGGGAGAAATAGACCTTGACATTTCGGAGTTGTGGTTGCTGGGATATATAGTTCACTGAAAATCAAAGAGCATTCTAAACTCCACCAGCAATGGAATTGAACCAAACTTGGCACAAAGAACTCCCATGACCAACAGAAAATACTGGAAGGCTTTGGTGGGCATTGACCTTGAGTTTTGGAGTTGTAGTTCACCAACAGAGAGAGTACTATGGACTCAAACAATGATAGATCTGGACCAAACTTGCCACAAATACTCAACATGCCCAAATGTGAACACTGGTGGAATTTAGGGGAAATAGACCTTGACATTTGGGAGTTGTGGTTGCTGGGATTTATAGTTCACCGACAATCAAAGAGCATTCTGAACCCCACCAATGTTATCAGTGGGCCAAACTTCCCACACAGAACCCCCGTGTTTTGAAGGGGCGCAAACCTCTCTCCAGCCTCGCTCACTCTC